>NC_048598.1:61721046-62021046 GCF_003668045.3 Cricetulus griseus
AGGAATCCTCTTGTCTCCACCTACCAGCACTGAGGTTATAGGCAAGTGGTGTGGCCACATGTGGCTTTCTATGTGGGTGGTGGGGATTCGAACTGAGACCTCATGTTCACACAGAAAGTGCTCTCACCACTGAGCCATCTTTCCCACCCAAATACACACCCGTTAACCAATGCTGAATTTGCATTATGGCTTTATTATCTCTCAGTCATTTTTGGGTTATTTTTCACTAAGTTCCCATATTGGTTGGTATCTTCATGGCTTTAAATCTAGCTTTGCCACTTACTCCCTATGTAGCTGTAAATTCTCTGTGCCTTGGTTTTCCTTATCTAAATGAGCACGCTAACAGTAGCATTTCTATCAGTCTTGTTGTGGGAATGAAATGAATATGTGTGAACAGTGGCTGCCATCTAACATACACTGTAGAGGTGTCAGCTGTAGGGATCTGAAACTTTTCCACACTCCTCAAACTATACCCCTTGTCCTGACCCTCTGTACTCAGAGAAGTTAGTTGTTGTTGCCATCTCTTCATTACTAAGAAATGAGAGGCCTCAGGCTAGGGAAAATGGCTCAATTGAGCGAGTGTTTGTCTAACTTATATGAAGCCCTGGGTCCATCCCCGGAACTGCACAAAACCTGCATGGTGGTTCACACCCTGTAATTCAATCACAAGGAAGCTGGAAACAGGATGATTAGAAATTCAAAGTCATTTTTGACTATGTAGTGAGTTTGGAGGCCATTCTGAACTACTTGAGAAGCTGTCTATATGAAAGAACAAAAGAAAAGACGGAAAGAAGAAAAAAGGAAGGAAGGAAGAAAGGAAGAAATGTGTGGTGATTTGAATAAAGAAGAATGACCCCCATAGACTCATATATTCGAATGCTCAGTCACCAGGGAGTGACACTCTTTGAAAGGATTAGAAGGATTAGGAGGTGTGGCTTTGTTGGAGGAATTGAGTCACTGGGGGTGGGCTGTGAGGTTTCAAAAGCCCATGCCAGGCCAGTGTCTCTTTCTAGGCCTGTAGATCAGGGTGTGGCTCTCCACTACTGTTACAGTGCCATATCTGCATGTCCCTGCCATGATGATAATGGACTAAAGTTCTGTAACTGTAAGCCCTCCCCCCCAATTAAGTGTTTTCTTTAAAGCATTTAAAGCATTGGTGGTGGTGTCTCCTCACAGCAATAAAACAGTGACTAGGACAACAGGGAAGGAAAAAGATGAGGAGAACCTCTGTTACAAATGACAGAAACCCCACTGTACACTTTTCTATTTCACAAATGCTTATCTCTTCCTTGCAGCCTCCAAAGGCACAGAGCCCCTCCTGTCAGTCCTCACCTCCCTCTGTGGACTTGGTCCCACATTTGATTCTAAATCAGGATCTGTGTTTTATCCTGTCCTGTGGGCTCCTTTTCTTTATAAATACAAAGTGGAAAAAAAACACAAAGAAATCACAATTACTAGAAATTGCTTATGCTTTTACCTAATTGCTTTCTTCTTCAACCCTTCTCTAAAATGATCTGTTTATCTGTCAGCTTCATTGCCTTATTCCTTGGTTTCAAAACCTTCTGGAAGAATCCATGTCCTCCAGAAAGAACTTTCTCTCTTCAGCCAGGACCTGGAGCTGCTATGATTTGGTTATCTCCTAGTAGCATAGCCAAGGTACTACTGGGAGGTGATGGAACCTCTAGAACGTGAGAATCGAGTGCCATGTTCCTGGGAGCATGCCCGTGAAGAGTCTATCTAGTGCAACCTGAATGCCCCTTCATCTCTCTCCTTAATTCACAGATACCATGGGGTGAGTAACTCTGTTTTCCACCATCCCTCCATGAGCCTCAAAACAATGAGGCCAGGCAACCAAGGTCTGAAATGTCTGAAATCAGGAGCCAAATTAAACCCTTCTCCTTGAATAAATAATCTCAGGTTTTCATTATATTCATGTTCTCAGTGTTAATCTTGATCATCAAGTTGATTGGACCTGGAATCAACTAAGAGACACACCTCTGGGTAGGGCTAGGAGGGCATTTCAGGAAGGATTAATTGAGAGTACAAGACAAAAATAAAAGAGCATGGTGATGCTTGTGTGTAACCCTTATAATGGGGGGCACTTTCTATAATGGTCCTGGTCTGAGGCAAAAGTTGGCTTATCTTTGCTTCTCCCTGCTGATGTTGCCTTCTGCTCATACTGATTCCTTAAGCCTCCCAGTGAAGGAAGACCAGTGTCTCTCTAGGACTCCTCCTGGCCTTGGGCACCAGGCTGGAGCAGCTGAAGCATGTAACTTCACAGACTGAATGGCTACTGATTCACAGCTCCAGTGAAGACACTGTTGGAAGAGCACCTGCATCATGTAAGCCAGTCTGATGAACAGCCTCTGGAATAGATTTTCATCCTGTTGGCTATGTTCCTCCACAGAACCTGTGGTAACACAGCTGGAAGCTGCCTACCCCTGGCTCATCATTCTCTCTCATAATTGACCTAGAACCATTCTTCCCCACTCCTTTCTTGCTCCTAGAAGCCTTTGTCATCTCTGACTTTTTCTACCTTATTTTTTGTTTCTTTCTGGTAAAATTCTACTCTTTATTCAGGCCCCTGATTCAGTGTTTTCTGTCCAGGAAAAACCTTCTAACTGACTGTTCTCAGCAGCAGCAGCTTCCTGGGCTCAGGAACATTGAATTCGCTCCTAGTAAAGCATTCATCTCTTCTGAACACGCCTACAAAGTCATATTTACTTGGCTCTCTGGATTCAGCAAGCCTGAGAAGTGGTAGGCTGACAGGGTAGCTGCCCACCAGGGTTTGAATAGGTTTGAATAGGTGTTTAATTTACATATGATAACCAGTACATAATCTCAGTTTGTCTCCTGAACAGGGCATTCCTGGGAGATTATCTTGCAGGGTGGAGTGGAGGGTGTGTGGGTGTGTGGGGTCTATCCAGCCACATTTTGTTGCCTTTCCTACCTGAGACCCTGTCTTAAACAACAATAAAACCAAACTTTGCCTTATATTGCAAACATTTTCTTGTCATTTCTCAGGCTTCAAAAGCATGATTTTTGTTTTATTTAATTATTAATTAACTAATTTGACATAAGGTCTCATGTAGCCTAGGCTAGCCTTAAAGTTGATATGTAGCCATAAAGTTGATTTGAACTTTTAAATCCTTATTTTAAAACTACACAATAATAATAATAATAATGATAATAATAATTATTATTGTAAATAAATCAAAGAAATGCATGTACTAGAAAGAGAAAAACTTATCTACTCTAATGTCATTTCCCAGAGAGAACTGCAATTGAACAGCTTGAGATAACACACACACACACACACACACACACACACACACACACACACACACCTACCTCTTGGTGAAGTCTCTAAATTTAAATTTCAAAGCAAATAATTAAATTGGCTTGATTTCTACTACTAGTTTCTCCTAAAAATGATTTGGCATTTTCTGTATGGTTTTTGCATGGGTACATGCTCCTATGTGCACATGTGTATGGAGGCCAAAGGACAAGTTTAGTTGTCATTCCTTGGGAGCGATCCAGCTTGGTTTTTATTGTTGATTGCTTTCTTTTCTTTCAAAAATGTATTTATTATTGTTGTGCATGTGTGTGTATGTGTGTGTGTGAGCATGAGCATGTGCATTTCATAGTACACTCATGAAAGTCAGAGGAAAGCATACATTAGTCAGTTCTCTCCTCCCAGCAGTGCCAGGGATCAAACTTGGGTTTGCAGGCTCAGCAGCAAGTGCTATTAGCTCTGAGCCATCTCACTGACCAATGCTTTATTTCATTGAGGCAATGTCTCTCTCTGATGTGAAACTCTAGCAAGTAGGCTTGCTGTCTGGTAAGTGAATCACAAAGATCTCCTGTTTCCCAGTCCCCAGTTTACAAATGCAAGATGCCATTCTGTAATTTTTAATGTGGGTTCTGGGGATTAAACTTCTGTCATCACAATGACCCAGCAAACACTTACCCCACAGAGACCGCCCCCCACATTCTGGGTACTTTTCCTTCTTGATTGAAAATGGTATACTTACATGGCAGGGGAATATCATGGTCACAAAAGTGGCTTTGCCAGGATGAGGTGTCTCCATTGTACTCAGCATGTATTGACTCTTGTGATTTTCCTAAATTTGGGAAACTTGACTACATAATTTGTGGTAGTAGCACTTTGTTCAATATAACAAAAGAAAACAAAGGGGAAAGGCACAACTTATTACAGCTGGTTAATCTTCCATTATTGGGCATCTCCACTGTTTAGCCATTTTTATTTTGTAAATATTGCTGAAATGACTGTTTGGATAAGAAGTGCAGGTCTTAGGGATGCTTGCAGATATTAATCAAGGTCTTAGTTGTAGTAGTATCCTTGGCTTTGTTTTCATCTTGGTTCCCACCTCTTCCCTTCAGTGGGTCTCTCAGGCCACATTTGTGTCATGTGCACCCAGCAGTGGTAGTGTGGGTCCCTGAGACAAAGGCCCTTTGCCTTTGGCTGTGACTTAGCCAGGTCAGTTTTCTATAGGAAAAATTGTGGGGAACTCAGCATTATAGAACCTGTTCATTGTTCACTGTGAGTTCTGGGCTGGAGTAGGAGCTTTCCTCTCTGAAGTGGAAGTATCCTGTCTCCATTGTAACTGGATGGCAGAAATGAAGATATTTTAAAGAGACACTTGTGCCCTCAATCTGACCATCAGATTGAAACAATGAACCTCTCCAAAATGAGAATTTCCCTAGGAATCTCATGCTGGGAGAAGGAAAAAGGCACCAGAGAGGAATTTTCTCCCAGAAAGAGGATTCATACAGTTCGAACAACTTGCCAGACTACCTTAAGGCTACCAGACTACCTTAAGGCTGAAGCCAGGACAATGATGGGTCAGTGACAAACAGGCCCATACCTCAACCAGATGGGTTAGGTGTATAAGCTCTTGGCCCTCTATTTAAGCACTAATCTTATTTCAGAACCTCAAAGATTGACAGGAAGGGGGTCAGTGGACTCTTTGTCCCTCTTCCCAATGTGGTCATATTGCACACACCTCCCTTTCCTGCTTTGTGTTATCAATTTGGATCTTTTCATTGGCTTCTTGAGGATGGATAGTCACACTTGACTTCTTGGAGTATAGAATGTGATCGCATGAAGACTGCTAATGGTCACAGTAGCAAGGAAAACTGTAGCTGTAGGTAGGAAGTTTATCAGGGTGGTTAGAGGTAGACCATGCACTGGGGTGCAATTCAGTGCTAAAGCTCTTGCTTAGCACGTGCAAGGCATTGAGTGGTCCACAGCACTAAAACCAGGGAAAGGGCGGGATACAGTGTCTGCAAACATCCTGAAAGGACTGGTCAGTGCTCCTGGGAAGGTCAGACCAGCTGCAAAGAGACAGCAAGGACAGACATTCACCAGAGGTGTCAAGGCTGAAGGCTTTTAGAGTATGTGCCTCCTCCACACAATAGGGAAGCATGCTTCCAGAGAAAAGGGCAGAGCAGGGTCATAGTTCACCAGGGATGAGCTAGAAGTGATGTCCGTATCAGAAGAGCAGAGACAAGGGAGGAACTTGGCTTCCAGATGACTTCAGCCAATATGTGTCTAATCCAGGCAAGATTCTCAGCAGGCATTCCCCATTCACTCAAGCTTGAGGCAGGGCAATGGGGGAAATGTTCAGTCTGGAAGGGAAAGAAGAAAGCATGGAAGAGAAAGATGGCTTCTCCTTCACAAACACAACTGGGAGTTGACCACAGCAGACGCCCAGAACTAAGGCTCTTCAAAGTCTCTAACCCTCGGGGTTGGACACTGCGTCAATCAAGATTCAGTAAAAGGAACAGAACACTGTCTGTGTATGCATGCATGCATGTATGTATGTGTGGGATAGATTTAAGCTAGGGGCTAATCAGGTCATACTTGCTTGAAGCCTATTAACTACCGGCAAGAACCTTACAGAGAGGCCATCTGTAAATATGTACCAGGCCTCCAGGAAAGAAAAGTTAAATGTCAGGCAAGATGCTGCTCAAGCTAGGTCCTCTCTGTCTCCATCATCATAGTTGATCCTAGAATCCCCAGGTGTCTGGATTCCAGGGAAATGGACAGACACCAATCTCTCTTGCCTCAAGTTTACAGACTTCCAGTTGCCAGAGGCCATTGGGGCAGAGAGTTATGGTACATCCCTCACCTGTATGTGAATACACCTCAACTCAAGGTGCCTGTTCCCTGCCTTATAATGAATATCTCTCATCTAAGAGCATCCTCCTTCACACTTCCCCCACATCCTCTGAATCACACATTAACAAGATTCCTTCTTCCCTTCCTCCCAGATGCAAGACACGTTCTCTCCTTCTCCACAGCACTAAGATAGACTTCTTGCTCTTCTGACCAGTCTGAAATCCTTTCCTTTCTTTTTCACCATGCCATACGCTCTCTGGTGTTAACTAAATCTGCAGTACATTCTGTAATTATGTAGAATAGAAAATGGGAACGAGAAAGAGGTACTGGGAACCTGGCTGAGCATAACCCTTGTCAGTGCTGATGGTGTGGACATCCTGCAGAAGCTGAGGACCTCCTTTAGAGAGTGAAGCATGACGCTACCTAGGAGCTATGGTGAGGAACAACGATCCAGGGGGACAGTTCGATTGCAGGCTCAGTGGCTGCCTTCCATGGGGAGCAGATCCAACAGAAAATGGAGAACTCACATGTGAGCTACAGAACACCTGCTATCTCCCTGCTGTGTACAAATTTCCTGTGAGACTCTCTCTCTCTTGTCTCCCTAGCCAGAAACACAGAAGGGAAGAAGTTCTGGAAAACTGCAACTCTGTGTGACCAGGTTGGTGTAACACAAAGCAGCCACAAGCCACTTCTCATGCTCTCCGATTTTACATTTACTTTAAAAAGTGTGTGTGTGTGTGTGTGTGTGTGTGTGTGTGTGTGTGTGTGTGTCTGTATGGGATGAGGATGGGCACTGTACATATGAGTCAGGTGCCTTAGAGACCAGAGGAAGGCATCAGATCCCCTGGAGCTAGAGTTACTGGTGGTTGTGAGCTGCCCACCATGGGTGCTGGGAACTGAACTCAGGACCTCTGCAAGAACAATATCCATTAAGCCATGTCTCCAGATCCTCAGTTCTCTTTTTGACAGCTTTCTACACATACTTCTAGAAGCCATACTAGATGTCCAAATACATGCAGTAAAATTGTTATACACCCACTTAACATAATGCTAACTCTCTTCTGAAGATGTATATTGTTGGTTTTGTTTGAGTGATACTTTTCTCCAGGAGATTCATACTCTCATTTTTATATCTTGTACCTTCAATAGTGAGATACAAAGTTAAACCTATGGACATATTTCATATCAGATGATAATGAGGACAAAGAAAGAAATAAAAAATAATTGACAATGAGGAGACATCCATGATACCCCACCAATCCCTGAGGAGATGCTACAGTCAACTAATGGGGGGTGGGAGAGACATTTCCCTCAGTGGTGTAGTCACTGCTAAGTTGCTCCTGCTCCTGAAAATATTACCACTCCCAAATCACACTCCTATAAGTAGCCCTGCTGAACACTCAGTGGTCCACACAATAAAACAAGGGGATTCATTGGGAAAGAAGAAGGGGGCTCATTGGGAAGGAGGAAGGGGGTCAGTGGATGTGGGTGGGGACAAGAGAGTGAATATGATCAAAATATTTGTGATCAAAATATGACCAAGATATTGGTGTATGAGAATGTCACAATGAAAGTCATTATTATGAACAATTAAAATAGGGACTAAATGTGGATAGTTATGGTTCCTTAAGAAGCAGGTCACTGGGATGTCCATAGTATTTACCTTTTTTTTGCCACTATTCACTTCTAAGTCCCTCTGTCTTCAACAGGTTGACTTCATATAGCAGGAGGAGAGTTTTAATTTGATCAGCTGTGGTGGATCATGCAGTTGTTTTGTGCTCCCGGATAAACTTTTGAAAACAGTTAATTAGATGGGGGTTATAGTGAGTAAGATGAGACCAAAGATTAAGGGACTAAGTCAGGGCCCTAGGTAGTGTAACCATTGTCCTAATGTGGACCCAGTGGCAACAGTGATTTGATCCAGGAGAAACATCCACAAACAGTTAAAAGACAGGGTAAAAACTAAGTATGAAGATATTAAAGAGGAAAGGAGTGATCAAGGGGAGGAGCTGGAATGGGAGGGGACTCTATAAACTGACAACATGACCACTCCCTGGTATAGTTAAGGGGAAGGTTTTTGTTGTAGATAGAGAGACCAGCCAGAGCATCTGGGAGAGTCCAGAGCAGAGAGAGGAAGTAGTAGACTGAACATGGCCAGAGCACTGGGCCTGGCCATGAGAGAAACAGAAGCATAGCAGACACAGACAGACAGATAGGCAGGCAGGCAGACAGACACACAGAGGTGGTGAGGACATAGAGAAAGAAACAGAGAGAGGGAGGGTGAGAAATAGAGGGAGACACAGAGAGAGACTGAAGAGAGAGAGAGAGAGAGAGAGAGAGAGAGAGAGAGAGAGAGAGAGAGAGAGAAGAGAATAGCAGGGTTATAAGGAGAATGAGTAGCTAGGGGAAGAAAGCCTATAAGCTGGAGGGAGTTTAGGGTTGGGGAGGAGGTGAGGTCTAGGATGCCAGCATGGACTCTGAAATATATAATAAGTACTTGAGGGAGCCTGGAGGCCAGCATGCACTTTGGTATGCTAATAGGCACCACAGATAGCCATTTGTCCACTCTGCCTTTAGAATTTGGAGAAATGGAGCTCCCTTTGGACCTGACAGGACTCCCAAAACCCATCCATAGAAGCAGGCTTGTTAATGGTTTTTTTTTTTTTTTGGTCTGGTCCCCATCTCAAACCAGTTTGGATCTGTTGGTTTGAAAGCAGCAATGTCCCTGGAGGAGGCCACAAAACCCATCCTTAGCAGTTGTCAGATGATGTAGTCCTCTTTTATTTTGGAGTACCACAGCAGCCTAAGAATGGAGTCCACACCGAAGGATGTTACACTGACCTAAAATTTCTCCGAAGTTTTCTGAGAGTTAGTGAGACAGTGAGGTTAACTGAAGCAAGGAAGCCCCGCAGTCCACCCTTTTCAGTTCTCAGTCCTGAGAAAATGCAAGAGTGATAGGATGATGATGGCTCAGTAGTGCCCTTTTCAGAAGTCACCTGAACTGCTGTTACAGTTTGGGGGCCCTCTAACTGTTTTGTAGTTTGAAAAGGGGGACATAGAATAGGCAGCAGCTAGAGTCACTCAGAGGAAGGGTGATCTAAAGGGCCACAATAAAACCTAACAGATGACAAAGATCTAGTACATGAGACAGCCTTGGGATGACAGCATGCATCCTTGGAGTGTGTTACATGAGGGAGGTGGCATCTGTGACATACAAGTGAGACTGTCAGGACTCCCACGGTTCCTACTGAGAGTGTAGTTAAGGAAAAAGGGCAGTTTGTCCTTACTAGAGGAAGGGCACAGGCAAGAAAACTATCTAAAGGATGCTCAGCAGGCTTTGTCAGAGGTGTTAGCAGAACTGATGACTTTTGACATGGTTGTCCATTCCAAGATGTAAGGCTGTTGGTTTGGTGGAAGAACTTGAGCCAATTTTCACTGGCCAGTGTAAGTTCAGAGTCAGCTATCAAGTCTCCTCTTGTACAGCTTCGTGGGGGAACATTAAGAGACAAAGTTAATGAGAAAAAGTTTTAACATCCTGATTACCATAAGTTTTGTTTAGTAAGGTGCATGTAATTGCACAACTATCTAGACCATGTACCAGCATTTTGCAGAAGGATAAGGTAACTACAATTAACTGTTTGTGACTTCAGACTCCTTTGTAAGCAACAAGCACCTGGAAGCTTTCCAGAAGAAGTCAGTTAAATCCAGCTTTAATTGACAATTAACAGAGAACTAGAATCCCATTAGGTCCTTTTTATAGGATTATCTAGCAAAGTCCCAAGGACACCCCTTGGATATCCTGAGTACCTTCCCAGACCTGTGAGTTTGATGACAGAATATCTGGCAGCCCCTTTAATCAGGGAACAGGGGTGGCTAGGGCACAGAAGGACTCATTATAGCTGTGAGAAGAACTCTTCCAGAAAGAGGTAGTGTCCTGTAATTGGTAAGCACAGCTTTTAGGTTTGGCCTCAGTATTTAGGAAGAGAGGCTTGTTTTTCTCAGCTATGGATAGACACTGCAGTGCTGGAGTAAGCCAAGATCTTGTCCTATATCTGAGAGATAGCAGAAAGAGAGTCATTAGTGAGAAATAGTTGTTCAAATAACATTTTATGTGGTTAAGTATAACATCTGAGGACTGTGGTCCCCTGAACTGTTAAATAATCATACAGTCACTTTAATCTTGGTTATACTTTTCTGCCAAGTGCTTGAGACCATGTAGGTAGGCAAAATCAAATTTTCTTTTTTTGTGCTGCCAAGATCAGTTGAGGATTTGGTCCTTAGGGGTCAACTGGGTGTGGGGGAACCTCTGTCTTTCCTGGTCTTTCTTTTACAGTTCGTCCATCTGTGTGAGGACAAGTCAGAGGCCTTGCTTGTAAAACATTGTGTGTATCATCTGAGTGTGTGTGCATGCAGGCACCCAGGCTCCATGCTGTCTGTGTGGAGGTCAGAGGATAAACTTGGGCGTTGGTCCTCACCCTTCACATTATTTGAGACAGAGTCCCTTTGTTATTTGTTTGGCTATCAGGTTCTCATGTCCCTGTGTCCCTTATTGCGACAGAAGTCTTGGAATTCTAGGCCAACCCTTCCATTTTATCTCTTGATTCCTCTCCTAGTTTCCCTCCAATTGTGACAAATACCCTGACAAAAGGAGCTTCAGGGGGAAAAGGTTCATTTCAGCTTACAGTTCTCAGTGACAGTCCACCACTGTGGGGAAGTTAAGGTGGCTGGGACTTGGAGCTACGTTTTATATCCACAGTCAAGAACGGAGAGTACCTGCATGCTTGTTTGTGCTTAACTTATCATCTCCGTTGTATACAGTCCAGGACCCAAGCCTAGGGAATGGTAACTAAAATAGTGGGCTGAGTCTTCTCATATCAATTAATGAATGTAATTAAGACAACCATCCATCACCTGATCTAGACAATCATTCTGTCAAGCCAGCTGCCTCAGGATAATGAAGAGCATCATAATGACTAGTAAATTCCATAAACTAACTCCCTTGCTGTCATTTATTTTGCTACAAATCATGTTCCTTTGTCAGAAGTAAGGCTGTGTGTTACGATAAATCTTTCCACCAAAAGCCACCTGATACTTACCACCAAGTGTGTGCTCTACGCCAGCCGCCCGAGTTCTGCCCACCGCATGGATGAGCAAAATAATACAGAGACATATTAGGTACAAAGCTGCTTGGCCAATGACTAGGATTCTCATCTGTTAGCTCAGTCTTAATTATCATAAATTTATATATTTTATAAGACTTATCTTATTGGATGCCTTATTGGCATCCCTACTTGCTGGTGGATCACATTGCACCACTGGAGGAAGATCGGAGGGGAAGAAGGGGCCACTTCCTTTTTCTCCTTGCTTATATGAGTCTCCTTGCTATGTCACTTCCTGCCTGGATCACCACTTCTCTACTACATTTCCCAGAATCCTCTTTGACTCCTAGTCCTGTCTAACTTGCTGTCTCATTGGTCAAACAGTATTTTATTCAATAATCAATAAGATAAACATACAAAGAAGTACATTCCCCATCAGCTGTGTGGAACAGCAGGCAGGCGATACAGAGCTCTGCAAGTCCACAGATTGTAGCTCTGTTGGAAGCTTTGCAGGTAGAGAAGGCAAATCCATGCATAGAGTATGTGGTAGAGAGCAAAACGTCTTCTTTTCTGTCATGGAGGGGTCCAAGGATCCCTCTGTTGCCCTAAGGAATGGTTCCTGTCCTAGTTAGTTTGAACTGTAACTTGACACAGTCATCTGAGAGGAGAAGGGCAGAGTGACTTGGTAAAGAGGCTGGCTGGTACTCACTGTCCTGGCCCATCCCAGTGTGAGACTGAAATGTTTCTGCTACAGACTACCACAGGCAGAACAATCTGTAAACCAAGGCCGAGTTTACTGGTCTTATGAGCCCGTAGGTGCACGTTGAAACAGAAGGTATTGTAGCCAATTGTAGGTCATGTGCTCAGTGGTAAAGGTGCTTGAATAGTAACCTCAACCTGCTTCAGGGTTTTCTCCTGTTCTGAAAATGGGAGAGTTTTTGGTCATTTGGTAACTGGGTATATGTTTATCTAATCATTCTTTATCAATAAAAAATGGGGAGTCAGATATCGAGGTAAGATCAGAGACAAAGAGCAAAGAAGCAACCAGGGATCTTCTAGCTCTTCTGTGCTTCCATCCCAAAGGACTGAGATCCTTTCTAAGTCCTGTCTTATTACTTCCTGTCTCTCTATCTGTCCTCAGTCCTCCAAAACCTTTATGGTTAATTTTGACCAGCTAGTGGCTAGCTCCATCCTCTGATTCAAAGCAAACTTTATTGTCAGAATGCAATCAAAATATCACACAATAGCTGAGTTTGTTACCTCCCATACCCAAAGAGACTTGTTAGATGCTGTTCTTTCTTAGTGGTAGGATGGGCCTGAGGCAGCAATTCACCCTTCACCTTGAGGGTTCTTTTCTCTTCTTTCTTCCTCCTCTTCCTCCTTTTTCCTCTGCTCTCCCGTCCTCCAGCTCCTCCTCTTTCTCCTTCTTCTTTGAATAGGGTCTCTCGTAGCACAGTATAGCTGATGACCCTTGAACTTCTATTCCTCCTTTACCTACCTCTCAAATTCCTGGATTACAGGTGTGTGTTACCATGACAGTCCTGAAAGAGGTACCTTAATATGCTCCAGGAGGCCATAACATCCCATTGTTTGGGGGAAAATTGATTTCTCTTGACCCAATGCAAATAATACTTTAAAGGGCCTAATGTAGTTGCTCACCCATTGTTTCAGTAAGATAGCCCATTGTCCTAAAGAGTAAGCAGTTTCTACAGACTACATTATGCACAGTTTCTAGACATAATATAAATTATATTGGTAAATTGCCTTGTGTTATTTGTAGTAGTTAGAAAAGATCGGCCACCTTGTCTCTATGTCAATCATATTTATTTCAAATGCCCTTCCCTCATTCTGGGACAGGCAGGCTCCCTGGCATTGTAACAGGGAATGAAGGGGACAGCAGACATGAAAGGGATAAGAACACTGCATCTTGGAGTTGGAGAAATGGCTCAGAGGTTAAGAGCATTTGGTGCTCTTGCAAAGGACCTGTGTTTGGTTACCAACATCCACATGGTGGCTTACAACTATTTGTAAGCCAGGTTCTAGGGGATCCAATGCCTTCTGCCCACCTCTGCAGGCACATGCATGGTAGACAGACATACATTCAGGCAAAATGCTCATACACACAAAAACAAATCTAAACAACCCAACCAAACCAAAACTCAAAATTATTGTGCCCCTGAGAACAGATAAGTGGTAAAACATTTCCAGTAGAGGTTAATATTGTATATCCCATGGTATCAAATGTCTGCAGTAGGAATAAGAAACTGGAAGCTCATTGGTGGAGACAATGATCTGCTTTGCCTGGAAATCAGAACTTAAGTACCAATGTTTCAGGAGGGCTTTCCCAGTCTCTTCTGCTGCATGTTGTGAGCACCTAACTTGATGACGTTTTGCTAGCTATCTGCTACTTGTCTTTTATTTCCTTACTTTTGCTTGCTACTTGCTTAATGATCCCACTCATTCAAACCCGAATTCATGGCTATCCTTTTCTATACAGAACACCTTAGCCCTGCAGTGGATTAGTGAA
This sequence comes from Cricetulus griseus, assembly GCF_003668045.3. Lineage (NCBI taxonomy): Eukaryota > Metazoa > Chordata > Mammalia > Rodentia > Cricetidae > Cricetulus > Cricetulus griseus. Next base: position 61,734,818 of record NC_048598.1, read on the forward strand.
GGTGTATAACTAGCCTTCACAGCTGAAAACAAACTTCTTTTGATGGTCCTTATTAATAATACCAAAGGAAAGGACATTTTTCTGATTGACAGTCATCTACCAGACAGTAGAGGATGTGTTTATTGTTCTACCCACAAAGCTACATCTGGAAGAGCAGTTGCCATTGAAGGCAGCACCTGGCTCAAGATCATTCTCCAAGCTCCACCTGTTTTGTGCACAACCCAACCATCAGAGGCTGGTTGTATGGGGCTGTAGTGGAAATAAACGACCTGTACTTCAAAAGCTGAAAACCATGCACGTCAATCAGGGCCACACTCCGAGTAGGAGGGATAGTAGCAAGACCTAATAACAACCCCTGACTCTGCCTAGCGACTCCTTAAGTTCCAAAATTCCTCTTGAGGGGATGTGACAATACCAGGTCTTTACAGTTGGACCTTTGCTTCGGTCTGGTGAGGTCTCTAACTTAGCAACGTATGTTCATCTTCTTCCCCAGGAAATGCTCCAGTGCCTCCTGCTCTCTGGATGACTTGTCAATATCTTTAGTCCTTATACTTCGTTTCAGTGAGCAGGGGCTCTCATCCATCAGTGCTGTTGAAATTTCATGGAAGTGCACTTAGGGGCCTGGGGAGATGGCTCAGTCTGTACTGTACTTGTCATGAAAGCGGCAGGATTTGAGTTGAAGCCCCAGAACTCATGTTAAAAAGTCAAGCGCTACAACCCACAATCCCAATGCTGAGGAAGCAGTGACAGGAGATGCTTGGGGCTTGCTGCCAGCCAGTCTACCTGAATCAGAGAGTTACAATCCCATTCTAAAAGAAATAAGGTAGAATGTGATTGAGGAAAACATCCAATGTTGACCTCTGGCTTACACATGCCTATGTGCATGTTCATGTGTGCACACGAATGCACACACACACACACACACACACACACACTTAGGGCTATCCACACTTGAATTTTCAGCTTTGTAATTTTTTTTTTATCTCTTTGGCATTTTATTTCTATTTTTTGTACTCCTTTTTTTTGTATTTTGTATATCCCTGTAAGCCATCTGCCATCCTTTCTAGAATTCAATGGCATATACATGCATATATTTATGCATATATAAAATACATGCTGATATTTGAGAAGGACAGAGCCAACCCAAATTCAGCTCTCAAGGTGTCTAGTGTTCCAGAGAGTAAAGGGGAGGAAGAGAAGAGGGAACTGGGATTTTCAAAATACTTTTGCTTGTCATATTCTGGTCCCTTCACCTCTCCTCTGGAAGTGACTCAAGTAAGACTAGTGCAGCCACTTGGGTAACACTAACGTCACAACAAAGGACAAACATAGCTCACACAGTTCAGCAGGTGGCTCTGACATGTCCTGCTGCCTCCCATTTGCTCCCTGTGGCTCAGAGCCACATTGCCAGGTTTCTCAGCTCTGTTCCTGATTTGGTCAGAAGCAGCCCACTCCGCCCTCATCTCTCCATGGAAATGCCACCCTGGAGATGTGCTGCAGTGTCCGCCCTTGGCTCTTAGAGATAGGGTGCAGGGAACAGTTAGCTGAAAAGGTACTGCTGAATTGCAAGCTTTGTATGAGACCACTGTCCAACTTGTGACCAGCTGTCACACAAATAAAGGTTTCCTTCACACCCTTCAGGACAGACTACAGTGCCGGAGGTGAATCCAAGTCAGTGGAAGGAATTGAATTCTTCCACCTTACAGGCAGGGATAGCTGCATTGCTGACAGTGCAGTCGATTTTTCTTTTTTCATTATCTTCCAGGAGGCTCTTTTCAATCCAGCAAATATTGAATTCTAGGTGCCATGATATTTGCTGGATTAATAAAGATCAATACAGCTAGTCCTGGACTCTGAGTCACTTGAGGTCTTGGAGACACAGAGCCAAATACGTGTCCCATTTAGCTATGCTTTCCTTAGATTCCTTTTATGATGCTATTTTTTCATTTTCAGTAGTTTAGAAAACTAAATTCTCTAAATGTTTAATGTCCCAGTGTACATGTAGTTTATCTCAGTGGAAGACAAGCTTTTGGAGTGTTCTGTTTTATTTGTTTGTTTTGGCTAGTGATTATCTTGTATTTCTTTTTCTTTAAAAGTTTTTAAATCACACTTTCTTTTAGTTTACATGTGTCTTTTCTGTGTGTGTGTGTGTGTGTGCTATAGTGCATGTGTGGAGGTCAGAGAACAACCTGTGCGTGTCTGAACCCATCTTGTGGGTTCTGGGGATTGAACTCAGGTCCTCATCCTTGGAGGCAAGAACCTTTACCTCCTGAGCCATCTCACTGGCCCAGTCCTGTATGTGCAATGGCTGGCCTTTTTAACAGCCTCATGTGAGACATAACCTCTTTCCATGGCCACAGCTGATTGTCTGGAAGTCATCACCTGCTGAGTTAATTTTTCCTGGTAAGACATGAACAGATGTCTATTTCATTAACTTAGGTAGGGGCCCAAGGGCCAAAGCAAGGATTTCTTTCTAGTTGAACTTGGTAAGTTCATGAATTTATTGAACTTAACTAACAGATCATGACTGAGAGGTTATTATTGGGAGCATGAGTGACCCCCAAATGCTTACATCATTACTAACCCACCCATCCTAGATGATAATTTCATGAAAGCTGTGTGATGGGATTCTTCTACCCTTTAAATTTTTATTTTTTATTTTGTGTGTGTGTGTGTGTGTGTGTGTGTGTGTGTGTGTGTGTGTGTGTATGTGAGTGGGAGGCTGAGTGCATGTACTATATTGTGTAAGTGGAGGTCATAGAACAACTTGCAGGAGTTGGGTCTCTCCTATCATGTGGGATCTAGAGAACTGAACACAGATTGGCAGACTTAGTGGCATGTGTTTTACCCACTGAGCTGTCTTGCATGTCCCAGCCTTTTATTTCTCGTGTACTCTAGCATCTTCCAGAATCCCTTGCAGCTGAGTATGAGCAGGATGGTTCCAGCAGGGAGTAGTGACAGGAATACCAAATGAGGCTGCTGTGATTCTTCCCTCCCCTACTGGGACTTGCCAACAGCTATGGCATTACCATTGTCATAGTGCTGGTTAAAACTGAGTACTGGGCAACTCAACTGGTTGCCATGGTAACCTCTCCTCCAAGATGGCGCCAGTATTATCATGTTATTCCCACAGAGAAAATCAACACCTGAAACAACAAACCTGAGTTAAGACAGTAAGAATTTTGTTTTCATACTGGAATTTATAACTGAAGCCCCAGGAAATGAGTCAAATGGTCTTAGGGCCTCTGGCTATCGCTATGGAGTAATGCGATGGAACTCATGGTCGTGAACATGTGAAGTGAGGAACATATTGCTTCTCAGAGGGAAGATGAAGCACAAGACCATCGGGGATGAGGGAAAGGGAGTGAGCCAGAGGGTTCCAGAAAAGCACCAAGGAAGACGCAGGAAAGTTCTCTTCTATTGCTATTTTCTCAGTTAAATTCAGCTGATACAGGAATGGCAGGGGGTGGGCAGTGTGCTAAGAGTGAAGTGTGAATTACTCATTGTGAAGTAGGGGTGTGAACTGCCTGGCAGGAGTGGGAAGTAGCTCTGGGCCCACTGAAAGTGTGTGCCACAGATTTAAACTGAGATAAGTCTTACTAGATGCCTGCTTTTTGCCTTGGCCATTTTCAGCTGCAATGGTTTGATGCAGACGGAGAGCTGGATTTGTCCAGGGCTGGGTTTTCTGATAGCTGACTGTGACTGAAGACAAGGGAGTGCTGATGCAAAAGAGTACATTGTGAACAGGAGGAACTTATCACAGCAATGAGCAGTGGATGCAAATGAGAGAGTTAGGGTACAAGAGAACATGAAGTTGAAAATGCATTTGCCTTGTGATGTCACCGTCACTCACAGAAGCCAATAAGCAAAGTCTTAACCAGGTCTTAAAACTGCACTTTATTCAGAGAGTCAGCAATCTGAAAGGTTTGCCTTTGGACCAAGGGTGACACTGAAGCAGATCGTCCTAGGGTAAGTATTTATTAGGAGAATCAATAACACCACAGATAGACAGCAAAATGGGGCCTCTGAGGAGAGTTCAAGTCCCAGTGCAGACAGAGAGACAGTGGGGCTGGGGCTCTGAAGAGGTCAGGCCTATGAGGTAAAGTAGGGGGTCTGAGATGATCTCTCTGAGATCTCAAAGAACAGGGAAGTTTCATGCTATAGAGTGGGTGAGTTTCCACAGCTTGTGCCTACAGCAGGCTGACTGTGATTCCTGGGTAGTAAAGGAACAGAAGGAAGTCCTGTATTCTGGAGAAAGAATAGGCAACCCTGTTTAACTCTGAGGTTGTGGGGGGAAACATATCAAATTGAAGTGTATCCATTATAGTCATAGCTTTCTGATATTTGGAGTCTATGGTCCTGAGTTTGCAAACTTTGGGGAAAGTTAAGACTGGTGTCTGTTTTTGTGGAATCCTAGCGTCTGGGGAGTTTTATGAGGATTGGGTCTTGGTAGGGAGTTTGCCATTCTGTCTACAGCATCAATAAGAAAGGGGCTGCTTCAGGTAGGCCTGGCCTCATTAGCTCCTAGCCCCCAAGCCTAACAATCTGAGAAGTCAGTGGAAATTATCCTGGAGATAACTGTCTTCCAACTCATCTTTAGTCATCAGATTACACAGGGAGGGGAAACAAAGGCTGTCTATCATCCCAAAGGTTAACCTTGCCCCTCTGGTCAGGTGACCAGTCTTGTCTCCGAGATCTATGGTGTCGGTACTTTTCTTCTTACTGCTTTCTCTGTGTGTGTAGGGGAGTTTTACACACACTGAAGCCACTAGTCTTTCATTCCTCCTGAGTCACATTTTGCATGATATCTAGATAAAAGGTTAACTCAGGTCTAGGAAAACACTGACTTCATATCTATGCTGGGCTACTTACAGCGTGTGTGAACACAGATTCCTTGCTGCAATCTGAAGTACACATGTATGATTGTAATGAAGAATAGAAAGCACCCCTCTCGCTCTCCCATCATAGTGATATCAGTGTTGAAGATTCCTCATGTGGTCTAAGAACCTTAGGTATTGGAGTACAGGGGTGGAAAACTAGAGAGGGTTTTGGTTAGTTTTAACTGTCAACTTGACACTATCCAGCATCACATGGAAAAAGATTCATAATGAGGAATTAAGTCAGGTGGACTTGTGGGACTGTCTATTGGAGACTTAACTGTTAATTGATGTGGGAAGGCCAAGCCCACTGTGGATGGCACCATTCCCTAGGCAGGTGGCTCAGAACTGTGTAAAAGAAGAGAAAGCTAGTATAAACAAGCATAAAGCAAGCAAGGATGCATTTATTCCCTGTGCTCATCCCTACAGATGTGATGTGACCAGCTGCTTGGGTTTCTGTCTTGACTTCCACAAAGTGGTGAACTCTGGTCTCAAATTCTAAGCCAAATAGACCCTTCCATCCCCAAAGTTGCCTTTTGTTGTGGTATTTTATCTCAGCAACAGAAACTAAACTAAGACAATGACAAAGAAGGTGATTAAAGACAGAGATATGTAAGGTAAGTTGTGCAGGGGTGATAACAGGGGAAATAGACAGTACTATGTCATTCTCAGCCTTCAGAGAAGGACATGTACACACATTCAATACTCAGCAAGAGCATGTCATCCATGAACACTAAAATATGTGAGATACTTCCCCACACTGTCTACCTGGAGATGTGGTTCAACTCCACAGGTTGTGACTCAGCCCAATAAGGTTGCTCTCTACTCCACATGTCAATAATGAGTCCACATCATGATCTATGCTTCTGATCCACAAACTATTGTCAACACAAATGTACATTTCTTACCTTAAAGGAAATAAAAGATAATTTATTCTGGTGCTAAATATGAATGCCCATAGCCAGGGAACACAGATTGAATGTACACTAATTACTAGGCTCCAACATGGTACCAGTTGCATGAAATTTTTATAATAACACAACCAAGAAAGTTATAAATTAAGACACTTCTCAACTATACTGATGAAAGCACCAGGCCTGCAAGTTATAGTAAACTGGAGAAACCTCTGCTACAGGTCTTGGATGCTGTCTGATGATATTAGTAACTTTTATACTGGTGGATGCTATGTTTCTATTGGCACATTCCAAGTAATTCACCAAATAGTTACAAAGATGTTAGGTCAGACACAGTGGTCAAGTGGTCAAGACACACGATCAGACACAAGTGGTCAAGGAACGCCTATTAAAGTGGCCAGAGAGAACCTGAGATAAATTGTTACTAGGCTCTGGACTCTAGCATTCTGACCTTTCCACAGTCATAGAAGTTTTCAAGAGCCTTGAAGAAAGTTCAATGTAAGGCACAGGTTTTGTGGGGAAAGGAACTTTTGGATTTGTTCCCACTATAACTGGGGATTCCTTTGACCCCCTGCTGTGTTCAAGCTACTTCTTAAGTCAGTTATTAGTGTGTGTCTGTATGTGAGTGTGCAGATGTATGTGTGTGAGGGTGTGTTCATAGTCGTGTGTGCAGATGTATGCATGTGAGGGTGTGTGCATGTGTGTGCAGATGAATGCATGTGAGGGTGTGTGCATGTGTATGCAGATGTATGTGTGTGAGGGTGTGTACATATTCATGTGTGTGCACATGTATGTGTGTGAGGGCGTGTGCATGTGCACTTGAGAAGAAACTTGGGTGTCATTCTTTAGGTGCTGTTTACTTTTTTTTAAAGACAGGGTCTCTCGATGCCTTGGAATTTGCCATATTGGAGAACAAGCACCAGGAACCAGCCTGTCTCTGCCTCCCCAGCTCTAGGATTTACAAGGTGGCTTTTGAGAATCAAACTTGGGTAAGCATCTTATTATCCAACCTATGGCTTCAGCTTTGTAAATAAGATTTTCTTAGAAGACACTATGCCTGATCATGTATGTATTACCTATGGTGGCTTCTGCTCTAGTGTTAGACTGGCACTTTAGTCAAAGATTATATGGACCACAAAAACCTAAAGTCCTTGCTACCTGACATTCACACACAAAAAATGTTTGCCTACTTCTTTTGTACAGTGCAGGGACTTTTAAAATATATGTTTAGAAAATTATACAGCCATCACTTTTATCAAATTTCTGAGCAGTTTTATCAACCCAGGAGAAAGTTCATATCCACTAGCGGTAGTCTCCCCCTATGCTCTTGGCAAGCATTAATTTACCACCTATCCCTGTGGATTTTGATATTTCTGAAATAGCATATGTGTAGAATAATGAAATAAGTGGTCTTTGGGGATAGGCTTCTTTCACCTTATATAGTGTCTTCCTCCTCACCCCCTAGAGATCCTTGAAATCATCTTAAGCACACCATGTTCCATGTACACAGTTATGACAGAGTTTCATTTATAAGTTAGTCAAACGAGAGATTAAGAACAAGTCAGCAAAGATGAGATGGCTCTGTGGGTAAAAGGCACTGCCATGTCTGATGACCTGAGCTTGATCCCCAAGACACATATGATAGAAGGAGAGAACAGACTCCCTAAAGTTGTCCTCAGCTCTACACACGTGCACTGTGGCATGTATTTGCATACACACACACACACACACACACACACACACACACACACACACACACACACACACACTAAATGAATAAATATAATTAAATAATAAAACAGTAACTAGCAATAAAATAGAGTAATTGTAATGACACAGGTATTTATTTGGTGTCATATATGGTACATGTACATGTTTGTGTGGGTTACATGTTACACTGTAAAGATGGAACTGGAGTCACTGGGAGAGAGAGAGAGAGAGAGAGAGAGAGGGAGAGAGAGAGAGAGAGAGAGAGAGAAGGCTAGATACTTGATGTTGAATATGTTCTTTAGACACTTCCCAGAGGTTTTTTTTTTTTTTTCTTTATAGTCTCTAGATGAACCTGGAGCTCATGGATTCAGCTACACTGGCTGGCCAGTGAGCTCCAGGGCTCTGCTTCCCTAGCATCATAACTATAGACACTACCACAGTTGAACTTTTACAAGGGTGCTAGGGTTCTGAGCTCTGGTCTTCATGGTTTTGCAGAAAGCCCTTTACTTACTGAGCTACCACCCCAGTGGGCACTTTTCAAGCAAAAGTAATCATAATAACTTAATATGAAAAGAGTAATAATAGTAAATCTGGCTGTTATCTTAGCCTCTAGGATGTGGCAGACACTTCCTGAGTACTTTGCATACTCTTTCTTGTTTCACCCCAGGGGAATAGTAAGAACTTGAGGATATGATTTCCATTCTATAGCCGAGGAAATCGAGGCATCCAAAGATTACATGATATATGTTTGAGGTGACAAACAGCAAGTGACAGCATTGAAACTGGAGTTGAGTTTTTCTTGAGACTTTGCAGATTGTATTTTAAGTCACACCACTATATCCCTCTCCACCATATGGCTCAGTGGGTAAGGGTGATTGTTGTCAAGCCTGATGCTCTGAGTTTGATTCCTGGAAGCCACTTAGTGGAAGGAGAGAACTACTCTGGCAAGTTGTCCTCTGACTTCCACAAGCATGGCCTCCAACAATAAAAGATAAACAATTGTAAGAGAATAATGGTATGAGCATGCGCTTATGTGTCTACTCATACACACATTGTATCTAATCTACAGATACTTATGGGCCAATTGTCTGGTAGAACTTAGATAAAAATAGAATGCTATGTTACTGTTCACCCAAGAAAAATCTAGGGACATTAGGACAGTTGGCCAGGGAATCATTAGGGTACTACATGGAAGATGGTTGTCAAGCAGAAGCCTCTAGGAATGCCACAGAGTGAGGAAGTCAGAAAGATAGTCTATTGACTCCTGTAACTTCCAAGAGTATTTTCAAAGCTCGAACTGCATTACCCGTTGCTGAGGAGCCCTCAGAAGCAGAGTGATATTTGAGAAATAATGTGTTAGCCCTGAAGCCCTTACAAATCTTCCTGAGCTAAGATGAACAGAATTGCTTCAGTCCTTGGGGACCAAGACCTCAGCAATTTCCCTGAAAGCCTGACTGGCTCTTTCTTCTCTTCCCTATTGTTTCAACGAGGCTAATTCCAATGTGTTTCTGAGAACAATTCAAGCCATCTTTTCTCCGCCTTTCTTTGATGCCAGCACCTTTGCTCACTGAGGGAGAAAGAGTTTCTGCACTGTTCTCCAGATCAAACTTGACTTGTTTGGACAGTTTCTAGTCAGTTGCGTGCATCTTCACCAACACTTCTCACCTCTGTTTTTAAAATGAAGGGGCACAGAGGGCCTGAGGGTGTGGCTCAATTGGTAGAGTGTTTGCCTAGAGTGCACAAAGCCCCACCTTTTAGCCCAAGCATTGAATAACCGGTGTGGTGGTTCACACCTCAACCCCAGGTGCTAGGGAAGCCAAGGCAAGGCCAGAAGTTCAAGGCCAGCCTTGGCTACACAATGAGCTTGAGGCTACCATGAGCTACATAGACCCACAGACAGACAGACAGACAGACTGACAGAGTGACAGATAGAGAGACAGACAGGGACCTGTAGATTGTTGCTTCTAAGTCCCACAGCTGCTATACGACATTTAAAGTAAGGCTAGTCTGAACCAAGTCTTTCTATGCATGTGAAATACACAAATTATCTGAAAGTCTCAATACAAAAGAAAAAGAGTAATTAGCTCAGGTTTTTTCCCCCAGAGATTGTGTGTTGAAATGATGCTATAGGAAGCCCTTGCCCTGCATGTCAGTTCAGGTCCATGGAAATAACCCTACAAGCTGAGACAAGGATTTGCAAGTCATTTTAATAATGACTTTATCAGGGCAAATTAGGATAGTCATGCCACTTTTGGAGATTTTTGTCAAATCATGAAGCACTCCTGCCGCTGGAGGTTTGTGTGTATGCACCGTCATGTGTACGCATGTGCCTGCACGTGAAGGTCAGAGGGCAACCTGAGCTGTCATACTTCCTCAGACTCTCTTCACATTTTTTTTTTTTTTTTTTGGAAACAGGGTGTCATTGGCTTGGAGCTCACTGACTTGTCTAGGCTGGCTGACTAGCAATTCCCAAGGATCTCCGTGTCTCTACCCTCCTAGCACTGGGATTCGAAGTGTGTGCTGCCATGCCTCGCTTTCTTTACATGGGTTCCAGGGATTGAACTCAGGTCTTGAGTTCAATGCTTGCACTGTGAGAATTTTTTTTTCTGACTAGGTCATCTCTCTAGCCCCTTTTACTAATACTTGTCCAAAGGCTGAAATAATAAAAAGTAAACCAAATATTCATCATTAAAATTGGGCAGAGGGAATGTAGTGGTTTGAATGAGAACTGTCCCCTCTGGACTCGAGCTCTTGAACAGTTACAGGCCAGTTAGCAGTGCTGCTTGAGAAGTAGGACCTTCAGAGGAAGGCAGTATGTTACTGAGAATTTCTCATCTCACCCCATTTCCTTCTCCCCTCCCCACTTCTTGTGTACAAGTAAAAATGTGATCAGTCAGCTTCTTTTGATGCAATGGCTATGCCTCCATGATGGCTCTGTCCCTCTAGGACTGATAGCACAGAGAAACCATTTTCTTCGGGAAGTTGCTTCTGGTCTTGGTATCACAGCATCAGGAAAGTGGCTAATCCAGGGAGTTGGTCAGCACCATTTAGCCTCTATGTTGGTATGACAGTGCTGCTCACCACCAATTAGAAACCCACGATGTAGAAACTGAGATGACACCTTCTAGATTTAGAGCGAAAATACTCAGGGAAATTCCAGAATCCCAAGCATGACTTTGGTTGTTAGTGCCTAGGGCATTCAAGATGCCGGAGTGGAGACAGAAGCTTAAGCTGGGACCCCTCCCCCCCTGGGGCATCAAGATATGATATAGAGTGCCCGCTATGGTCTTCCCATGGAACCTTTCAGATCCCTTGTCCTTCTTGTCAGAACTGTGGGCGTTTAAATTTTGCAGATTTGTTTTGTGTGGTATGCGTCTATATATGGTTGTTATTATGTGTGTGTGCACATATATGTGCATTGCATGTGTGTGCACACGGAAGCCTGAGGTTGACATCTGAAGTCTTCCTTGATTGCTCTCAACTATTCATTGAGGCAAGGTCTCTCAACTGAACCCTGAGTTGTGGACTGGACTAATGAAGCTCTCAAGACTGCTCCCATGATCCCTGAAGTTACCTTGGTGGATCACTCAATATCCAGCATTTATGTGGGTCCTGGGAATTCAAACTTCGGTCCTCACACTTACACGGCAATTGCTTTATCCACTGAGCCATTTCCCTGTCCCCATGAGTTGTGTTTTCTGAAACTTCTTTATAAGCTTTATTTTAATGAGAAAAAAAATTTCTTGAGGTAATAATATCAATGATGTGGTAGAGTATTTTGGGCACGACTCCCATTGAAGGAAAAATAGTGTTTTAGAGGACCTTCTGGAAATTTCTTTTTGATATTGCAGAAACATTGTTCCCCAAATAGTACCCACATGTGGGATGTGTGGATAATTAATCTTCTATCCTGGCTGTTGCTGACATTTACAGCAAAAGGCTTCTACAGACTCATTTCTAAGCTATCACTGTCAGTTAAAGTGCAGGTGCCCAGGAGCTGTTTGACCTGTGTGATACTGAAGGAAATTTTTAATAGGTTACAAGAAGGCTTTGCCTGTGACCTCATATTCATTTTATCACCCACTTATGACACATGAAAGGAAGACTTTGAGGTCAGCAAGATGGCTCAGTGAGGGCCCCTGCTGCCAAGCCTGATAACCTGAGTTCAATCCCAAGGACCCACATGGTAGAAGGAAGAGAACCAACTCCTGCAAGTTGTCCTCTGACCTCCATACAGTGGGCCTTGGCACACACACTTTAATTGGGAAAATTAAATGAAATAAAAACTTTGAAATCCAGACTTTGGAAAGTTGGAGAATGTTAGCAATAAGTGTTGGGTAAACAATTGCACCACCCTTTGGGTTGGGGAGATGGATCAGGTGGCAAAGTGATTACCATGCAAGTATGAGGACATGAGTTTGATCTCTAGAACTCAGACTATAAAAATCTTGAGCTTTGTGGCACATTCTTATAACTCCAGTGCTGAGAAACGGAGAAGGTGGATCCCATAAGCCTGCTGACCAGCCTAGCCTACTTGGCATACTCCGGACCAGTTAGAGGCCCTGTGTTGTGCTGTAGTTAAGCTTCTATTGCTGGGAGGAAACACAGAACAAATTTATTTGGCTTAACACATCCCAATCACACTCCATCAATGAAAGACTCCAAGGTAGGAACCTGGAGGCTAGAGCTGAAGCAGAGACTGTAATGATAAATCTTTCCGACTAGACGCCCGAGCCCTGCTGCCACTTGGGCAGCCAAAATAACCCACAGAGACTTATATTAGGTACAATGCTGCTGGCCAATGACTAGGATTTCTTATCTACAAGATCAGTCTTAATTATCAACCATAACTATTAATCTATATATTTATAAGATTTATCTTATAGAGGATGCCGGGCTTGTGTCCTGTCTTCCTGGAGGTCACATGGTGACTCCTGTCTCTACTACCTTTCCCAGAATCCTCCCCGACTCTTAGTCCCACCTAACTTGCTTCCACATTGGCCAACAGTGCTTTATTCATCAACCAATAAGACAAACATATACACAGAAGGACCTCCCCCATCAAGAGATCATGGAGAAACTCAGCCTACTGGCTTGCTCCCCATGGCTTGCTTAGCTTGCTTTATTATACAGTGAAGACCTCTGCTTGGGGTGGCACTGGCTACCTAACTTGTGTCAAGTTGCCAAAACATTAACTGGCACATAGTTCCTCAGAATACAAGATAGATGGGGCCAGAGAGATGGTTCAGTTGTTAAGAGTACTCACTGCTGGTCCAGACCACTAGGCTCAGTTCCCAGCACCCACAGCAAGCATCTCATAACCATCTGTAACCCCAGCTCTGGGGGGATCAGACATACTTCTGACCTCCACTGGGACCTACAGTCATGTGCACCCCATCCCTGACATACACACTCATAGCCATAATTAAAAATAAAACTAAATAGGAAAATAAGGTAGATACTCCTGAGGAATGACACCAGGGATTGTCCTCTCTTTTCTACATGCGTATGAATCTATATACACACGAATATAGTCAACACACATACACAATTCAGAAATAAATAACTTACAAGTTCCGATTTGCACACTTCCTATGTAGTATAATGAGATTCTCCCATCCATGCTCCATCCTGTCTGGGACATAAGTTATTTCCTGGTTCAGGGTATCCATGATGTATATAGCCTGCCCACTTATTCATCACTTAGAAGCCACTTAGTCCTGGCTGACTTGGTTATCATTTTGAATTTCATGATATCACTGAGCTGTGTTCAGGTAACTTTTATTTTACTGAACGGTGGCTCTGAAGTTCAGGATCAGTGATGCTTGTAGTTGGATATATCTTCAAGAAGCCATAAAATCTTCAAGTTCCTGACTTAACAAGGAACATGGTGGTGCATGTCTATAATCTCAATACTTTTTGAAGTAGAGGCAGAAGGATTAGGGGCCCAAGGCCATCTTGGCTATATGGCTAGTTGAAGGCCAGCCTGGACTGTGTAAGATATTGTCTCAGAAAGGGGGGGACCTAGTACTTTCCAATTCATTTGTATTGAACACCACATAAGAGGGCTAATCTTGGTTATCAATCTGACTGGATCTAATATCAACCAGAAGATAAGTTGTTGGGCACACCTGTGAGGGCTTGTTTCAACTGGGCTATCTGAAGTAGGAGAATACTCCCTAAATATGGATGAGACTTTCCAGTGGCAACCAGATACAAGGAGGCTCGAGGGAAAGGTTTGCTTTTTGTCTTATTGCCTTCACAATCTTGCTGGTGAGTACATCTACTCCATTGTTCCTGACGCTGCATTCCTTCAGTGATATCAGAATGCAGATGTCACATGGGCTGAAAACCAGCTGCTCTCCAAGAATCCCAGCCTTAACACCAGGTTGAGATGGTGGGCTACCCAGCCTTATGGATCATGCAGCTAGCAGTTCTGAGCCTCCTCAGTGTGCAGATATCAGTTGTTAGACTCTGCAGCCTGTGTTGTTTAAGCTGATCTAATATATCCCTTTTGTAATAGATATGCATATTATGGTTCTCTTCCTTTAGAAGCCTAAGGCACTCCCAAGTGCTGGTCACCACATCCCACCACAGTCTCTTTACTGTCACTGATTCTCTTTCCTTTGCTTGTCCCAAACTCCTTTTTCTTTTCATTATGAAATGTCAGATAAGAGATGAAACACAAGCTAAGCCAGATGTGGAGCAAAAAGAATGAATGGCAGTCACCAGGGATTCTCTTGACTTAAATATTCAGTGCCAGGTGGTTGAGTTGGCTGCACAAAGGAACACGTGTTTATAGGGATCTGAAGATGGAGCTTGTGGGAGAAGTTTTCATTTGGATGAAATGGAGTTGTTTAAGGAAAGCACTCGAGCAAGTTTGCAAATAAGTAAAATGGAAATTGACTGAAATCATTTATTCACATCTGTCCAGAAAGGAAATGTTGCTGTCATTTGTAATCTTTTTCAAATTAATACTTAGAACAATTACTAGCATTTATATCAGCTCAAGAGGGAAAAAATCCTTTGAGTTTGATGACAGAATATGATTAAACTTGTTTTATTCCCTAAACCTTATAGAATAGGTAATGATTAGGATAATTTTTAAGGAAATAGGATTCCTTTTTTTTTAAAGGATTATTTTTATTTGTGTGTGTGTGTGTGTGTGTGTGTGTGTGTGTGTATGTGTGTGTGTGTGTGTCCATGTGAGTGTATGCCACATATGTGCATATTTGCATGTATGCAGAAGAGATCAAAAGATGCTTTGATATCCTGGAGCTGGAGTTACAGGTGGTTGTGAACCAGCCTACGGTGCTGGGAACCAAACCAGGGTCCTCTGAAAGTGCATCAAAGTACTCTTACCTGCAGAGATATCTCTTCAGCTCCAGATATAGGATTGCTTGTAAAACAATATGGTCTTTCTTGCCCTGAAAGACTGCACTGCTCAAATCTAGGTTTATATCTTGTCTGAAGAATTAGCTGTTATCCAAATTGGACTTAATGGGCTATTAAAAAGGGGGGCGGGCTATGAAGTTTGGGGTGGAAGTGGATCTTGGAGGAGTTAGGGGAGATTAAAAAAATAAAAATACATTTTATGAAATTCTCAAAGAATTAAAAGTATTTTTAAAAGATTTTATTTGTTATGTATACAGTATTCTGCCTGCATGTATGCCTGCAGAGCAGAAGAGGGCACCACATCCCATTATAGAGGGTTGTGAGTCACCATGTGGTTGCTGGGAATTGAGCTCAGGACCCCTGGAAGAGGTGCCAATGCTCTTAACCTCTGAGCCATCTCTCCGGCCCTTAAAAGTATTTTTAAAGGAAGATAAGTTATGTATGATGAAGCTCAGTTATGTGGACAGGGTAATGGACAAACTTGTCATTTGGGCTTACTAAAGTGACATGAGAACTGGCTGGCATAAGTTAACTTACTGGAGTGTTCCTTTAGTAGGGAAATATGTGTGAAACCTATCTGAAAGAGCTATTGTCTAACCACCCATAAATATCTTGAAACACAGCAATGGGAATATGGTCAACCTGATTAAAAACTGGTGAAATGGAGCCAGATGTGGTAGCATATGTCTGCCATCCCAGCTCCTAGGGGCTGGGGACCCCTGAGTTGGAACACACATAATAAATACAGCTCAGTGGTAGAGCACTTGTCTAAATGTGGGGAGTCCTGGTTCTTGGCACTAGCACCCCAAAATAAATACACAGATAAATAAATAAGGAAAGCTAGATAGGCAGGAAAGAAGGAAGGACAGCAAAAGAAAAGAAAGGAAGGAAGAAAGGTACAAAATCCTAACAGACACTTCATACACACAACAAAACAAAACAAAACACTCACACTTAGCAGTCAAACAAGCATTTAAAGGGATCCACATGATAAGTCATCAGGGAAATGTAAATTAGAGCAATTATGAGACACCACTGTATACCTAGTGTAGCATTCTACCCTTCTGGCTCAGGTTAGAATGAAGAGGAATCCTTGCTCTTTGCCTGCAGAGATACATAACAGAACATCCACTTTGGAAGATGTTCAGTGACCCCTTACAAAACTCTTAACCGTGTAATTTATCTACTTGGCATTTGATCAAAGGAGTTGACAATATGCCCCATAAAACCTGTATGCATATGTTTATAGGAACTTGACTCATAATCGTCCAAACTTAGAAGCAACTAGAATATATTTTTGGAGGTGAACAAAGGCACTCTGACATGTTCAGACAGTAGAATATCTGCCAGTGCAGAACAGACATGCACTATGGAGTCATGGAAAGAGGGGAAGAGCTTACGTTCCTATTGCCACATGAAAGAAGCAGGCTGAGAGGCTGTGCACTAGAGAACTGTAGCATACCACATCTCATAAATCTGGAAATACTATGGCCTGCAATTTCCAGGGGTCACAGAAGGATGAACAGGTAGAGAACAGGTGGTCATTAAACTGATCGGCAACTGACAGCTCTAGAATTGCCTAGAAGGTAAATCTCTGGGTATTCTGGGAGGAAGTTTCTAGACTGGGGTAACTGAAGTGGGAAGATCTACCCAAAGTGGGCAGCACCATCACACAGTCTGGGTCTTGACCTGAGTAAAACGTTGTGATGTGAGCAGCCGCCTCATACCTCTGCTGTCATGACCCTCAAGCTGTGACCCAAAGCAAACCCTTCTCCCCTTAGGTTGCTTTTGCTGGGATTTTTGTCACAACAGGGAAGGTAATGAACTCGGTGAGAGGCTATAAAGGTGGATTCATGCCTTCAGACCCATGTTCTAACCCACAATGTGTGCTTCGCTAAGAATGGAAGGTGAACTGAGGACTCTGAGGGATTGGGATGAGTCAGTGACTCTCACAAACATTCCACTGTGGAGGGCAATGTTGATGAGGGCAGTGTTTCTGGGAACTTCAAGCAGTCCTAGAAAATAGAGCTCCTTGGAGACACGTCTCTTGTATCCCCGCATCATGAGTTTGTGAATTTACAGTGTAGCCGAGGGTTACCTTGAACTTCTGATCTTCCTGCCTCCAACTATGAGTGCTAAGATTATGGGCATGGACCAACACATCTGGTTTATGTGGTACCTGGGAAGGAAGGTTTTGTTCCTGCTCAGCCAGTACCCCATCCAGTGAGCTACACCTCAAGCCCTAAACTCTATTTTATAAAGAATACTGCTTCTATCCTACACATTATTTAATTATGCATTTTAAAAATGGGGTTGGAGAGCTGGCTCAATAGTTAAGAGCACCTTTTGCTCTTGTAAAAGAACTGGATTAGGTTCCCAAAATCTACATGGTGGCTCACAAGCATCTGTAACGTCAGTTCCAGAGGATCTGACACCTTCTTTGACCTCTGAGGGCACCTGATGTACACATTATGCACATACACACTTGTGGGAAAACACACATATGCATAAAATAAAAAGATCTTTTAAAAATGTTTCCAATAATATTTTTATTTTCCTCCTTGTAGAATTTCTCTGCTACTGCATTGTGTAGTCACCCTGGCTAGATACTGATACCCAGAAGTAGATATTTTAAGGACGTTGCTATAAAATAATGACACACTTTTCCACAAGTTATGTGAGAGGTGAAGTCATTAGAACTTAAGAATTTTATCGTTTTTACAAACTGGGCATCTCAGCAAACATGAATTTTCAACACTGGTATTTTTCATGGCCTAGGAGAATACCATTTTACATTTCTGACAAATTGCCTATTGTCATCTTAATTATGACATACTAGTTGGTTTTGTAAAAATACTGCCCCTTTGACAACTTACAAGGTAACACAAAGATCAATTCATGAATTCTGAATTCCTCATTTGCATATAGTTAACATCCTCCTCTGTGAAGATTCGGGTAATGCTTTTCATGAATCAGGTCATCTCTAAGGGCAGCTGAAGCCAGATCTTTGGGGCTGGAGACATTGCAACAGGTGGCTCCAGAGTGAGAAATGCTGTGACTAAGATACTTCTCATCTTGGTGGATCAGGATGTCACAGTACACAAGAAGTAGAGGGGACCTATAAAACTTCAAGGCTCACCTCTGCTGTGATGTACTTCCTTTAACTGTTACCTAAAGGTTCTAGAACCTTCTGAAACAGTGTAACCACCTGGGGACAAAATGTTCAAATTAATGAGCCTATGGGAGACATCACATATTTATATAAAAACAGGAATTTGACTTCAAAAAAATGTTCCTAGTTTTCTAAAGGAACATTTCTCATACCCACCAGGCATGTGGGAGAGTTTCCCTTGCTTTTGTATCAATGCCAGGGTCTGGTAGTATTAATGACTTGAATTTCATCCATTCTGGATGGTTTATAGTGATATCAACCTGATAGTTTAATTTGCATTTCATTGATAACTAATGGTGCCAAAGATTTTTTGCTGTGTTTATAAGCCATTCACAAATCTTCCTTTTTGAAATATTGCTGAAGCTTTCCCACAGTTTTCATTTTTTATTTTGTTTTCTTATTTTTTATTTTTTGCAGATTTTTTTATTTGAATTAGAAACAAGATTGTTTTACATGACAATCCCGGTTCCCTTCTCCCTCCTGTCCTCCTCCATCACTCCCCACCACCCAAGTAAAATCCTACCTATCACATATCCTTCTGCTCCCCATGGATGGTGAGGCCTCCCATAGGGTGTCATCATAGTCTATCATATCCTTTGGGATAGGGCCTAGGCCCACCCCCGTGTGTCTAGGCTCAGGGAGTATTCCTCTTTGTGGAATGGGCTCCCAAAGTCCACACCTATGCTAGGGATCAGTACTGAACTACTACAGGAGGTCCCATAGATTTCCGAGGGTTCCTCACTGAAAGCCATGTTCCTGGGGTCTGGATCAGTCCCATGCTGGTATCCCAGCTATCAGTTTGGGGAGCAAGAGTCCCCCGATGATCAGGTCAGCTGTTTCTGTGGGTTTCACCAGCCTGGTCTGGACCCCTTTGCTCTTCACTTGTCCTTCTCTGCATCTGGATTCCACTTCAGTTCAGTGTTTAGCTGTGGGTGTCTGTTTCTACTTCCACCAGGTGCTGGATGAGGGCTATCTGGTGGCATATAAGCCAGTCATCAATCTCATTATCAGGGGAGGGCATTTAAGGTAGCCTCTCCTCTGTTGCTTAGATTGTTACCTGGTGTCATCTTTGTAGATCTCCAGACATTTCCCTAGTGCCAGATTTCTCTGTAAACCTAGCTCCCCTTCTCATTCTCCTAGCTCCCTCTCCCCTCTTCCCGTGCTCCCAATTTGTTCAGGAGATCTTGACCCATTCCCTTTTTCCAGGGGACCATGTATGTCTCTATTAGGGTCTTCCTTGTTTACTAGCTTCTCTGGCAGTGTGGATTGTAGGCTGGTAATCCTTTACTCTAGGTCTAAAATCCACATATGAGTGAGTACATACCATGTTTGTCTTTTTGTGGTTTTGTTACCTCGCTCAGAATGGTTTCTTCTAATTCCATCCATTTTCCTGAAAATTTCAAGATTTCATTGTTTTTTTTTTTCCTACTGAGTAGTACTTCACTGTGTAAATGTACCACATTTTCTCTATCCATTCTTCATTTGAGGGGCACTAGGTTGGTTCCAGTTTCTGGCTATTACAAATAGTGCTGCTATGAACATAGTTGAACAGATGTCCTTATTGTATGAATGTGCATCTTTTGGGTATATGCCTAAGAGTGGAATAGCTGGGTCTTGTGGTAGACTGATCCCCATTTTCCTGAGGAACCAACCACCATACTGATTTCAAAAGTGGCTGAATGACTTTGTACTCCCACCAGCAGTGGAGGAGTGTTCCTCTTTCTCCACATCCTCTCCAGCATAAACTGTCATTGGTGTTTTTAATTTTAGTCAATCTGACAGAAGCAAGATGGTATCTCAGAGTTGTTTTGATTTGCATTTCCCTGATGGCTAAGGATGTTGAACACTTTCTTATGTGTCTTTCAGCTGTTTTAGATTCCTCTATTGAGAATTGTCTGTTTAGTTCTGTATCCTACTTTTTAATTGGATTGTTTGGTGTTTTGGAGACTAGCTTCTTGAGTTCTTTGTATATTTTGGAGATCAGCCCTCTGTCAGATGTGGGGTTGGTGAATATCTTTTCCCAGTCTGTGGGCTGCTGTTTTGTCTTGCTAACTGTAAGCTTCTCAGTTTCAGGAGGTCCCATTTATCAATTGTTGATCTCAGTGTCTGTGCTACTCGTGTAATGTTCAGGAAGCGGTCTCCTGTACCAATTAATTCAAGATTCCCACTTTGTCTTCTAATAGGTTCAGTGTGGCTGGATTTATGCTGAGGTCTTTGATCCATTTTGACTTAAGTTCTGTGCATGGCGATAGGCTTGGGTCTATCTGCAGTCTTCTACATGTCCGTATCCAGTTATGCCAGCACCATTTGTTGAAGATGTTCTCTTTATTCCATAGTATAAATTTGGATTGTCAAATATCAGGTGTTCGTAGGTGTGTGGGTTAATATCAGGGTTTTCAACTCTATTCCATTGGTTTACCTGTCTATATTTGTGCCAATACCCAGCTGTTTTCAGGACTATAGCTCTGTAATAGAGCTTGAAGTCAGGGATGGTGATGCCTCCAGAAGTTCCTTTATTGTACAGGGTTGTTTTGACTATCCTGGTTCTTTTATTTCTCCATATAAAGTTGAGAATTGTTCTTTCAAGGTCTGTGAAGAATTGTGTTGGGATTTTGATGGGGATTGCATTGAATCTGTAGATTGCTTTTGGCAAGATTGCCATTTTTACTATGTTGATCCTACCTATCCAAGAGCATGGGAGATCTTTCCATTTTCTGGTATCTTCTTTAATTTCTTTCTTTAGAGACTCAAAATTCTTATAGTACAGGTCTTTCACGTTTTTGGTTAGTGTTACCCCAAGGTATTTTATGTTGTTTGTGGCAATTGTCAAGGGTGATGTTTCTCTGATTTCTTTCTCCACCTCTGTGTCATCAGTATATAGTAGGGCTACAGATTTTTTTTTGAGTTAATCTTGTATCCCGCCACTTTGCTGAAGGTGTTTATCAGTTGTAGGAGTTCCCTGGTAGAGTTTTTTGTGTCACTTATGTAGACTATCATATCATCTGCAAATAGTGAGAGTTTGACTTCTTCCTTTCCGATTTGTATTCCCTTGATATCCTTTTGTTGTCTTATTGCTCTAGCGAGAACTTCAAGGACAATATTGAAGAGGAATGGAGAGAGTGGACAGCCTTGTCTTGTCCCTGGTTTTAGAGGAATTGCATTGAGTTTCTCTCCATTTAATTTAATGTTGGCTGTTGGTGCTTTCCCACAGTTTTCATATGGATTATTTGTCTTTTTTAGTTCCAGTTTTATATATATTGTGTGTGTTGCTGTGTGAAGGAGCGTTGGGTGTATATATGTGCTCATGTGGAAGCATGCAGATGACAGCATGTACACCTATGCGTTTACATAGGTCAGGGGTCTAAGACCATCTGTGTAGTAGATATATACATTATACTTCATAAAAGTAGCAAAGTTACATTTATGAAGTAGCAACGAAAATAATTTTATGGTTGGGGGTCACCGCAACATGAGGAAGGGGTTCCAGCATTAGGAAGGTTGATAACCACTGTTATAGAAAGATTGAAATTGCATTTCCTTTTCCCTTTGAGTTTCTTATATGTCCCTGATAAAAAATGGCTTTACTGTCATTGTAAGGGTTGTTTTCTGGATTTTGTTTTGTTTTGTTAATCTATTCCCCTATCCTTCACCAACACCACACTGTTAGTCAGCTTATAAAACCATAAAACCAGTTGAATAAGTCTTTTAAATTAGTCTTTCATTTTTTATATTGTTTTGGCTCTTCTGTATCCTTGCTTCTGTAAAACTTCTAGGTTTCTCTCCAGTTTATCTGTGCTGCCAAGGAGGTAAAGAGTTCTCTCACTACTAAGGGCTAGTTGCCATTTGGGACATTGATTTCCTTTAATTTCATCTTTGTTGCTGCAATGATACCCTGACTAGGAAGCAATTTAGAGAGGAAAGGGATTTATTTAATTTTACAATTTTGGTCATAGGGCATCACTGAAATGAAGTCAAAGCAGGAACTTCAAACAGCTAGTCATGTCACATCCATAGTCAAAATAGAGAGAAATAAACATGTGCTTCCTCAATTGCTTGTTTGCTTGTGTTCTGCTTGATTTCCCTGCTATTATAGAGTTTAGCATCCTCTGCCTAGGGGATGGTGCTGCCCACACTGGGCTTGGTCTTCCCATGTCAATTAACTTAAGACAATCCCCCACAGGCATGCCCATAGGCAAACCCAACATAGACAAACCACCAATGAGACTCTCTTCCCAAGTGCTTGTAGGTTGTATCAAGTTGACAATGACAGCTAGCTGTCACATGGCTCATTAGTTTCTTTACAACCTCAGCTCTCTTACAGTTTCAAACAAATGTTATTTTTGTATGTTTGAGTACTGTTTCTTGAGTTTGTTTAGATCTCTGGTGGAAGACAAGAAAAATTCAACACAGCTTTTCATACTGGGCTTTACATCAAGATGGTTGATAGCTAATGGAGATGATGGAATGACTTTGGGACTGTCACTTGAGGAAACTATAGGCCAACCTTTAGACCTTTCCATCCTTGCCCTGTAAGAACTCTGCAAGATGCAACTTATTGTTGAAAGTGCCTGGTTCTATGTCCATCACTCCAGGCTTCTTCCAGCTGCACAGAGGGCTGGTAGAACCAGTATGCCATGTTTATCTATACCCACAGGTGGGATGGCTCACCCATGGGAAAGCTCAGAGACAGAGCACACCTCTATGCTGCTACTGAGAACACAAACAGTGGGTGGCAGTCAGCTGGAGAGGTCTATAGTGTAGTTTCATAGCTTCAATGTGATTTGAATCTCAACTCTACTACTTAACTAAGCTGTGAGAAGTGGGTGACCAATGTTTTCCTGCTCTGCCTTCTACACCTTCATAATGATCTTGGTACAGAGCTCAAAGGGCCTCTGTGTTAGCCCAAGCAGGTTTCTATTGCTCAGAGGGCACACTGTCTTTGGCAAAAGGGAAGTTTGCTGCTCCTGGCCAATGAACAGAAGCTGTCTCCTCTTCCTTTTTCTTTTATATGTGTAGGAATGTTTGTGTATATTGGTGTGTGTGTGTGTGTGTGTGTGTGTGTGTGTGTAGGCCAGAGGTCAACCTTGGCTATCATTCCTCAGCTATTGTCCAGTGTTGTTTTTTTTTTTTTGGTGGAAAGGATCTCCAATAGAACCTGGAGCTCATTGATTTGGCTAGACCAGCTGCCCGCAAGCCTTAGGGATCTGCTTATCTCCACCTATCCAAAATTTGGATTATAAGTGTGCTCCATCATGCCTAGCACTTCTGTATGAATGCTGGGAATTGGACTCAGGCCTTCAAGCTTGTATGAGAAGTACTTTACTGACTGAGTCATCCCCTAGCCCCATCCTCTTCCTGCCATAAGCATTTGCCTAAAATATGAATACATGTTCCACAGGAAAAAGCCACAACTCAACACATTTCTGTGATCAAAGGCCTGAAAGTCCTTGAATTAGACATCCCCTTGGAGCTTCCCAGCATGTGTCTGTATAACAGAGCATCCATTATGGGGAAATTTGTTCCATTTGATTGACACATGAGGTTGTACATTTATTTACACAGGAAACACATTTTATGGCCCACACATTAACATTCTATGAAATGATTTTCATTGGTCAGAGTCTCTGTTTAAAAGTATTCCTTCCCTCTAAGGGAGAAAAGGTGAAGATGGATTATTGTATATGGAGAGTGGAGAAAATAAAGGGGTAGAGTGTTTAGAGAAGCAAGTTTTCTTGGGTTAGTTTTATCAAGTAGAGTTTATTTGGGCAAATTAAAACCCAACAAAAAATCTTTCTGTAACCCAGTAGCTCCCAGAATGTTGTGTAAACATTTTCTGAGGCGATGTGAACAAATGTCTATTCACCCCAGACAGGACAACAACAACACGTCAAAGGAATGATTGTACTTACCTAGTTTGGTAAGCCAATGGGTTTAATGAGGGTTAAATTCATTGGACAGGAACAAGGGCAAGGGATTGCTTGAAGGAACATGGATGAAGGCTGTTGTAAGGTACTGTTCTTTGAGCTTTCATCTTCATGAGATCAGATGTTCCTATTTACTAGAGCCCATCAGGATTGGGACTGTGGATTCTTGACCCTTCCTTCTAGGAAAAGGAGGCAGGAAGGGTCACTGGACCCTCACCTGAGTATCTTGCCACTCCTCTTAGCCATTTACATGTAATTCTGCCATACAAGGCCACTGTGTCTTGGGAGGTGCTGGAGGGTATAGGCTAGGAGAGTCTTGGGAAAGGAGGCACCATCTATGCAGCTATCAGAAGCCATTGTCCACACTGGGGCAGACTTTTTAGGACAACTGTTTTTGGGTCACCCACATCCTGCCATAATTTCTTATCCCTGCTCTGTAGGTTGCCCCCACACCCTGCTCCGGCAAAGGTCATTGGGTTAACTGTGGTGAATGCAACTTTGGTTTGTTAGGAAGACTGTAGGGTGGCCATACCATTGTGGGAAATGCCTCTTTCTCAGCAACTCTTAATGGTCTCTAAATCCTTGGGGAGGGTAGGACACCTTTAGTCTCTCCCCAAGTCCATGACAGAGCACGAAGGCTCTCAGTCTTGTGTGGGTCACAGCTTCTGAGAGTTGAAAATGGCAACACAGTGTGGTTCACAAATGACAGTGTTCCCAACAGAAGCACAACAGGTTCTGAGAACTCCAGACATCTAGGTGATCAGATAGTATCTGTGGCAAAATGGAGGAGACAAAGAAAACAATCTTGGCTGGAGTGCCCAGTGACCCCTCAAAGCTCAGTTCCTGAGACTGAAGTCTTCATCGTTTTTGTCTGTTGGGCCCTGGGTTGTTACCAAACCCATGGACTCCTACAAAATTTACTAACAGGTATATTATTTGAAAGAACTAAAAGGAAGGGGCTGGGGATGTAGCTGAGTCTTGCCCAGGATCCCTGAAGCCATGGGTTCCGTCCCTAAATTGGGCGTGGGGTGCACACCTGTAATCCCAGCACTTTGAAGGCAGAGGCAGGAGACTCAGAAGCTCAAGGTCCGTTTTAGCTCCTTGAGACACAGCAATTTTGTTTTATATATTTGAATTACAAACAAGATTGAATTACATTGAATTGAATTCCCTTCCTCCTCTACCACCCCCCAACTAAAATCCTACCTGTCATATGTCCTTTCTTCTAATCTACACCTGACTCAATATTTCTGTTTCCTCATGACCTCTGCATCCTTCCTTTTCTTCCCTTCTCACTCTCGTAGCTTCCTCCCCCCCATCTTCCCATGTTCTCAATTTGAGACACAGCAATTTTTAATTTAAATTTTAATTTAAAATCTTTAAGAAGGGGAGAGGCAACTGCGGGATGGCTTAGTGGGTAAGAACTTTTGCTGTACAAGCGTGAGCACTTGGGTCCCAGCACCCTCATGAAGGGTTGGGCATGGCCTATGGACTAATAACCCCAACGTTATAGGTGGTCCATGCAGGAGGATCACTGGGGCTTGCTGCATGCCAGCCTTTCTTGAGGTTCAGTTAGAGATTGTTCCAAGGGGATAAGGCAGAGAGTAATCGAGCAGGGCGCTCAATATCCTCCCTGGCTTTTATCTGCATACACATGTACACATACACTACAGCACACTCCAATCTCTCTCTCTCCAATAAGAGATACAAATAGCCATCAACTGGAGGTCGGGGTTAGTGTGCTGGTATGGGAAAGTTAAACTCAGCTAGGAAAGGAAGACAGGATCTCCCAGACAGCATCCAAAGGAAAAGAAATGCCCATGACCTGCAGCTCCAACAGAGGCATCACCTAAAAGTGCTGCTGCTCATAGTGAGCTCACACAAAACTGACCTACAAGATTTGTGTGTGTACTATTTGGAAAAAAAAAAAAACTCGAGATATAGAAATAGAAATCTTTGCACGTGTTGAGCTCCAGGATTGGCTTATTGCTCAGTGCCTTGTGCTGAGCCCATTCTAGAACCCATGGAAAAGGAATGCTGAGGGAGTGAGGTAGCCACCCCCACAATACTACCTTACCCACTCCACCACCCACCACCTCCACCACTCTAACTGCAAAGGGAGCTGTGATCCATCACGGCTAGCCAGCTGGAACTTCACGGGCCGCTCCCCACTTGCTCCCTTTCCATCTTGCACTTGCTTTAATCACTGCCCTCCCCCTCTCTCATTTTCTTTGCATTTCACACTATCCTGCAGTTCTATACTACAGTGTAAGATTAAAAACCAACTACCGAGCCCTGGGCAACTGGCAGATGGGTGAATTCAGCTACTGTACTATCTCCACAATATTATACCTATTTTTTTTCTCCCAGCAATTCCATATATACTTTTGCTCCCTCCTGGTATACTTGTAAGCAAATGGATTCTGAGAGTTCACTGTGATTTCTAAGCCAGGATACAACTGGCTTTAGACCCAAGTCCAGTGCTTTGTCTACATCCTCTTAAAGCACCAAGGCAGATCAAGGCTTCTAAATGGTTGATTAAATGATTGATTCTGCCTGGATTTAATTTCTTGCTTCTCTGGAATTCAGCTGTGGCCTAGATTGAATTATTAGTCATTTACTTAGGGACCTGAGTCAGTTTTGCCTTGTGCACCTGTTAGGAACTAATCTTTATCCTTCAAAGTACAGCAGAGAGGTCACTGCTTTCTGAACACCCTCTTCTCTCTGCCTACACCCCACTTTTCATCTTGATTTTTATTCTGAGAAAGGTCTTATGTATTCCAGACTGACCTTGAACTCACCATGTAGTTGAGTTATGACCTCGAACTGCTGATTTTCTTACTTCTACCTCTCAAGTGCTGGGATATGCCACCATCTGTTTTATGTGGTGCTAGGTGTCGAACCCAGGACCCCCTGTATACTAGACAAGTTCTCTGCCAACCAAGCTATATTCCCAGTGCCTCCTTCTCCCCATACTTTTATTTTTATTTATCTGGTGGGATCCAACCCGTATTTGTTTCTGTGCTGTGCTACTGTCTATTGCCTGTCTGCCCTCACCTTGTTGAAAGACACAGCCTGTATGTACAAGCCCCTTTTGTTTGAGTATGGTTAGGACCTGTGCACACACTGGAAAATCCCTCCTTGGCTAGGTACCTTTATAGAACAGAGGTGATTGGATAGTTTCTCTGTGGTTCCCTGAAGTTATACAAGTCTGTTGTGGTCAACAGCAATTCAGTCTTGCCTGGATATGAACTGTAGCCCATGGAGACTGACTGTGTACCTCTGATTTACAGAGCTGTGTGTGAGGGAGAAGAAAATGTGTGTTGTTCTAAGCCTCAAACCATGTGACAACTTGTTATAGCGACAACGGGAGGCCCTGTAGACTTCCTGTCTTATATTGCCTGGTGGGCAGTTCAAACACAGACTCCCTTCCCCTTTCTCCTGAAAAGAAGACATGCCTAGATTTTCTCCCTTGGATCACTTAACATTTTAAGTGACCTGAATGGGATGGAATGTACTTGGAGCTAAAGTTGTCACAGAGGCAAAATAGTATGTGGTATGAACTTCAGCACCAGAGTTTCCCACTGGCTAGTCCTTCCAAAGTCAAGGATTCTGATCACCTTTTGAGAGTAATTTACTCTGCTGGAGAGATAGCAGAGCCATTAAAGGCTAGGCTCACAACCAAAAATATAAGAATAATTTACCATAATTCTAGGATAGTCTCCATTTCATCTCTAAGAAACACACTTACATGTATATACATATACACATACAAATACACATGTATACATTGCACAAATATGAATACACATGCATACATAGCATACATACAAATATACATATATACATATGTGTATGCATACACACATATATACAGGTACTCATATAAACTCATAGGTGTACATACACATACACACACAGAGAGACTAAGTTTACCATTATCATCTAGCTATTTCTTGCAGCACCTGGATTCAAACCATGAGTCTTAGGTTGGGGAATGTAGCTCAGTTGGTAGAGTTTCATCCCCAAGTACCACATAAACCAGGCCTGGTGGCCCACACTTCCAATTCTAGCTCTGTGGAGGTGGGGTCAGGAGATCAGGAATTGTATGCCATCTTTGGCTACATATTTGAAGGCAGCCTAGGATACATGAGCCCATGTCTCAAGCACACAAACAAACACTGGTCTCCAAAGTCCCTTTGCCTGGCTACCCAGCTATATTGTTTTAAATATAAAATAAGTGATGAACACGAAAGAAAGATAAAAGAAGAATTCATCATAGGACAGAAGGCTCTAGGGGAGAAAGTGGGGTAGGAGAGAGAGGGGTTGCAGCTTTAGTAACCGAGGTAGGAGAATATTTTCAGGAAGGTAGAAACCCTGGAGATAGAGGAGCTAATCAACTACTATTGGTTGTCTCTCCTGGTATCCTCCAAATCATGGTGTCTGAACCAAACCAGAGAAAGAGGGATGAAAACAAGAAGTTCCCATGATCAGACCAGGGAAGGAAAAGAGCTGTTGGGGAGGATTATGTCTGGGGTAAGAGCTTACTGAGGTGTTTGGTAAGTACCTGGGCTCAGTAAACATTTGCTCTCATTCCAGGACCCAGCCACCTTTCTGTAAGGAAAGATTTCCTCTGAGATAGAGACAAGGCACCTCTGATTGAAACTTGCCCCAGCCTGCAGCCCAGTCTGAGGCTGTTTGGTTTTCTGTTTGCTTGCCTAAGGATGGTCTTATTTTCCCTCTTCTTATTGAGTTCCCTCTAGGGCCTTTCTCCATGGCCCCCATCTATCACCACCCATACCTGGTCAAAAGTAAAGTGGGATGGGTTGTTTTTCACCCTGTCTCCCTCCCTTCCTGAACTGGGTAGGTGGCCAGAATATCCTCCTTGATGTGAAGGAGGTGTTTTTATAATAGCCCTGTTGAAGGATGGCTGTGTTCAATGATGGGATGGTAGATTAAGGCATTTGCCATCGAGCTTGATGACCTGAGTTTGATTCCTAGGACTTAGGAGAGATCTTACCCTTCCATCATTCCTCTGACCTTGACATGTACTCTTGACATGCATGACCCCCTGATACATAGTAAGCAAGCAAGCAAACAAACAAATACATGAAGACCACTAGTGCCACATCCTATAGAGCTTGGTCCTAGAACCCTGACTGGGGTGAGACAGGAATGAAGAAATGACAGACTCTGAAGAAGCCACAGACCACACACACATATGGAAAAACTGGGATTGGGTGAGCTGTGTTCTCACTCTGATGGAGGCACCCACTGTGAAACCCAGAAACTCAGGGTATTTATCATGTGCAGCATAAGGAGGAGGAGATAGCTAGTCTTGCTAGGATGTCTCTGTAGGGAAGCAGCCTTAGGTTGCAGTCATCTTGGGGGACAGAGCTGCAGTTGCTAGTGTTTGCACACACTAATTCATCATTTCTAAACACTTATACATGGGCCACAGGGCAGCTTTGACGTTCCCCTTAGTTTCTGTTGAGGAAGGCTTTGCCATTTCCACAAGTCTGACTTCATGGCTGTACCCATGTCAACAATACACATTCACTTGGGGATTCATCCACTCTCCACACACTACCCTTAAGGAACTATCACAACAGTGGAGGTGTTGAAATACCTGAGCTAAGGAAGAAAGAAGATGATTTCAGAGAGTGATCACTGAATGGTGAAGATAAAGGTAATAGTCTATTACACAGTGTCTGGTGGGAGAAAGGTGGCTAGGGAAGGTGTCTGAAGAGTGACAGTGTGTAGCAGATTGAATAACATGAAGGCAGCATCTGGAAATGGAAACAAAGAATGTTCTAGGACCTGGAACCCTGGGATGGCTGTTTATACACCAGTCTTTGAATACACAGGTCTAGATGCAATTGTCTATGGTGAGATTTTTGTCTCCAATGGCAGATATCTTTGATTGTCCCTTTTAAATATCAACTAGATGAGTGGAAGTGAGAGGCAAGGTCTCTTTCTGAACTTGGGGTTCATGTTTTCTTGAATATGCTGGAAGCTAGCAAGTCCCAGCTCTCCTCATGTCTCTGCCCACCTCAGATCTGGAATTGGTCGTGTGGGTTGATTACTGGGCTTATTAGGTAGGCAATGATATCCAAATTTGGGTCTTCATGATTGCACAGCAAGCGCTATTAACCACTGAGCCATCTTGCCAGCCTTCTGTATCCAGGCCCTGAACTGCTTGGTTTCAAAGGCTTTTCTTTTCATTCCTGCTACAGTGTGACAGACAGCTGGACATTATTTTTTGGTCCTGTTTCTCCTCCATATTCCTTTCTCTCCCAGCACATGAATAATTCATCTTTCTTCCATGTGCATAAGTTCTGAAGTTCAAGTCTTTTTGGCCAGAGGGGAATGCAACCATTTCAGTATCTAATAGAAAGGGTGGTAGATTTTGAACTATACTGTTCCCTGACAAGAACTCTGGGGTCCTGGGAGGCTCTTGTCTCTCCCTCTGGTTATTTCAAAGTTCTCATTTTCCCAAAGCATAGACTTTACAGGAGGCCTCAAAGGACATCAGAGGCTCCAGAATTCTGTGTGGAACCTGATAGAGACACACATAAGTCCCAGAGATTCTAAATTCGTGTACCCAAGATGGAATTCTACCCTGTCCTTCAATGTGTTCCCTTTAAAACAAATGCAATCTAAACCCAATGAGATCATCTACCTTCATATTCTGTATGAACATGGATGTATACACATGTGTTCAGGTGTATATACCTGTGCGGGTGAGCATTTATGTGTGTGTGACTGCCAGAAGATAGCCTTGCTTAGCATTCCTTAGGTACTGTCCACATTGTGGTTTCTTTGTTTTTGAGACTGAGTCTCTCAGTGTCCTAGAACTTGCCAAAGAAGTTATGCTGGCTGGCCAGTGAGCTCCAGGAAGCTGCCTGTCTCTACCTCCCCAATACTGGGATTGCTAATGTGTGCCATCATGCTGGGCTTTTTAAAAAAACATGAATATTGGGGATCCAACTTGGGTCCTCATGCCTGTGTGGCAGTCACTTGACCAACTGAGACATCTTCAAAGGGTGACTTGATTAATAAGCGTTTCAAGAGCAGGATTTGATAGTTCTTAAATGTAATTGGGATCTATTATTGATAAAACATTATTTGTTATGATAGTTACAGAGAAATAATGAATTCATGTCAGATGGCTCAGCAAGTAAAATCACCCTATGGCCAGGAATGAAATGAGGCACAGGGAGGGGTGGGGCTGTCGTCAGATGTTTCCAGCCTAGACTTTGAGTCTTGGCTGTGTCACGTTTGGTGAGGTCATTGTACTGCTTGAGTTTCAGGTTTCTCACGAGGACTAGTGATCCTCTAATTCTGACTGACAGGTGGTGGTCATTCAAGTGCTTGGTTCCTGTTGGCTGCTCAGTGCATGCTGTTATCTTCCTTCCCTTCAGCCTCTCAGATAGGAAAACTCTCCTCCCTTCTTTCAAAGAGCAGGAAGGCTTTTGAGAATTTGTTACATGCTACTGGTATGGTGGCATGTGTATGCAATCCTAGACCTTGGGAGGTAGCGGCAGGAAGAAACACAGGCTCAAGGGCAGCAGTAAGAAAGCAGTGAGACCCTGTCTCAAAAAACTTAAAAAACAAAACAAACCAAAAAACTACGATATAGAAAGTGGTAAGTGCTGTGTGCCTGCCATTTCTGGGAGTGTGTTGAATGGGACTAATGCATTGTGATGCACACTCAGTCTTGCAATCACACACTGTGTTCTTGTGTGAGATTTTGGTGACCCAAGGGGCCAGATACAGCTGAACTCTTCTGTAGGCTGAATAGTCAGGAGTGGCTATTAGCCACTGGTTAGCATTGTAATTAGTCATGAATCACATGTTACTAACAGGGCCTGAGGGTGTGGCTTAGTCAGCAAAGCACTTCCCAGCATGCATAAAGCCCACATTTGCTCCCCATTACCCCATGAACAAGGTTTGATGATGCATACCTGTGATCCAAGCATTCTGAATGTGGGAGTACCAGAAGTTCATAGCCATCCTGGCCTACAAAGTGAGTTCTAGGGTGTCCTGGACTAAATGGGATCTTGTTTTTTGTTCTTAAATAATGAACAACAATACCTACTATAAGGATTCTAGATCCTTACTGTGCTTTGGACCCCTCTGGCTACCTAGAAAACCCACAGGTGCCTTCCCAGAATAAGGTCTATACCACTAATAATATGGAGGAGGGAAGAAATTATATTGAGATAATCAAGATTTTGAAAAACAAATACACGATGATGTCATGTGATTATAGTAGATTTGCTTCTCTATTAATACACCGAATTTTAATGCTGGCTACAGACTGCCATACATTTGGAACCCAGACAAACATAAATATTAAAAATAGCCACAACAGTTGCTATGTGAATGAAAATGCCTATAGTTTCTACTGGTCACAAAAAATTGCAGAAGCCTCTCTGGTTGTCTGTGTTCATTGAAAGAAATTCTACATTTTACTTGGAGGGTAGTGAAAATTAAACTGTAAATTTTCCTTATCCAAATTCATGATTTTCCTAAACTCCCTGCTTGCCTCAGCCTGAGGACCTCTACTCTAGAGCATGAAGATGAGTACTGGAGTTGAAGAAAGTGTGCAGTCAGTGAAGTGCTTGCTGCACAAACATGAGGACCTGAGTTTGATCCCCAGAGCCCAGATAAAATCCCAGGTGTGGTGGTACACATTTGTGATCTGTGATTCTGTGCTGGGGAGATGAACACAGGTGTATCTCTAGGACTCAGGGGCCAGCCACACTTGCTTACTTGGTGAGCTTCCAAGCAGTGAGAGACCCTGTCTCAAAAACCAAGGTAGATGACTCCCAGGAATGACAGTTGACTTGAGATCTGACCTCGATAGAGTTTTACACACACACACACACACACACACACACACACACACACACACCCCACCACCAACAACAACAAACTCACAGAATCCTCTGTCTATATTGAAGCAAGATATATACCCTGGGAATGCCAGTGTGGAGGGAGTCTCATTTATCTGACATTTTCTTCCCTACACCCTTCTAAAGGACAAGCTTAGGAAAATTCAGTGGCTTTTGTGGCTGTTAGAATGGTGCCCACACAGAAGGTATTCAATAGTAGCTACTGAGTAAGACTTTACTGAGGGAGACAGGGACATTACCCCCAGCCCCAAGGGAAGATAGGCCAACATAGACCCTAACACCCAATTCAGCTGCTACCAGGAGTTGCATGCCTGGTGCTTTCTTCCTGCTCTTTGAGTTCTGAGGGTACTGACTTGTAGATCCTCCTGAATCAACTTGTGGCTCCTTTCCCTTAGTTCTCCCCATCCTGCACTGTCTCCCCTGTCAGACATATTTCAATACTTCTTCTTATACTTCTAACCAAAAGCAATCATTTGTTCCATTTCCCTCTCTGCCTCACTCCCATCCCTCCTTTTTTTCTGTCTTCTACCCATTAACTTGGACTTTTCTCCTCCTTGAGGATAGACAAAACCCAGAGCCTAGAATCATAAGGACTCCTGAGATGCTGTACTCCTGGGTTATGTAACTAGTCCTGTAGATTAGTGACTTTTCCCAGAGTTGAGACAAAATGCCTGACAAGGGCCACCTATGGAAGGTAAGAAGGGTTTTCTTGGCTCACAGTCTAAGGGTACAGTTCATGGTGGTGGGAAAGACATGGTGACAGGAGGCAGAGACAGCTGGTCACATGGCATCCACAGTCAGGAAGCAGAGAGATATGGATGCTGGTGCTCAGCTCACTTTCTCCTTTTTATGCAGCCCAGGGTCCCAGCCATGGGATGTTGCTGCACACACAGTTAGGGTACATCTTCCCTCTTCAATTAAGCTTCTCTGGAATCTTTCTCATAGACATACCCAGAGGCATATTTCCATGGTTATTCTAAGTTCAGTCAAATTGATGATGAAGATGAACCATCATCAACTCCCAAAACACTTGTTTTCTTGAAAATCAAACAGGCTTTATTTAAAGAAATATTTAAAGAAGTAAAAGACAGAGAGAAAGAGCCAGAGAGGTTGAGAGGATCCCCAGCCTCTGAGTTCCCAGCCTCCCCATGCCTGTCCTCTTTCACATGGTTCTTCACTCCATTGAGCTTTCCATTAGGCACATTTCCTTCCTGTGATAAGAAACGTTAGGCAACATGCCTAGGGCTGTACAGCTGGCAAAGAACAGATGAGATTGGATCTCTCTGTGTGTGTCTCTAACATACACCTTCAACTATTTGTTTTTTCCTAGTTAAGGTTGAAAAACTGGGTGGACCAGCCTGCACTATACTGCCTTTGAATCCCTGTGGAGGAAGACCAGTTGGATTTCATATCCACTGTTTCATTAGCCCTCCTGGCAGGCGTAAAGATGTTTGAAGGACACTGGTGTCCCTCCCGTTGGCTTTCAGACTACCAAAACAAAGAACCCCAAGAAATTGAAATTTCCCTAGGATTTCATGCTGAAGAAGGGAAAGGGCAAAGCCTGGGCCAGCCCAAGGAGGAACGTGTCTTCCAGAAAGACATGTCACACATTTGTGACAACTTGTCAGACCATCTTGTGGCAGAGACTGAAGCTTAGACTAGGATGGGTTTATGATGGCCATGACCATACACTGACCAAAACCCTTTAGCTCTGTGTGCTTCTTGCCCACTATTTATAGCTGAAGAAGAAGGACTTGGGTAGGGAAGGTCTCTAGGCCTCTCTGCTCCTCTGTCAAATGTGGCCATGTTGAATACATCTCCTCTTCCAGCCTTTCATGACTATTTGTGTCTTTAATTGTTATAGCCCAGGCCCAACCCCTAACTCCAGTAATGTTTTGTTCTTTAAAAAAAGTGTGTGTGTGTGAGGGGGGGGAGGGAGAGAGATGATGATGATGATGGTGGCCTCATATGTGGTGATCAGAGGACAACTCTGCAGAGTCAATTGAGCCTTACCACAAGCACCTTTACCTGAAGAGCCATCTCACTGGCCTGTTCAGCAATGCCATTCCTCCCAGCAGATCCAGCTTGGTTACACTGGCCACAGCCTTATGTCTCTTGGTGACCTGAAACAGCTGTGAAAAGTTTTCACACCCACTCTCACTTCTCAACTCCTAGGGAAGCAGAAGATAATCCAGAGGGCCAGCACTCCCTGGATTAATCACTGAATAGCTATTTCTCAGGGTACCACATCTTGGCTTGTAACTGGGTCTGTAGCCCAGGGATATGGCTGATTCTTGAGTGATGGCTGCTTCTGGAAGGAAATCTGTAGATATTTACAGCCTGGTAGAATGCACAGCTGGCTCTAGATAAATAATTTGACAGTGTCCTCATTCTCAGGGAAGAACACCTAGGACCCCTCAAAGACCTTAAATGAAATATTTTCCAAATTCCCCTTGCTCTGCATGCAATGTTAATTATAGTGTGTTTATGGCGGTTGCTATGGCTTAGACTAAGAGGCAGCTGAATCATTTTAGAGTTGCCTTTCAAACAAGGACATCCTCCATCTTCAAGGCTGGGAATTGTACCTATAATTTTTCTTCTTTTTTTTCCCGTGTGTGTGTGTGTGTGTGTGTGTGTGTGTGTGTGTGTGTGTGTGTGTGTGTGTGTAGATCTAGGTGTACATGTGTGTCAGAAGCCAGAGTACAACCTGTGGTGGTGTATCTCAGGAAACAGGGTCTCTTGCTTGCTCCTAGGCCTGGCTTGATTAAATGAGGGTGGCTGGCCAGTGAGCCCCAGGGACCCACCTCTCTCTGCCTCTGCAGCACTGGTGTTACAGGGCCACTGAACTCAGGTCCTCACGATTGTGCAGTAGGCCCTTTACTGACAGAGAAATTTCTCTATCCACCCAATCTGTCTTTTGGAACATTGAGAGAGTTTCTGTGAGCGCTCAGTGATCCACTGCATTAAATAATCTACATTTCTCAGGGTTGTCAGTTCTGGTGGGAAGTGTGGACCTGGTGGCTATGTTTCAAATCAGCATTAGACACCTGAGTAAATGTTTCCTAATCCTACCCCCCCTTCTTCCTTTGAGCCTTGACTCCATTCCTTCTGGGCAGCTTCCCCTCTCTGTTTATGCAAGCCTTACCTTTGCAAACACCTGAGAGCCAAGTCCCCACTGCTGGCTACCACACCTCACACAATTCTTTTGGCATCACCCAGTGGCAATGTGGTAGACTTCAGGTTCTGGAATTCTGACTCGCTTTCTGATCAGATAACCTAGGACTCTCAGAGCTTAGAAAAGACCCAAGGCAATCAAGAAAAGTAAATACCTTAAGACATGGGCCATAGAAATGGCTGAATAGAAAATTTAGAATTCTTTTTCCCAGAAGACCCTATTTTTAAAAAGTTATTTTTAATTATGTGTCTGTGTCAGGATGTGTGCACATGAGCGCAGTGCTCACTATGGCCAGAGATGTCGGAGCCCCATGGAATTGAAGTAACAGACCACTCTGTGTGGGGTCTGGGACCCAAACTTGGGTCCTTTGTAAGCCCAGTGCTCACTCAACCCATTTCTCCAGCCCCAAACCCTAATACACCGGTGTGAGCTGAACTTGAACTTTGGCTGAAAGGCAAAGCAGGTTGGTTTCTTCTTAGCCGTAGCTTGGTATGGGGTCATCTATAAAAAGGAAATAACAATATGATAGGGGTTATAATATAAAATAATACCTCATCAGTTCCTAACATGGAACCTGGCATGTAGCTGCCAATTAGTTATAATGGCCATTACTATTATCTTGATCTTTTGATACGTATGTTAAAGTACCTGACACTTAACTTATAGATGGTTGTTATGGTGATAGTAGCCAATTCCAGATTCATAGTCAATTTAGTAAAAAAATGTTAGTTTTACTTACATGTTTATATGTGTTGTCATGTGCGTGCAGCTGCCCCCAGGGACCAGAAGAGGGCATCAAATTGCTTGGAGCTGGAATTATAGGCAGTAATGGCTCCCTGTCATGGATACTGGGATCTGAACTCAGGCCGTATGTGCTTTTACCACTGACCACCTCTCCAGCCCTGGATCCATCATTTATATGCATTCCTATCTGTGTGTTGACTGTTGTGATTTTCTTTTTTAAGTTCACAGAATACATTTGAATGGAGAACAGCTAAGGAAAAGTTCTACAAGACACAGAGGAATCAGATCAGTGTGGTTGCAGCAGGGTATGGTGGTTACTACATAGGTGAAGCATTGGGTTGGGGTCTGGCTGACGGAAGGAAAAGAAAGGGACAGCTAGGTGTTGTGTAACATTATCTTCCGAGCAAAACAACTCCTGCCTTCCTCAGACCAGTTCCTCTGCTTGCAGAAGATATCACGGCTGTGTTTGTTCACTACTGACATTTCCCTCAAAGGAGGAGGAGGTAAAGCGTGTCAATGGAGGGTCCAGCCACTTGTAAGCAATTTTTCCTTAATTGCATGGAGCCTTGGGAGAAGCTGGAGTTTGTAGGCTGGAGAAGCCTGGAAGGAAAGGCCTCCCAGTTCTGCCTCTTGAATTTTCATTGCAAACAAAATGGACCTTGGACTTGGTGTCTCTTCTGGGAATACCATTCCTTTCACGGAAGGGCATTCCATCTTAAGGAGCTTGACAAGTGAAACTACAGACAAATGAGGGGCTGGCTTTTGGCTCTGTGAAAGGGCTCTTTGACTGAGGAAAAGGATTTGTCATGACATTTGAGGCATTTGAAATACGATCCTGGCTACAAAGACTCAGTGTGTATACAAGATGTTTTTCTTATCCGTAGGACATTTGCATATTGGATCCTGAAGAATGAGCCATTAAAGATGACAGAAATGGACTTTCTTTATATAGGGCCTTGGGAGCACACACATTCAAATGCTATAGAAACCTGTGCGTTCTCAGAGGCCAGTGGTCTCAGGGAGCTTTGGGGTGGAGGTGAAAGTGTGGCCCTCACAGGGCTGTGTGATAGGCTGGCAGGTGCTGTGCTTTAACCCCTGCACCTGGAATGAATTGGCCCCAGTGAATGACTGGATTCCCTCTTTCCTGAAGGCCTGGCCTGGGCCAGCACTCACTGTGAATACTGGGTGGATCTGGGAATGACTTTGCATGGCTGTTGCAGATTTCTGAGGCAGGCTCAGGGCTACTGGGGGTCTTATCTGCAGTCTGTGAAACCAGTCTACAGATGTGTAGACTTTTCCTTGTGTTGCCTCTTGCAAGGCCCCAGGTTTTCTGTTGTACCATGTCTGGGTGTGTGAGGGGTGGGGGCAGTACTGTGTGAAGCAGAAACTGGGTAGACGAACTGTCCTCAATGCTGAGAATCTTCCACAAGAGACTGGACTGTCCCTACGGGGTGTCTGGGAAAGCACTCCTGTTTTAGACCAGGCGGTGGATGAAGAGGGCCGCTAGAGGTGACACAGGCTGAAGCTGAGGGTCCTGGACTCAGGGGCCTCATGTGACAGGCCCCACTCCCTAGTAAGAGAAGGGAGCTTATTGAGGTTTGGTTTCTGCCTTTCTTCCTCCCAGCCTTCTTCCCTTCAGGGCCAAGTGCTTCCACATTGTTTGTCCTGTGGCTCCCCATGGAGGCCACACTGTGTTAAACCTCTCCATTTCTGGAAAAGTCTTTTCCTTTGCTATCTACTTGATGAACTCCAAAATACCCTTTGATTTTCACTGTTTTTTTTTTTTCTTTTATAGAGTCATCTCTGGTTTTCCAAACTGAATTAATCACCAGGCCCCCTCTGGGAAACTGCTGCAGTGTGTACCATGGCACCTCTGTTGTCCCATTCAAAATTGCTTTTTTCTGAGTTGTCTTTCCCATTAGACCGTGAGCGCCAAAGGGCAGGAACCTGGTCGTATTCATTTCTGTTCTCTTCAACTGTGGCTTGAGGCCATAATGTCGATATTAAATAGACACTCAAGTTCAGACCACAAGGATCTCACTGAAGACCGTCCTGAATTTAGAAGGGAGTGTGGCATGCAGAGGGAATGACCCACCTAGCTCTCATTTTGTCTCCTGAGTGCTGCCTGGCTCTTTGAGCTGCTTGGATCTTCTGTCTCTCTCCTTGGCCATGGCATCCCATTCTGTTGAGAGAATACTTGCATTCATTTCTTCTCCTGCTTGCTGGTAGACATGCAAACTATTGGCTAACTCAGTGGCTTATGGTAAACCAGGAGTGGTGGTGCATGCTTATAATTACAGCACACAGGAGGCTGAGGCAGGAAGATTGTTATGAGCTACAGGTTGATACTATATCTCAATGTTTAGATTTGGCACACTGATGGTAGAAATAAGAACTCGAGGCAGGAAGCATTTCTGAAATACAAATACTCTTTGTGTAATTGATGTTGGATTACTACCAGTAATCAGGATTTTCTAAAATAAACTTGGAATCATAGCTTGACCACTATCAAAAGACATGTTATTGATATGAATAAGGAAAAAGAATCTCATATAATCGCTGTTAGCTAAATGTTTCTTTCAGCATTCCATAACAGTTTCTTTAAAAGCTTTCTAAGACTTGTAAATATGACTATAAGTACTTTAAGGAACTATAATCAGTCCATGTGTGTAGCCATCTGCCCTGACTTGACACTTGGTGTATTGACTCTAAATTTTTCTAAAAATCCTTTACAGGTCTCATCCTCCTCTGTATCCTAATTGTTTGCACTTATCATAAAAGTTCCATCTAGCTACAGATTATAGCTAAGCATGGGAAGGGGTAAACAACTTAAAACAGGGGACACACAGGGATCCTGGATCTTCATGCCATCCCAGCAGTTGAATTCTCACAGAGTCCCTCTGCATATGGAATTCCCATAATGTGAACCAATAGCACCTGCTCTTCACTTATGCCAATGGTTATGAGGCTCTGAACAATTGCAGACAAAGTTTTCCTATAAATCAGAAAACCATTCATAGAAAGAATAAAACTAGAAGCATGGACCCAAGAAGCAATGGACTATGTAAATAGATCTGTAAAAAACACAATGAGGTTGTTTTCATTTCTGTTGCTGTGATGTAAAGGGCAACACAGGGAAGGAGTTTATTTGGCTCACATCCAGGTTCCAGTCCATCCTGGAGTGGAAGTCAAGGCAGGAACTCAAAGTATCTGGTCATGTCAGAGCTACACCTGAGAACAGAGAGAAGGAAACGACCTGTGCTGCCTGCTTTCCATTGGCAAGTTTTCACACGGTCATTTAACTCTGGGCCCTCTGCCTAGGGAACAGTGGGCTAGGTCCTTCTTATATCAACTAACAGTCTGACACTCTCTCCAAGAGATGCCCCCAGGCCAACCTGATTGAGACAAGCCCTCACTGGAGGTTCTTTTCTCAGATTGTGGTAAACTGACGTTTAAAGCCAGCCGTAAGGATTTGTAATAATAACATAAAAAGGGCCAAATGACTCTACCACCTAATAAATTCACTGATTTCCTGGTGCACCTTGGTGGCATTACACTTTGCCCTTAGGACCTTATGAGGAGGGGCTAGATTATATCTCCCCAGGGAAGGAATTCCTGCAACATATTTTGGAAGGACCCTGAAGCAGGAGTCAGTGAGGCAGAATACCTGAGTACATCCTTTGTTATGGAATATTATTTTACAATGTGTTACATTTGTTTATGCATGGAGCATTCGTTTAATGATGCAAAGATGTGTTGCATGCTTTTATGTTGTATTTGTTTAACTCTGTGAAGCTGTGTTACTTTGCCTGCCTAAAACACCTGATTGACTGGTTTAATAAAGAGCTGAACAGTTAATAGCTAGTCAGGAGTAAGGATAGGTGGAGCTGGTTGCCCTGGCCAGTGGGGCTCCGGTAATTCGTGGGTCTGAGGTGGACTAAGCCTGAAAATAATGGGCGCGAAATAGAAGCCAGACCAAGCAGTGTCCTTTATTGATTATAACAAGGGGTTTTTAAAGAGAAAGGAGGAAGTAGAGAAAGAGGAAGTGGGGGAGGAATGGGTGTTAATTGCTCTCAGGTCAGAGCAGGTGTCCTGTGGTTATCTCGAACACTAACCTAAGGGGTAGGGTGCTTGACTAATTGGCGGTTTAGCATGGAGGTCACCAAGCTTCTGTAAGGGGGACTTTAATATCTGACCAGAGCTGCCTCCTGACAGCTGGTAGGCAGAGAGAATAAAGAGGAAAAATCTGGGGAGAGAAGATTAAGGAGCAAAAGAAGGAGAGGAAGACATCAGGGGCCAGCTACCCAGGTACCCAGCTACACAGCAAGCCATGGAGTAAGAAGGAAAGAAAGGTATATAGAATAGAGAAAGATAAAAGCCTAGAGGCAAAAGAACAGGGTAATATAAGTCAAGAAAAACTGGCTAGATCACCCTCCTTGGGGAGCAGAAAGGGTATGGGATAGGTAGGGTGTTAGTTGGGGGCAGTGGCAGGGGAGAGGGAGGTAACTGGGATTGACAATCTTGTTTCTAATTCAAATAAAAAAAATGGAGGGAAAAAAAAGAAAGAAAAACTGGCTAGAAACAAGCCAAACTAAGGCTGGGCATTCATAAGTAAGAATAAGAGTACATGTGTTTATTTGGGAGCTGGGTGGTGGGCCCCTCAAAGAGCTAAGAGTAGAAGAGTAAAAACAAATAGCTACAACCCCTTCTCTTACTTGCTGTGCCATTCTTGGTGCTTTCGTGTCTCTTTCTGAAAAGACAAAGAGAATAGCAGCAGCCCACCACACTCACAGGATTAGTGGGAGGAACCAATGGGACAGAATTATTATCCTCTTTGTAAAATGCTATGAAGTATATTATTTTTTCGATTTTCACATGGAGAGCCCCCAAAGCTGTCAGCAAGTGGAAAACAAAAGGATGTCACAGCTACTGTCACCTTTCATTCCCTCTTAATAAATATCCCCCAGCTAATCTGCAGTCACCAAGGACTCTCATTAATATGGAACTTATATAATTCATAAACAGCTACAACAGCTCAGAAAGAGCTTAATCAGTCGACTTCACACTTAATTATTTTAAAACCTCAATAACGGTCAAATGAGTTGCATGGCACTTTAATTCATTTGCACTAAGCCCAGAGGTCTTGAGTGAGCAGCTGAGTTTATGAACACAGTGTCTAAGGGCTTGGCAAGGGCATGGCAAGCCTGAGTGAACATCTGGGTTAGTTCCCATTGCTACCTCCCAAGTCAGTCTCTCTCTGTGTGAGTTATATTTACATAATTTCTTTCTTTGTTTATTTTATTAAAATTGGCCTTGAAGCCTCTGAAAGTGAGCTCATTATTGTAGTTTGCTGGGGAACCCTCTGGAATTAGCTACCGGTTTCAATTGTTTATTTCTCCCTCCTCCAATTTCTATGGTTAATAGAGAGATGAGTGGATACTACTTTAGTTTTCAGTTAAATTTGTGTGCATAAGTGTGTGTGTGTGTGTGTGTGTGTGTGTGTGTGTGTGTGTGTGTGTGTGTGTTATGCCTGAGGGGGCACGTGCTCCTTCCTACATGTACCTATGGGGAGAAGAATTGGTGGGTTGAACTCCCTATCACAGTGGGCTGGTAATCAGTGTGGGCCAATGCAAGATTCCCAGTGGATGACAAAAACACCCTGGATCCATTCAGTCTGAGCCAGATGCCCCCTTTAATTGGCTTTGCTCCCTTGTTGAGAGCTGGGTTATCTTGATCCAAGGCTTTCCCTGAAGCCCTGATACATGGAGGAGGAACACAGTTCCTTCTCTAAAAGCAGAAACGTGCTTGGCAAAGCCAGTGCTGGCCTGGGGCCAGGGCCTTGGGGGAGCTACAGATCCTGAGAACCCAACTCTTCCCACCCTAAGGGGCTCTGGTTATCAGTCCCAAGGCCACCCTGTACTGGTCTCTGATACTCTTGAGATATTCTATGTTCCCCTTGTGCAACGTTGTTTGATTAGCTGACTTTCCCATTGTATGATAGCTTTCAGCTGGCACTGTCCCATTTCTC
Organism: Cricetulus griseus; assembly: GCF_003668045.3. Lineage (NCBI taxonomy): Eukaryota > Metazoa > Chordata > Mammalia > Rodentia > Cricetidae > Cricetulus > Cricetulus griseus. Next base: position 61,777,678 of record NC_048598.1, read on the forward strand.
CCCTGGAAACAGTATTATATGCTGCTATACTTCTTAATAACCCTGCTTAAAACATAGTTTGTTCAAGACTTCCTGAGCCCACCTACTCTTCTGATCCCCTGCTGTTGTGGAATAGTCTTTTTGTACACTGTGAATGTGTGCCACTCAAAATTGGCTTAATAAAAACTGAACAGCCGCTGGGCGTTGGTGGCGCACACCTTTAATCCCAGCACTCGGGAGGCAGAGGCAGTCGGATTTCTGTGAGTTCGAGGCCAGCTTGGTCTCCAGAGAGAGTGCCAGGATAGGCTCCAAAGCTACACAGAGAAACCCTGTCTCGACCTCGCCCCCCCAAAAAAAAAGCTGAACAGCTAATAGCTAGGCAGGGTTTTCACAGCAGAGACAATGCTGGGAAGAAGAAGGGTGGAGAAGCCAGACAGACGTAGAACAAGTCAGACACACAAAATGGAACAGAGGTAAAAGCCATGTGCTAGAACATAGATTAATAAAAAATATTGGTTAATTTTAGTTATAAGAGCTTGTTAGGAACAAGCCTAAGCTATCAGCCAAGCTTTCATAATTAATAAGAAGTCTCCACGTGGTTATTTGGGAGCTGGCAGGTGGTCCTTCTTCCTCAGTAGTCTGTCACTGAAGAGTGAGGAAGCTGCTGGTCCAGCTCACTCAGTGCCATGGCTGCTTGTCCCAAGCCCCAGATGCAGTTGTCTCAAGCATGGCTGTGGAGAGAATGTATTGCCCATATTACCGTCTCTCTAGATTTGGAATAAAAACTTGGAGACATTTTTACTCAAATTATCAGGTTGACAAAAAAAAAAAAAAGAATTGAGTAAGAAGCCCATACATCTGACTTATTTCAGCGGTATATTTTCTTTTTACAGATTTAATTTTTAAAAATATGTATATGTATGTGTGTGTGCTGGGGCGGGGATGGGGTAGCCATGGAGTGGGCTATGTGACAAATGAGTGCAGGTTTCTATGGAGTCCAGAAGAGGACATCAGTCTTACCCCAGGACAGGAGTTACGGGTAGTTGTGTGCCACCTGATAAGGGTGCTTAGAACTTGGGCCTCCTGCAAGAGCAGTATGTGCACTTAAACACTGAACCATCTTTCCAGCCTGTCCCCAGTGTATTTCCTACCATTTCTAGAATACTGTTGGTTCTAGGGAAATGAAACAATCTGGTGGGAAGGTTTGATTATCACAGCCCCTGTTTCCCTTCAATTACACCAACGGCATTGATTTTGTTAAGAGACAAAGTAGCAAAAGGCAGCTATTTGGAATAAATGGTTGGGGCACTCTCAGAACTGGAACAATTACCTCTGCTGAAGCCTGCAGTGTGAATTGTGTGGTGGTTGTCAGAACACCTGTTAGATTTAGGAGTCAAGTATTGCCAAGACGTTGATGATCTGGCCTGTGTAACTCTTGGGGTTAATTAACAGAAGGGATGTTGTTTGGAAGTCTCCTGAATTAACTTTAGGACCTGGCAGGCATGCCTTGCAACAGAAGTGCCAATCTAGAGAGGGCAGGGAACTGGCAGTGTCTGCTACAGGTGTTTAAAGCAGCAGGTTAGATTTTTTGTGGTGATATTTTTTATTTAAACTAGAAACAAGCTTGTTTTACATGTCAGTCCCAGTTCCCTCTCCCTCCTCTTCTCCCCTGCTCTCCACCAACCCCCTTTCATCCTATTTCTGCTTCCCAGGGAGGGTGAGGTCTTCCATGGAGGATCTTCAAAAGTCTGTCATATCATTTGGAGCAGGGCCTGGGCCTTCCCTCATGTATCTAGGCTGAGAGAATATCTTTCTGTGTGGAATGGGCTCCCAAAGTCCATTCGTATACTAGGGATAAATACTGATCCACTGCCAGAGGTCCCATAGATTGCCCAGGCCTCCTAACTGACACCCATGTCCAGGGGGGTCTAGATCAGTTCTATGCTGGTTTCCCAGCTATCATTCTGGGGTCCTTGAGCTCCCCCTTGTTCAGGTCAGCTGTTTCTGTGGGTTTCTCCAGCCTGGTCTTGACCCCTTTGCTCATGACTCTTTCCTCTCTGCAACTGGATTCCAGGAGTTCAGCCCAGTGTTTAGCTGTGGGTGTCTGCTTCTGCTTCCATCAGCTACTGGATGAAGGCTCTAGGATGGTATATAAGGTAGTCATCAATCTCATTATTATGGGAGGGCATTTAAGGTAGCCTCTCCACTATTGCTTAAATTGCTAGTTGGTGTCATCCTTGTAGAACTCTGGACATTTCCCTAGTTCCAGATTTCTCTTTAAACCTATAATGGCTCCCTCTATTATGGTATCTCTTTTCTTGCTCTCCTGTATTCTTCCCCTGACTCAATCTTCCTGCTCCCTCATGTCCTCCTCTCCCTTCTTTTTCTCCCCTTCTCTTTCTCCTAGCTCCCTCCCCCTTCCTCCATGCTCCCAATTAGCTCAGGAGATCATGTCCCTTTCCCCTTCTCCAGGGGACTATGTATGTCTCTCTTAGGGTCCTCCTTGTTTCCTAGCTTCTCTGGTGGTGTGGATTGTGGGCTGGTAATCCTTTGCTCTATGTCTAATATCCATATATAAGTCAGTACATACCATGTTTGTCTTTTTGTGACTGGGTTACCTCACTCAGGATGGTTTCTTCTAGTTCCATCCATTTGCCTACTAATTTCAAGATTCCATTGTTTTTATTGTGTAAATGTACCACATTTTCTTTATTCATTCTTCAGTTGAGGGGCATCTAGGTTGCTTCCAAGTTCTGGCTGTAACAAATAATGCTGCTATGAACATAGCTGAACAGATGTCCTTGGTATATGAATGTGCATCTTTTGGGTATATGCCTAAGAGTGGAATTGCTGCATCTTGTGGTAGACTGATCCCCATTTTCCCAAGGAACCAACCACCATACTGATTTCAAAAGTGGCTGTACAACTTTGCATTCCCACCAGCAGTGGAGGAGTGCTCTCTTTTCTCCACATCCTCTCCAGCATAAACTGTCATTGGTGTTTTTGATTTTAGCCAATCTGACAGGAACAAGATGGTATCTCAGAGTTGTTTTGATTTGCATTTCCCTGATGGCTAAGGATGTTGAACACTTTCTTCTGTGTCTTTCAGCCATTTTAGATTCTCTATTTAGTTCTGTATCCTAATTTTCAATTGGATTATTTGGTGTTTTGGTGACTATCTTCTTGAGTTCTTTGTATATTTTGCAACAAGCTCTCTGTCAGAGGTAGGGCTGGTGAAGATCTTTTCCCATTCTCTGAGCCGCTGTTTTGTCTTGTTGACTGTGTCCTTTGCCTTACAGAAGCTTCTCAGTTTCAGGAGGTCCCACTTATTAATTGTCAATCTCAGTGTCTGTGCTACTGGTGTGATGTTCAGGACGTGGTCTCCTGTGCCAATTCATTTGAGGGTACCTCCTACTTTCTCTTCTAAGAGATTCAATGTGGCTGGATTTCTGTTGAGGTCTTTGATCCATCTGGACTTAAGTTTTGTATATGGCGATAGATATGGATCACCATTTGTTGAAGATGCTTTCTTTTTCCCATTGTATAATTTTAGCTTCTGTCAAAAATCAGGTGTTCATATGATGGGGAATGTAGTACTGTGTAGTTAAGACTGAGTTAGCAGATGAGAAGTCCTAATCATTGGCCAAGCAGCTTTGAACCTAATACAAGTTTCTATGTATTCATTTGTGCCTAACTCAGGCGGGCAGCTGGAGTAAAGCTCACACGTGGCGGTGGGGCTCAGCCGGCATTTGGCAGAAAGATTTATTATAGCATTCATAGGTATGTGGGTCCATATCTGGGTTTTCAGTTTGATTCCATTGGTCTACCTGTCTATTTTTTGTGTCAGTACCAAGCTGTTTTCAGGACTATAATAGAGCTTGAAGTCAGGGATGGTAATGCCTCTGGAATTTTGTTTATTGTAAGGGTTATTTTGGTATCCTGGGTCTTTTGTTTTTCCATATAAAGTTGAGTATTATTCTTTCAAGATATGTGAAACATTGTGCTGGTATTTTGATGGGGATGATGGGGATTGCACTGAATCTGTAGATAGCTTTTCATAAGATTGCCATTTTTAATATGTTGATCTTACCTATCCGAGAGCATGGGAGATCTTTCCATTTTATGGCATATTCTTAAATTTCTTTGTTTAAAGACTCTAAGTTCTGCTTATACAGGTCTTTCACTGGTTTGGTTAGCATTACCCCAAGGTATTTTATGATGTTTGTGGCAATTGTAAAGGGTGATGTTTCTCTGATTTCTTTCTCTGCCCATTTAACGTCTCTATTTACTAGGGCTACTGATTTTTTGAGTTAATCTTGTATCCTGCCACTTTGCTGAAAGTGTTTATCAGCTGTAGGTGTTATAACAAACCAACAGCCAACATCAAACTAAATGGAGAGAAGCTCTAACGTGATTCCTCTAAACTTAGGAACAAGACAAGGCTGTCTACTCTCTCCATATCTCTTCAATATTGTACTTGAAGTTCTAGTTAGGGCAATAAGACAACAAAAGGAGATCAAAGAGATACAAATTGGAAAACAAACTTTCACTATTTGCAGATGATATGATAATTTACATAAGTGACCCCAAAAATTCTAGCAGGTTAGGTTTTAACTGGTTTATCTAGGTTGGATCAGATTCTCAAGTGAACATACTGGCTTATTGTGATCTATAGAGGGTTCTTGGTATCAAGGTGATAATAGATGCCATCCATTTGTCATGTTTCGTACATGAAAATCAGGTCTTTGGGGATGTCTTGTGATATGTGATTAAGGGACAGGAGAATGGAGTTAGCTCCTGGCCATTGTGTAGCAGTTGAATACAGAAACTTGGTCCTCTTCATTGATATTAAACACACACACACACACACACACACACACACACACACACACACACACAGTGGGATCATGTTGCCCAGGCTGGCTCTGAATGCCCTGTGTATCTGATAATGACCTTGGACTTCTTATCCTCCTGCCTTCATCTGGCCAGTGCTGGTGTTCAGATGTGTGCTAGCATGCCTGGTTAGTGTAGTGTTGGAGATCAGACCCAGGTCTCTGTGCGTGCTAGGCAGGCAGGTTACTAACTGAGTCATACCCCCAGCCTCTTCATATTATTCATATTTTGAAATCTCAGCACCAAGTACCTTGCACCTGGCCCTAGGGGGATAATAAAGTTAAATCAAGTCATTGCTGTAACCTCCAATGACACGTGTTTGGTTTCCATATGTTGTGGTTTGAACGTGAAACAGACCCTATAGGTTCACGTGTTCAAATGCTGTCCGCAGCTGGTAGCACTATGAAGGTCACAGAATCTTCAGGATGTAGTGCTTTGTTGGGGGAAAGTAGACCACTGAATGTGGACCTTTGGGCTTTATAGTCTGGTCCCGTTTCCTGTCTGCCTTCCACATTCTGAATGCAGATGCAATGTGAGCCGCAGTCTCCTGTGCCCGCCACCATGCCTTCCCCACCGTGATGCACCCTCAAACTATCAGCCCACATAAGCCCCTCCGTCCTTAAATTGCTTTTGTGGAGGTAGAGCAACAAGACATGTGATGGTAACCCCTGTAAGAAGAGTGCAGGCACACAGGTTCCAGGGAGGACACTGCCATCTACAGGCTGAAGGAAGAATCAGAGGGGACACTGCTAGAAACTTACTCCTCGACTCCCAGCATTCAGAAAGCCGAGAAAATACATTTCTGTTGTTTAGTCGCCTTGTCTGCAGCATTTCTTTATAGCAGTCCTTGCAGCGAGTGCAGGGGAATAACAAATCCCTCTACATCTCCTAAGTTGTGAGCATTGACTGTGCCCCTGGGGCAAAACAGGTGTGATAGAATTCGACATTCAGTAGTGCGAATTCTCATGCTCAAAGGACTTAAAATTTTATTTATTTATTATTATTTGTGCGTGTGTGTGCGTGTGCACGTGTGTGTGCACGCGCACACGCGCGCACAAGTCAAAGAACTGTGTAGAACAGGAGAACATGAGCCAGGCACAAGCAGGCAAGCATTAGTTCATTGCTCTACGCTCTTGGCTGTATGTATAATGTCATTAGCTACTTCACCTTGACTTCCCCGAATCGATGGACTGTACTGTGAAATTGTGAGTTAAAAAAGCCGTTTCTCCACTAAACTGCTTTTGTCGGGGTATCTTATCGCAGCAACAGTTGTGAAACTGGGACACCCCACTATGGAGACACACGGCCGCTGAGAGTCACTACATTTCCATCGCCTTCCCAGATCAATGGTATTTGATCCGGCTCTACTTCACATCCTATACCGAGAGAGTAATGTGGTGTGTACAGGGCATTCTTTTAGTAAGCTTCAAATGGTTTCCTTAAGACTGTGATTTGTTGCTAATCTCCTTTCCCATTCGGTAATCACTGAGCTTGACTGCAGCTCAATATGCGTGCGTGGGAACCATGGGATTTGTTATTGGGAAGTCTGACTTCCGATTAAGCAGTTAATTCAGAACCAGTGGCAGGAGGACTGAGGAGTGACTTGAGGACGACTTGAGGGGAGGTGTACTGTGTCTAGGTATTGAGAAGTACAAGGAAAAGACTGTAGAGGGTTAGCTGGGGTGAGGAGAATGGATCCACTAAGTGTTATGTTGCTGAGGGAAGAAGTGACATAAACAACAAGAGGATGAATAACCTGTGTGTATGTGTGTGTTATGTGTGCACATGTGTGTAGGTATGTATATACAGGTGCTGGCCACAGGAGGGCATCAGGTGTCCTGTTCTCCCATCCCCTGCCCCCACTTGTTCTCTTGATACAGGGTCTCTTATTGAACCTGGACTAGGCTGATGGCCAGCAAGCTCCAGAAATCCTCCAGTCTCCGTCCCCAATGCTGGAGTCACAGGCGTGCACTTGCCCATGCCTGGCTTTTCGTGTGGGTAAAGGAAATTCAAACTCAGGTCCTTCTGCATGTACAGCAAGAGCTCCTATCTGCTCAACCTTCTCTCCAGCCCTGGGAACAAATCAATTTAAGGTGATGTAAAATCATTCAGTCAAATGATCCCAGGACCAGAATCCAGCAGCCAGCAGCCAGCAGCCAGCAGCCAGCAGCCAGATATAAGCTCTTCTTAGAAGAGCCTGCTGCAGAATTGCCTGGCACCTTTTGCACCTTGGCTGTGGACAGAATCTGAGGAAAAGTGGTTATCACTGCCATCACCTGAGAAGGAAGGTCTCCTTGGGGGCTAATTGAAACTGAACACAGCCACCAGCCTGGTGCCTGAAGTCTGTCGGAGCAGTTGCTTGACCAAGGAGTCCCCTAGTAAATTGATCTATTCCAAGTTGAAAAAATCAGCACTTTTCTTCTTCTTTGTGTGAAATAACCTTAGATCTTCCAGGCCTTCAGCAGACTGACTGTGAATGAAACTCGTGCAGAAAATAGAAGTGATGTACAGGCTGGGTTGTCAGCTCCCCCACCCATGGTGTGGAGTTGGATTTGATTTAGCAGAAAACAGTCTCCAGGATAGCAAGTCTACCTGTCTGGATGTCCAGATCCACAGCACACTAAGTGACCTCCGTGAAGACAGGTGGAGGTCCAGTACCTATGGCACCCAGTAGCCGAAGGGAGGAGCTAATGGGCACAGGAGGTCATTAGCGACTAGAGGGAGGAAGAGACTGTTTAGCTGGCCCACCCACTTCATAGCCTGCTACAGGAAGCCTAGCTTGGGCTGAGCTTCAGTGCATAGATCTAATTACAGAACCTTTGTAAGTGGTTCCCAGACAAGATGGCTGCTGCAGCTGGTGTGTGTGTGTGAGTGTGTGTGTGTGTGTGTGTGTGTGTGTGTGTCCTCACACATGTGGAGGCCAGAGGTCAACCTCAGGTATGTTTTCTCAATAATTTTCCACTTCATTTATTTATTTATTTATTTTTGGACAAGGTCTCTTACTGATCCTGGAGATTACAGATTTGGTGTAATCTTATGTGTTCATCTCTGCCTCTCCAGCTCTGGGGTTACTGCCATGTGTCTCTACACCTGTATGGTTTTTTTTTTTTTTTGAATCTGGGGATTGAACTCAGATCCTCAATGCTTGTATGGCAAGCATTTCTCCAACTTAACTTTCACCCCAGTTCTTCTGATGTCATTGAAAAAAATATTTTGGTTTATGTGTGTGAGTGTAACATATGCACTTGCATGTGTTTGCCTGAAGGGGGCGGAAGAAGCTGTTGGGTCTCCCGGAACTGGAGTTAAAGCTTTCCAGTGTGGGAGCTGGCAACTGACCTCGGATCCACTGACGAGCAGTGAGTGCTCTTAATGACTGAGCCATCCCTCAGCGATATCTGCTGCCGGTTTTTAAAAGGAAAGCAAAGCATGGGAATGTCCCAGGTCAGGAACCCGTTCAGCTCTCCTCTCCTTACCAAGATTCAGAATGATCTGAGAACTTGATAGAGGAGAGTGAGAACTGTGTGAGATCTCTTTCTGGAGAAAAGCCCCTCCTCAAGATGACACGAGACTTCAGCCCTTTTCTTCTGGGGAGGTTGTTCAGTTCCTTAGGGTCCATTTTCTCAACAACCTTAGTGCCAAGGGGAGGGGCACTTGTGTCTCCTGAGAACATGGGCATTCATGCAAGAATAGTCATACAGGATTGGCATGTTCATCCTATTATCTGCTCTGTTAAGTTTCTGTGTGATAGACCTGTCCAGTGGTGAGACTGGGGTGTTGAAGTCTCCCACTATTAGTTTGTGGGATTTGATGTGTGATTTAAGCTTTAATATTGTTTCTTTTACAAATGTGGATACCCTTGTATTTGGGGCATAGATGTTTAGAATTGAGACTTCGTCTTGATGGATTTTCCTGGTGATGAATATGAAATGTCCTTCTCTGTCTCTCTTGATTAATTTTAGTTTGAAGTCTATTTTGTTAGATATTAGGATAGCTACACCTGCTTGTTTCTTAGGACCATTCAACTGGAAAACCTTTTCCCAACCTTTTACTCTGAGGTAATGTCTGTCTTTGAGGTTGAGGTGTGTTACTTGTATGCAGCAGAAGGATAGATCTTGTTTTCTTATCCATTCTGACAGCTTGTGTCTTTTTATAGGTGAATTGAGACCATTGATATTAAGAGATATTAATGATGAATAATTGTTAATTCCTGTCATTTGGTGGTGGTAGTGTTTGTGTGATTCCCTTCTTTTGGGTTTGCTGGTGTGTGGCTATCTGTTGCCTGTGTTTTTGTGGGTGCAGCTAACTTCCTTGGATTGGAGTTTTCCTTCTAGTACTTTCTGTAGGACTGGGTTTGTGGATAGGTATTGTTTAAATCTAGTTTTGTCATACTTTGTTTTCTCTGTCTATGGTGACTGAAAGCTTTTTCTTGGCTTTCTTTAAGGGATTTATCGATTTTTTTCCCCAATTTTTCTGTCCTTTTCCTCCATTTCTTTAAGGCAATTTTTCATTTCTTCTTTAAGGGCCTCTATCATCTTCATAAATTTATTTTTAAGGTTGTTTCCTTCTTCTTCCTCTGTTGGGCTGTTCGGATCTTGCTGATGTAGGACCACTGATTTCTGGTAGTGCCATAGTGCTCATTGTGTTGTTGGATGTATTCTTACACTGCCTCTACACATCTCTTCCTCCAATCATAACAGGTGCAGCCTGTGGCTCTGGTGGTCATTGGTGTGGTGGTAGAGGATGGTTGATGGAGCAGGTGCTGCCGCCTGGTATCTGTAGGATGCTGTGGGTAGGGGAAGGATGGGGACTAGGGCCTAGAAAGCAGGGCTCCACAGCCTGGATCTCAGAAACTCACTTGTCCCTTCAGGTAGGGGACGAGGTCTGATGGTCTCTGGTAAGGTGGCAGGGGGATGGATGGGGATGGCAGACCAGGTGCTGCTGCCTGGTTGCTGGGGGTGCCATGGGTTGAGGAGGGGCAGCAGCTAGGTAACAGAGAGCAGGGCTCTCCAGCCAGGATCTCAGACACTCACCTGTCCCTTCAGATAGGGGCAGAGGACTGTTGGTCACCTGAGGCTATGGATTTTTAAAGCCTACCCACCACTGATATAATTGTCAGGGTCAGTCAACCTTTCAAGATGTACCTGAAAAGGGGAATGAGGATTGAGAAAGAAAGAGATAAAAGACAGAAGATGGAATTGGGAGGACTCTCAGTGAATACTGTAGAAGCCCCAAATGTATTTCTTATACCACCCTTTTTTTTTATACCCAAAGCAAAGTGGAGGGCAAAAGACTTCTTTTCCATGATTCAAGGAGCAAACAAGCATAATCACCACCACAATTCTCAAAACATCTAGTAAGCATGCCTTTGGCCAAACATGCTGTTATTTGGTCTTGAGGAGTAAAAACAAGTTGGAACTCTCTGACCTTAAGTCAAGATGGAAGGGAATCACTGTGGACTCTCACACATAATTCCTTCAGCAAAGCTGTGCCATCTCCCCACTCAGCACCACCAAGTGGGAACCAACTGCTCCAATACCCAAGTCTCTGGGGGACACTTCTCATGCAAATTGCCATGGCACCTAAATACTTTTTAAATTCACCTAGGAGGTTATAAGCGTAAGTGCAGTGGTTTATGCAGAGTGGGGGGAGCAATCAGGAGTGGCTCATCCTTGCCCTGCTAAGATCAGGAGTGCCTCATCCTTGCTGTGCTAAGCCTCTCTGCTGCTTGCCTGGAGCTGGCAGTGACAGCTCTTAATGGGTGACTGCATGCACAAAAGGGGCATCACCAATGATGTGACCAGCTAAGCATCCAAGGGACTGGTGTGCTGAATGAGGCTCCAGTTGGTCAGCGAATAGGAGTGGTTATATAGTGACTGTTGTGAGCTGAAGTTCCCAGAAAAGAAAACAGCCACACCTGGGTTAACGATTCTATAATGACTGAAGTCAAATTATTTTGGAATATTTTTAGTCTCTGAAACCCATTCAGTGCCTACCTCTGTGTCTTGACCTAATATTCTTTTGTCTGTCAGAACTTTGAAAATGTATTAGCAAACCTCTATAGCTTCAACCAGTCCAAAAGGACCCCACTAGATAGCGCAGTGCCTGAGGCCCATAACAGAGATCACCTTGATTTGCTATGACTTGCCTACCTCTATTCCCACCAATGTATTTGAAGGGTGTCTTGATTTATGACTTTCTTTTGTTGTGTTCCTATGAAAACTTAAACTGTTACACAGAATTTGGGGAAACCGGAATCTATGTTCCCAGGATATGGTCACTCATCTATGGCTCCAGAACAAAATCTCTCTTATCCCCCTTGAGGTGAGAGCTAAAATAACACCCTGTTTCCATAAGACATATCCAAAAGCCCCCAGAGCAGTCTCCCACCTTCATGGGGACTCTATTTTCAGTGGTTGAGTATGTGGATGGAGTCCTTGGCCACACTATCCTCATATGCGTGTGAGAGGCCTGATGTGAGTTATTAATCAAACAACCCAGAAAACATGATGTCTTCCCACGAGAAATTTAGACTCAGAGCACTTTGCTTTGAAAAATTGGAAAGACAGGAAGAGAGAGTATTTAATACAGTTTTATTTACACCAAGTTCACTTATCCTGTTTATCTACCACAAGAGTCAACCATCTGGTGTGGTTTAGATTGGATCTAAATATTTCTCCACAGTTGAATGAGCTCCAATCACCCACTCCACTGCCAGAACTGAGTATCTGCCCATTTCAGAGGGGAACAAACTTGTCTGGGTGCAGTGGCTCTGACTGGCTACACATGGTCAAGGTAACACCCCTTAGGTAGTTATTCTCTAGCTGCCTCTGTGGCTCAGAGCTCATGGCCAGTGTTAAGATCTGGAATTAAGTCATCATGGGGTCCGGCAGCTGTGCTAGCTAACTGGCTTATCCCTGGGACACTCACTGCTCATGCTTTGGGAGCAAAGCCTCATTGGAGGAAATTTTGAGGAAACTTTCCTCCAATTTTGAGGAAAATTGGAAGAAACTTATTGAGAGGAAATTCCATGCCAGGTATCATACTTAGATAGGTCTTGTGACAATTCATTTAATTGCCATGGTTCTTGAGGCAGGTACTGCCACAGTTCCCATGTGGAGATAAGGAAGTTGTAGTGTGGAAAGCCTTAGAGTAAATGGCAATTGGGAATTCCTTTTTTTGTTTTTATTTGTGTGGTGTGTGTGTCCATAGGCAGAGGACAGAGGAGGGTATCAAGTGGCCTGCCCTAGCATTCTCTGCCCTATTTTCTCGAGTCAGCATCTCTCGCTAGAGGTGCTGTTTGGGAAGGCTGTGGCATCTTTAGGAGGTCCAGTTTTTTGGGAGGAAGTGAGTCACTGGACCCAAACCCTGTGATTTTATAGTCAGACGCCTGTCTGTTCAGTCTCTGCTTCTAGACTGTGGATGCAATGTGACCCTCTTTCTAGGGTCTGTCTGCACTGTAGTTTCCTGCTTGTGCAACAGGACAGGGTATCTTGTCCAAGTCTTCAGAAGGATTTCATGCCTGTGTTTCTTAGAATAATTGTTCATGTGTCTGTGTGCGTGTGTGTGTGTGTGTGTGTGTGTGTGTGTGTGTGTGTGTGTGTGTGTGTTCATGCATGAATATGCATGTGTGTGCAAGCACATACATGTGTTCATGAGCATGCATGTAGAGGCCAAAGGACAACTTCAAGAGTTGTTCCTCAAGTGCTCTCCATCTTCTTTTTTTGAGGCAGAGCATACCACTGGCATGGAACTTTCCAAGTAGATTAGACTGGCTGGTCAGTGATCCCTAGGCACCCTCCTGGTCTCTGTCTCCCCAGTGCTAGGACTACAAGATTATACCACACCTTTCAGTGGCTTCCAAGGGACTAGGTCCTCATGTCCCCAAGACACTCACTTTGCTACCTTTGCCATCTCCCAAGGTTCTCCTCTGGAAAAACAAAACCAAAATGAAAAACCACCTTTTCCTTTTTAAATCCGTGTATAAAAATCATTTTTAAAACTAGGAATTAAGAAGTCTGAAAGAACCCAGCATGAGGGATATAGCTAGCATTAACACTCTGACTGGTGAATAGGGATATGTCTAGGTAGACAAGGTAAGGGCTCAGATGCACTGGTCTTCCATATCCTCTGTGACTGTTTGCATTCTCTACAATAGCACAGTTGAGTAGTCACAATGGGAACAACAGGCTGGTAACCAGCCCAAGACAAGATGAGCGGCTTTAAAACTGGGGCACGCACAATAAATACCTGGTCATTAAAGTAAATTCAAACACAGATTTCCGGCTCCTGTCTCGGAGTTCCTGACTCAGTATGTCTGTCTGCCTTCTGCCCAGGCCTAGGGTAAGCTATGGCACCTGCCTGGGAACTGCATTTGCAGTATCGCAGGACCGGAGATCATAGTTCACAGAATGTACTCTTGTGACAGACTCTAATGGGACAGAGTGTGTGCGTGTTTTTCTTGGGCTGCTCTCCAATATCTAGGAGAGGAGAGGATGGAAGAAGTCCAGGTATTACCTCTGTGGATCTTGGGCTCAGTTATGAAAAATAAATGTTGAGGGGCCTAGCCCATAGTTGCACAGAACTGAGGCCCCAAGGCTTCGGTGATTGAGTTCATGCAGAACACATGTTTGGAGAACTCCATGAACAAAGTTGGCTCTGAAACAACCTCTTTATTTATTGGGGTGTGGGAATCTTGTAAATCTGTTGCACCCAAGGCAAGAGGCTCCCTGCGTATACACTCAGCAGGTCCTAGCTTGTGATACCGTAATTACTGAATTCCGGATGAGTGCTGTAATCTACCTGGAGTACATCTTTCTGATGAGGATCAGCTATTTCACCCTGGGAAGGAGTTCTGGGGAAATGACAGACATCAGTGGTGGACAGTCTTGTTTCTTTCTCACTCTTTCCCCTCCCCCCACCTTCTTCACCCCTCATATTCCTTGGGACCTGAGCTAATTTGTGCTCATGAGTTTTTACAGAAGAAACTGAAAAGATGACAGGTGAGTGAGTCAGAGCAGGGCTAGGACGTAGAGAGTAGCTGAACTGCCTACGGGAGCTTGTATTTACACTCAGCTGCTCAAGTGGAAAGCAGGAGTTGAGCCTGACGCTGAGGTGTTGGGGTAGGATGTTCAGGGGTGAGAGTCGTGCTTTTGTTGGGAGTTTCCAAAAACTCCCTCTTCACAGGGAGGAGCATGAGGAGAAGGAGAGGCGGTTCTGGTCCCCACTCTCCTATATCCATCAAGCTTGGTTTTCTTTCAGGCAGGGCATGAATAGACAGCTCCTTAGACATCACCAATAATGTCTGGGCTTCATGCCGTCTCCCTCTCATCTCTCTCTCTTCTACACACACACACACACACACACACACACACACACACACACACACACACACACACACACTTTATTTTTTGTTTTGTGTATGTGTGTGTAGACATGAGTACAGTGGCTATGGAGGCCAGGAGAGGGAGTGAGATTCCCTGGAGCTGGAGTTATAGACAGTTGTGAGTTCCCAAGTGTGGATACTAAGAATCAAACCCAGGTCTTCTATAAGCGCAGCAAGCACTCTTAACCTCTGAGGCATCTCCTCAGCCCCTCTCCCCTTTGTCTATCTCTTGACCATGTTGCCTTCTGGACTCTTGTGGAAAACTTGGCTATTGTCTCCAGGGGATCTCTGTAACAGCTCCTTTCTGATATAGAAGTTGGCACAGCCATACTGATCACATGGCAGCTGTGCTGTCCATGAGGAAGATGGTGACACTGTCTAAAGTCTAAGGGGTTCTTGCCATTTTTTCTTCTGAAAAGCTTTTCCCACCTCCTGATTTGGGACTATCCCCCCCCTCTCTTTCAGCATCCAGAACACATCTGCATCAGGGCACTTTCCCCATAAATAGGATTACCAGACCACATGCTTGTCATTGCCTATGACCTATATACCCCTTTATTTTGCTTATTTAAAAAACACTCCGTAGCCAAGCATGGTGGTGGTCACCTGCAATCACAGTGCTCAGGAGGCTGAAGCAGGAGGGTCCTGAATTCAGGATCAACCGAGGTTATATGGTGATTTCAAGTTCAGCTTGGACATTAAATAACAAGATTCTGTCAAAATGGAAAAAAAATAAACAAAAGTAAAAACACTCAAGTCTTCACAGTGCTTAACAGCTAATAAACCTAGCACTCTGCAGAGTAACCTTATGAGGTGGGCACTGTAATGAAACTCATCTTGTGGATGCAAAGACTCCTCATGAGGTTGTACAGTTTCTGGTTGGCTCAGATGTCATGGAAGCTGGAACCAGAGCTCCTGAGTTGCCACTCTGGCTCCAGAGTCTGGCTGACACCAGGTAAGGAGAGGATTCTGGATCCACTCATTTAAAATCTGTAGCTTCTAACAAGAGACCTGGAACAAGGCAATCCATTAACAGATTGTTTGGAGAAAAAGAACATAAGGTCTATTTATTATGGAGGGAAGGAAAGAATGATCGCACTGGAGCCAGCACCTCCATTTTCCATTTAATGAAATCTGCGCTGCACTAATTTATTATGTTATTTGTCTCTGAACTCATTTCCCTAAGGAAAAGATATATGTGTGTGTGCCCACATAGCATACATCCTGTTATATGTTTTCGTGGTGTCTGAGTGCTTCTGCGGATGTCCACTCAGTAAGTGGGAGAGGCTGAAGAGATGACCAGGGTGCTGCTCTTCCAGAGAATACCAGTTCAGTTCCCAGCACCTTTGTCAGGTGGCTTGCAACTGCCACAACTGTAGCTCCAGATCATCTGATGCCTCTGGCTTCCCCAGGTACCTGCACCAATGTGAACCTACCCACATACACATGATTAAAAACAATTAAAAGTCTTTTTAAAATGGGAGTTTTTCTTGTATATTCTTTTTAAAAGAGAAAACCTTTTTTTGTTGTTTTTTGTTTTGATGTACTACCTATGTTGGCCTTGATCTCACCCTGTAGCCAAGGATGGCTCTGATACTTCTTCATTTGCCTACCAAAGGCTTGGATTCGTGTCATGTTGCCATCATGCTCTGATTCTCTATGCCTTAAACAACGAAGACCCTCACTCCACAAAGAGGAGTTTCTTCCAATCATTTTGTATTCTAGTAAGTTCTTTTAACTCACAACGACTGACGGGCAAACCTAATGTGTAAGTTGCAGGTGAGAGCTCGTCTTAGAAACAGGTCAAGGCACCCTGGAAACAGCATGGATGACTCATTGTTCTCTGCACCTACTCTTGGGAATCAACATTGTCTCCGAGGCTGTGGATTCTGTAGGAGAAACGCAGGCCATCTTCAACCACCTTAACAACAAAGAAAGAATGACAAACTAACCCCCCCCCAAGGAGGAAGGCCTAGCTGGCTTGACAGATTTACATACTGGGCAATGAGATGATGGAGAAGCCAGTGTCAACAGTAAGCTGTGTTTGGATCCCTGAGTGTCCCAAGGACTCCTGGGTTAGAGTTGGCTCTCCCAGATTGTTTGCATCATGGATAGAACTGACTTTTGTTGGAAGTCTGTGACTACAAGCCTTGACTGCCAGAGAAATAGCTATGGCTATAGGCATGTCCAACCCAAGGCCGAGAACAGCATTGAATGCTGCCCAAAACAAAACCAGCAACTGACTTAAAAAGTTGTGAGATTAATTGTTCATCAAGAAATTCAGTTGTAACTCAACTGCATGGTTCTGGTTTTCGAATATCACAAATGACACCATCGAGTTGAGTTGATGTCAAAAGGATGAACATACAGGAGAGTGTGATGGTTATCCACTCCTACTGGGGACCCTGGTTTGTGCAGAGCTCAAGACCTCATGATTCATTGTCCCCAAATGACAGAAGGTACTATCTGCCTAAGTGGCTGCATTAACCACATCAAGGATATATAGTCCTAAAGGAATATTTCATTTTCTGAATTTGATTTTCCCTTAGTAAAACACATTTATGATATGCTATATTTTTGTATGAGTTTGTTTGTACTATAGTTTAAAGAGAACCTGGAGTAGACTGTCCCAAGGTGTGTTCCACACTGCAGCTTGTACATATTTATGAACATTTATGAGGTGTTTGGCATATTGATGGAATAAGGTGGCCACTTTCCCCTTACAAATCATAATGGACCAGATATCCCTTTTAGTGTTTTGTCCCATGATCGTCTAGAAAAGTTCACAAAAGGGGAAAGGTATCAATACCACAAAGCAAACAATATTATAGTAATTTTGGGTCTTTTGAGGTGTGGGCAGGAGCTGGAAAGTGCCCGGATGCCTTAGTTTCTGCTACAACCCAGAACAACCTACCTTTAGCCTCAAGGATGTTGAAGCACAAAGGGAAATTCTGTTAGAAACACAGATGCCCAGATGTGGCTTTTCTCAGTTACTTCATCTCTAAATCCTTGCCCACCTATTATCATTATCTCATTTAAAAATTACAGTGATTGTTTATTTTTATTACATTATTTATTTATTTAAGGGGCATACACCATGCTGCATAAATAAGTGGAGCTCCAAGGAGATGATGTGGGAATCAGTTCTCCCCTCCTACTGTGTGGCCTCTAGGGTTTGAACTAAGCTAATCAGCTTTGTAGCAAGCCCCTTTACTCACTGAGCCATTTCGTTGGCTCTAGAACTCACTTTTAAAATGTATTATTTACTTACATGCATGTGTGTATGCCTACATGAGTTTATGTGTGCCACATGGATGTAGGAGCCCATGGAAACTAGAAGAGGATGTGGGACTCTTGGAACTGAGGTTATAGGTGGTTATGAGCCCCATGTGGGTGTTGAGACCCAAGCCAAGTTTCCTACCAGAGCAGTCAGTGCTCTAAACCACTCAGCCATCTCTCCAGCCCTTAGAACTGACTTTAAATTGCAATTATCAGATATTTAGAAGAAAAAAAATAACAAAAGCTTACTCAAAGTTTTGTTTTTTTTCTCACCTAAAGGGGGTTTTGATATAGTCAGCACAGGGCTGGAAGGAAATCGTCTAACATAATAAAAAAAACAAAACAAAACAAAAAACCTCCTTGTTTCTGCCATTCTGTTGAGCGTCACCATCTGTGAGAACTGATATAGGCCTGCCTCATGGTCAAAAGACAGCTGCCAGGCTCCAGAAATCTCACTGGCATTTTTGGCAAGAAGAAAGGAATGGGCAGTATACAGATTTAATGCGTTAGAGAGTCAATATGCATTAATAATAAACCTAGAGAGGCCAATAATGCATCAGTGTTGCATTAATGAGGGAATGGAAGCATCCCCCTTGGTGTTATAGACTCAGAGTGACCCAAGTCTTGGATTCTCTCTCCTTCATGCTCCCTCTGTCTTCTGTGGTCCCTGTCTGTCTGTTGTATGAGTCTGACTGTGCCCGCTGGAATCTGTCTGTCCCTGTCTTTATTCCTAACAAAGGGCTGTGCTCTCTCTTTCATTGCACAGTTCAGGAAGCCTCACATGGGAAGGAAGGAAGGATGCTTTACAGACATTTTTAACAGAGTTTAACAAGGGATTAAGTCGCTGACTCCAACTTATCTCAACTGACCCAGATCACAAACAGTACTACAAACATCACTGTTTATCAAGCAATAGCCATATGCTATGGTCAACATTTATGGTGAGTATTCATTTATGAAACTGCTTTCAGCCTATTTGCTGTTTCCAGAAAATAATTATTGCAGCACACATGCAAATACAAATGCATTTTTTTTCTGGGTCAGGGGCATGAAAAAATCACATAATTGAAGATTTACAGCTATGTCTTAGATTAGGTTGTACAAGTTGACTACTGGGAAATCCAAGGCAAGTCAGGCTGGTTGTTACATTGTTTTCTTAAACTAACAGTCTGAGTACATACTAGGGACAGCAATCTTATGTTATCTCAAGGTGTATTATTAACTCTGCTGGGAGCTCCAACAAAAGTTGCTGTCTGTTGAGTGTGAGAGATATTTCATTGTAATGCATGACCATAGGCAGGCGCTGATAGGGGAACCTTCTTGCCCCTCGGCCCACACTGAGGTCATGCAGTTCTCCCTTTGTGATGAAGGCTAAGAAAATGAGTTATGTTGTGGGAAGGGGTTGCTGGTTCCTGCCTCTAAGCTTTGGCTTAATGTTCAGCTTTTATAATCACACTAATGACTCTTGGTGGGGGAGAGCAAATGCAAACACACAGGTTCAGTAGCTGCCTCCACATGTGGACTGAGGAGCAGTTAGAGGAACCAGAGGCCAAATCAGAGCCAGGTAACAGGAGAGGCAAGAAACTGGCATCCTGGGCCCCATGTGACTTTCACACTCTTGCTTCATTTGAAAGCTGTAAAATAGCTGTTCCCTGAGCATCTGAGCAGGTGGCACACACGGATGTGGAAAGTGAGCTTGAGAGAGCTCCAGAAGTAGGGGCACCTGACTGCCAGGGAGCCACAGGCAGCAGCCAGCTGCTTTCAGCTTCCTAGCTAGGAAGCTAACTGGTGAAGGAATGCCTATGTTTGTATTGTTAGTGGCTCGAGAGAACAATTGGCCTTTGACCAAAAGTTCTTTTTAGAATCATTTGATCTCTAGGTAGCTAGGTCATTCACCCTCCTAAGTGTCCGGCAGGAATGAGAACTGTTCAGGTGTGTCTTCCCTTCTGTCCTCCGAGCAAGTACAAAACAGTGGACGTCATTTTACACTCCAATGTGATACTATCTACCTCTACTATGGCCAGCAATCAGAGCAGGGATCAGTCCTCTGTAGTGTAAAGACAATTTGGGGGCAAGAGAACTAGATCGGCCTGGGAAGATGTCTCAGTGGGTAGAGCACTTGCTGTGCAGGTGTGAGGACCCCTGTGCAGGTGTGAGGACCCGAGCTCAGAGCTCCACAACTCACGCTTAAACATCACAGTGGTTCGTGTCTGTAACCCCACTGCCCACAGGGTTGGATGGGAGGTGGAGATGGAGACAAGAGAGTCTTCAGAAACTCTCAGGAAAGCCACAGGGCACAGCATTAGACCCTGCTTCAATGAAGATGGAAGTGGAGGACCTATGCCTGAGGCTGCTCTCTTACTTCCATATACAAGCTGTGGCACACATCTGCACATGCACGTGTACGCGTGTGCACACACACACACACACACACACACACACACACACACACACACACACTTACAATACACACACACACACACACACACACACACTACACACTCATGCCCACATACAGAATACACACTCACGCATACACACTCATGCCCACATACAGAATACATACTCACACATACACACTCATACACACATACACTCACACATACACACTCATACACACATACACTCACACATACACACACATGTGATGTGGGTGGCAGGCTGGGGCCCACAAAATTAAGAATGGGATAATAAACTTTGAGATGGCACTGATGCTGTGAAAACCATATATACAACATGATGTAATGAAATTATAATTAATGGTAATTTAAAAACAAATTATACTTCATCTCTGGGACCTTCACCATCCAGAATACTACCTCCATTAACAAACTCATACCAGGCGGCAGATGTCTGTGGGCACTGCTGCTGAAGACACTGGGGTTTATTGTGGGAAATGTGGGCTAGGATGGATGAGCTAGTTCCTAGTCATAATCCTTCCCACCACACTCTGGATCATTTTAATGCAAACAGGAACTAATGGAGTGGGGACTATAACCCACGTTTTCCTGAGAAGGGGCACTTTCAGTTTAGCCATGACCACATATTTCCAGTAGATGGCGCCAGAGAGCTGAAAATAGTTGCGGAGACTGCGGTTGACTACCAAAGCTGGGTGGTTGTAATCACAGGGTAGGGACATGGGTTTAAGCATTCCCCCATCCCCCACCCCACCCCACCACCCCCGCGGGTGGCTGCAAGTGGGTTGGGTGGAATCACAGGCTGGGGACGTTTGGGGTGTGTTTTTGGTAAGAGAGCTCATCATTTAAAGGGGAGACTCGCTTTGGAAATGAAGTGATAGATTGCTGAATGCCTGGGAAGAATCAAAACAATTATAGTAGTTGGATCTGGAATGCTCTCAGAGTCCACATGTTGAAGGCTGGGTGGTCAGCAGAGCGTTTTTTTTGGGAGGTGGTAGAAACTAGGAGTCTGGTTTACTGGGAGGTCTTCCAGGCGCCTGGGTATCAGGTACTTGTTTAGGTAGCTGATAGCAGGCTGGGGGGATGTATACCCTTTAAGTGAGGGGCAGATTAGGAGCATCGAAGAGTAAGACCTCTCTCCTGATGAATAAGGAGCAGGTTCAGTGAGTTCTAGAGAGAGGAGGAAAAGTCAAGCAAGCACGCAGGTGCTATTCATTCAGGCAGCAGAAGGCCTGTGTCGCTTAGAATCATAAGGTATCTCCTTTGTTGAGTGGGGCTGGCAGTTTGAACTGGCACTGAGCCTTCTCCAGCAAAACCCAGGCACATAAAGGGACCCTCGTGGCCAACAGCAACAAATGCCGCCTCGGACTGTGCTCAGGGACTCTCTCCAGGGATCCTCCTGGCTCCCCGAAGCAGTCTGGCAGACAAGTCTGGCTAGCAGATGGAGTGAGCTGGCAGATGCAAGGCCCTCCCTGCGGAGACATTCCCGTGGACATTAAATAAGGCCCACCGTGGCCCAGGGGAGCCATTGCTGTTCTCCTGACCATCCCAGATGTCAGTTAGACAAGATGGCCAGATGGACGTCTGTCTGTCTCTATGCGAGAGTTTAAGTTAAGATCCGGTTCTGGCTTACACTGAGACCATCCTCTGTAAGGGTGGCAGCACTGTGCAGACTAGGATCTCTTACCTGTCTCCTCCTTTGAGGAGAAATTCTGAACCCCTTGTCTAGGGGATCTCAGAAGCAGGGTGGGGGGCACTATCCTTCTGTTTACACAGATGAGGGGAACTCTGCAGGTGAGTGGGACACAGGAAATGGCTTGTCTTTTCTTTATCTTTGTGCATATGTAGACCAGACATTTCCATTCCAAACACGCCTTATTTCTCGACCAACCTCTGAGGCTCAGCGGCCACCCAAGTCCTTGGAATTTGGTTTTGGCACAAGTAGAAGAAAGAGTTCCTCCCCCTTTACTGGCTCCGTGCATCTGTCTCCCCCTCCTCGAACTCGCTCCCCTCAGCTCAGTTACTCTTCAGATCCCAATTTTTATCTGTGGGATGAACCCAGATAGAAATGGGGAAAATGGCAGCCCCTGTCTGGCACATAGGGTCTTGGAGTTGACTCAAATCCAAGCCTGGAAGTGTAGTTCTCGGAAGTTTGAGTGTCTTGGTGTACCTCTGAGGGTCCCTCCCCCCCACAGTCTGATGCTTCCAAAGCTAGCTGGTGTCGTTCTCTGGTGTCTCCTTTATTATATCTCTGGCCTCCCCGTGGGTCTACCTCCTTGCCATGATTTTCTCTTTGCTGGTGTGTTGAATAGCTGGTGGAATTCTTTTGACTTAAGTGAGCCCACTAACTTCCTTGTGGCAGGGTGTGGCCAGTGGAACTCTGTTAGCATGTGTTTTGTTCTAGTGTTCCAGTAGTGGGGCTTGAGGCCAGGCTTTTGTATATGCAAGGCAACTAGTCTATCACTGAGATCCACCTCCAGCCCTTTTAAAACCTTGTATTTATTTTGAGCTAGTGGCTAGCCTTGAACTAGCTTATGGTTCTTCTGTCTCACCTCCCCAGAATCACATGCCTGCATCACTGAGCCTTGAATATTTTGATGTCTGGGGCTTTGCTGGCCCTGGACAGACCCAGAAATTACCAATTTATAGAAAATTAATGACTTGACTTTAATGTGTATGTGTGTGTGAGTGTGAGTGAGTGTGTGTGTGTGTGTGTGTGTGTGTGTGTGTGTGTTGACATCAAATATGTCTTCCCAAATCACTTCCTTGCCTTAGCTTTTTGATACAGGGTCTCTCACTGAATCTGGAGCTCACTGATTATCTACACTGACTGGACGGCAGGATCCATAAATCCTCATGCCTCTGCCTCCCCTGTGCTGGGATTACAACCTTGCCTGGCTTTTTGACCTGGGTACAGGGGAGAAGGCACTTTATCAACTCAAACCTGCCTTTCAGGGTGTGGTTTGAAAGAAAATGTCCCTCAAAGGAAGTGGCACTATTAGGAGGTGTGGCCTTGTTGGAGGAAGTGAGTCACTGTGGGGGTGGGCTTTGAGGTCTCTTTTGCTCAAGCTTCCCTCTGTGACAGTCAGTCAACTTCCTGTTGTCTGCAAGATGTAGCACTCTCAGCTCCAGCAGCATGTATGCCTGCATGCTGCCATGTGCCCTGTTCTGATAATAATTCACTGGACCTCTGAAAGCAAGCAATTGGGGTGTAAGCAAGCCACCCCAATTAAGTGTTTTCTTTATAAGAGTTCCCATGGTCATAGTGTCTCTTCACAGCAATAAAAATCCTAACCAAGACACATGGGAACCAATCTAAGTCTTCTATGTTCTGCATTCTCTGCTAGATTCATGGTCAGGGCCAATAACTACTCAGAACCAAGGGATAGACAATGAGGGCCAGCCCAGTGGCTATTTAACCCAGGCAATCCTAGCCTGATTTCCCTCCCTCACCTTCCCCTGAACACTATTGTAAAAGCTCTTGCCTGAGTCTTGCCCTTGCTTACTGTCTCCTGACCAACCTGAGGCTTTCTTTACACATTTGGGTACAGTGGAGAATGGCATGTGCAGCTGCCTGTGAGTCTGGAAATTTCTTGGGATGGGGCAAAGCTCTTGGGTTGAGGAGGGCTTGCCTAGCATGCACAAAGCATTGGGTAGTCCCAGCCCTAGTACAGTGTAGACCAGGATGGTTGTACATGCCTGGAGTCCCTGCACTTGGGGCTCTGGGATAGTAGAAGTAGGAGGTTCAGGAGTTCAAGGTCATCTTCGGGATACTCAGGAGCTTGAGGCAGCCAGATGAAGTTCTCTCCCCCCCCCCTCTCTCTCTCTCTCTCTCTCTCTCTCTCTCTCTCTCTCTCTCTCTCTCTCTCTCACACACACACACACACACACACACACACATACACACACACACACACACACACACACACACAAATAAAAAGAAAACTTCCTTCATGGTAGCCACTTTCATGTTTGTGTATCTTACTATTTCTAATTAGAACAACTCCATTGGCACATGCTCCTGAACTTCATGGAGCCTGTCCTTAAGCTTCCCACACTCTCTCTCAGGCCTGATTCCTCCCACCCCCATCACCTTGTAGCCATTCTTTTAAATCTCAGACTCCATACCTGACCCACTGGAATGCATTTTCCTGAGTGGGTGTTCTTACTTCTGAGGAGGGATTTGTGGAGAGCACCTTTCTTGCTGGGGAATGGGTGAAATGGCAGTTAGTTTTGATGCCATTCCAAAAAGCTGTCACCGTTCATATTTCCACTGAGCTCTTTCTCTGCAAGCCCCTGGGAAGGATGAGGATCTTGTTTCTGGAGTCTAATCTCCCAGCATGCAGGTGAGTGAGGAGCCCAGGGGCCTGGGTGGGGCAGCACAGCAGCTTCCAGGTGCAGCTACCAAGACACCCACTGACAAGTGAAAGCCAGGCCTCTTCCCTCTGGTGGGCCCAGGAGCAGGTCACTGGGCTCTTTGACTTGAGATTATGCTGGCGACATGGTCCATGGTTTCCTGTCTACTGACGGGGCCTCCCTGGGGGGGGGGGGTGTGACAGGGAGAAAGTTGCTGTCAAATGGCTTCTGCTCCATTTGCCTTCACGATTAGCTAAATATCGAAGATTTTATGGGTTTGTTTGTTGTTTAACGTTTTCCTTATCCATTTCCCCCAGCTCTTGACTTGCAGGGTGGGACCTGTCTTAGTGGCAGTTAGCTGGTGTGGGAGTGGGAGTGTGTTCCTAGGGTAACTCAGGTACAAAGCTGGCTGTTCATTCCTCAGAGGCATGTCAGTGGCCTCCTCTAAGTTGTAAAAGTGTATTTTGCATTTTAAAAACTGTAGGAGTATATTGTTTTAAAGGAAAATGACAGACAAATATTATCTTTTAATTTTTATTTAATAATGAATTTAATTTAAAAATAATTTAATATTTAAAATTTAAAAATGTTTAAAAATTTAACTTTTAATTTCATGTGTTTTGTTTGTGGTACTGTATGTCCACCATTATGTGTCTGGTGCCTATGGAGGCCAGAAGAGGGTGTCAGATCCCCTGGAATTGGAATTACAGACAGCTGTGAGCCACTGTTTGGTTGCTGGGAATTGAACCCTGGGCCCCCGGAAGAGCAGCCAGTGCTCTTAACCACTGAGTCATCTCTCTGGCTCCCGAGAAGAAAAATATTATTTAAAATGTCACATACCATTTTGCTAACCATTACTAACACCGTGAATAGGTTGTATCCTAAACTTTTATTCATTTACTAAATGTCCTCATTTTTATTTTTGGGGTGTGGTCTCCCATTTAATTTTTTTTTCTTTATCTTTGAGAATTTCATACATATATACATATATATACACACACAACAAAATATGATCGTATCTATCTCCAGCTCCCCCACAAGTCTCCCCACGTGCCCATTCCCCTCTCAACTTCATGTCTTAAAAAAGAGTAAACTCAATGTTTGAAGCAGACCAAAGAAACAAGCCAATGTCCCCATCGTGGGTATCTCCTTCATCAGTACCCCAGCTCCCAGTGGCAGCTTCTGGGGATGCATAGGTCTGTCAGGCCTCGAGTCATTTAAGCAATGTCTGCTTCTTCTGTGGTTTCCCCAGGATTTTACTATTCCCCCAGGTTTTTACGATTGTAATAACATCTCTAACAAACAGCTTGTCTCATACGTCTCTGTAATTGTCCAATTATCCTCTCAGGCCAAATGCTTGGAAATGCGATTACAGAATTAAAACACAGTCATGTTGAATAAACACTCGAAAAAATGTGGGCCAATTTATACTCTACAAAGGATTTGAACATGCTTTTCCTGAGCTCCGCCTAACACTGAGAGATGCTATGGCCTCTGGCAGGTGAACCGGATGTGTTTACCAATAACTGTATTTAAACCCCCTCCTCCTCCTCCCAGGAAAGCACTGTCCTTCATGATGAACTCATAGGGTCTATACATTAGTGCTGCTTGTGGGAACGTGGGAAAGTCACGAAAACTTTGTGTCCGTGTCCTCAACTTTAGCAGGAGCAGAATTTGCACACTTTGTATTGCTGCCTGGCTGAGGAGATGAGTGAGGTGACAAAGTAGCGACCCCACCATGTTCATCATTTTAGAGGGTCTTTAAGATGTCATGGGCATGGTGGTAAGTGCTTATCATCCCAGCGCTTAGGAGGTCAACTTGAACTGTCATGAAACCGAGGGCCAGGAGATACAGCTCCTAAGAAAAGTGCTTGCTTAGCATATACACATCCCAGGTGTGATCCCCAGCACTGCAAGGGAAAATCAATTGGCCTGGTACTTGCCTTAAGAGAGCCACAGCAGACAGGTGTGCTTTTGAACAGTGCTGGACAGCAAGGAGCCCTATGCACAACCCAAGTTCTTGTTGTAGCATTGGGGCAGTTAGACACTCACCCTGCATGGAAGTTCCCTCTGCTGGTCCTTCATATGTGCGTAATGTCACATGCACACACATGCACAAACACAATGATTTTGGCTGATGATTAGTGGGTACTTACTGCATGTAAGCTTTAGCTTCTGGAGAAGTTTGAGAAAATTATCTCTCCATTCCTCAGTTATATTCTCTATCAACTAGGATAACTGTAGTGCACACCACATAGAATTATGATGAGCACTAACTGTGGGAGGGGCCTCCACAGGGCAGTAGGGGTACTCCAGTTTGTCTAGTCATACAAGTGTGATGACTAAGTTAGTTGGGATGTGTCTGTACACTGTCCGTCCAATGGAAGAGCAGGAAGGGTAAAAAAGAGAGGGGCTTGCTTCAGTTTCCCCGAAGGACTTCTGACAGTCAAAGGAGCATCACATGACTGGGTTACATATCTATCCTATCCGTCCTCTTGTCCCTTTAGCTCCAATGTCACATCGGGGGAGACAATTGTCCCAATGTAGAACCTGAGAATGTAGCTCAAAGTGTGGGGCCAGCTTCCTGGCTTTGGTTGTTACCTTGACTACATCTGGATTGAATTCTAGTCTCAGGAATGAGAGATTATTTGTGCTTGGCTTGAAGTGGGTGTATCCACTTCTAGTCCAGACTTTGAGGTTGGAAGACACACACCTTTGATCCAGATTTTGAGGTCTGAAGACACACCTCTAATCTGAGCCACACCTTCTGCTGGAAGTCTATATAAGGCTATGGAAGAAGGGAGCCTTTGCTTATTGCCTGCTTGCTCTTGCCTCACTAGCACATCCATTCCTTCACTGGCAGTTGAGCCTACTTCTTTGGGACTCCAGCATATATTGAAGACCAGCTGAGACATCCAGCCTGTTGACTGAGAAATTACTGTGTCTTTGTGTTTTCTGTTCACAGCCAACCATTGTTGGATTAGTTGGACTGTAGCCTATAATTATTCCAAAAAATCATATATATATATATATATATATATATATATATATATATATATCTTCATCTTCATTCTATAAGTTCTGTTACTCTAGAGAACCCTGACTAATAAGGTGTGGAATGGTCATTGGGATGACACCCTGTTTCTTGTCATCTGCAGTGTCTGTGGGCCTGATCCAGGCCCTGAGCCACAAACAAGCCACACTCCTGAACATGTGAGCATGAGTGGGTCCCTTCCACATCAAGGCTGGAAGCAGGTCCTACTCACTTTCTCCTTTTGATTCAGTCCAGGACCCCAACCCATGAAACAGAGCCACAATATTCAGGATGGATCTTCCCACCCTGATTAACCAGTCTAGAAACGCTCTCATGGACATCCCTAGAGGCTGGTCTACTGGGTGACTCTACATCTTGTCTATATTGAGATTAACCATCATAGGCACCTTTGGGGGATTTTTAAGAGTCAGGCAAGAGCAGTCATAATACACAAGGTCCCAGCTTAGTGGATGCCTGGAACCGTATGTATGTCTGAGAGTGATGGTTGAGGGGGTCTCAGGGTGACATATGCTGCTGTTGGAGCATGTGCGGTAGGAGTTTCCCCATCTGTGACATTGACAGCTTGGACAATGTAAGATGGGAACCAGTATCCTGCACTGAAGACAGCAAACTTTTTGTGTGAGACATCAGTATGGATCAGAATGGAGAGAAGAGCAATGGTGGTTCACTGGTAATGTGGCTGCAGTCCTAGGATTCTGGCCAGCCCCTCAGTTGACATGTAGAGGAACCAGTAGGTCCTCCACTTGATGAAGCCACTCTGTACTCATTTTCTATTGTTTTGAAGCTATGATTCCAATTCCTGCCACCTATCTGCCTGTTAAGCTAGATTGCTCCCTATGGGGGCATGCAGGGCTTACAGGGCTTAGCCTGTTCTCATCCATCCTTCCCATACATCCTTACCTTCCTCAGTAAGTACTTTGACAAGGGTCAAGTGAGGAAAGGGAAACAAATCAAAATAACCAACTGCTGCACAAGACCCTCCTCCATCCAAGGAAGTCTCTCCTGGGTGTCAGTGTTGAAAATGTTTGGCCTTAAGTAACAGAGAAGCCAGCGATAGGAGTTTAATCCAATGATAGTCCCATTATTCTTTAAGTGGTTGTTGATGCAAATGAGAGGATAATCATTTATCTGGCCAGTTTCTCTATGTCCTCACTGTCCTTAATCTTGCCTGATCGTCTTTCTGTTGCCTCACACTTACAAGGCAGCTGCTGCCACTCCAGACATCATGCCCATATTCAAGACAGAATAACACAGAAAAGAAAGGGCTTCACAGCTTCCATGTCTTCCTTTGCAAAGTGTCAGTTTGCTCAGAATTCCCATGAAATTTTCTGCTTATACCTTCTTGGACATAACTCAGTAATGTGCTTGCTCTGTTAAGATGGGAAACTATATGTTTGGGTAGACACATTGAGTCTCCTATCCAATATCTGGGTTCGTTTAGGAGTGGGCAGGTTCTTAGCCACTCCATGGGCATGTGGCTGTTCTGTCATAGCCTCCTCAGCATCAATTCTTCTTCTAAGATGTTTCTTAAATTTCTGGGCCAAAACTGCTTCTGGAAGCCTCTCTCCTTGCAGGATCGTTAGATCTTTCTAAACCACTGTGTACTGCGCTCTGAATAGACTTGCTTGACAAAACAAAAGTCAAGTTTCAAATACTGGCATCAATATACTCACTGTAAAAAAGGGTAAAATAAAATGGCTACCAGTGAGGTAGGCGGTGGTGGCAAATGCCTTTAATCCCAGCATTTGGGAGGCAGAGGCAGGTGGATCTCTGTGAATTTGAGGCCAGCCTGGTCTACAGAGTAAGTACCAGGACTGGTTCCAAAGCTACACAGAGAAATCCTGTCTTGAAAAACAAATAAACAAACAAACAAAAATGGCTGCCAGTGAACCACTGAGATAAAATATAGATGAGGTGGGGTATAAAGTCTAGCTGCATTGTTTGTTTCTGATTCTGTGACTCCCCTTTGTGTTATTAATATAAGGAAAGGCCATTGTAGCCAGCACTGGGAATTTACATCTTCAGTTCCTGACCCGGAATTCACAGAGAAGAAGCTCAAGAAACACAGCTGTACCTAGGATTCCAGAAACAGCTTACATCTCTGGCTTAATTCAATTTGCAATTTGCTCAGCCAGAAAACTCAGATCTATAGCAAACCAGACCCAATTAGTTCTGGCGCTTGCTTCATGGATCTGCTTGTTACCCAGTAATAATGTGGTCAATATTACCCACCTGGCATGGTGGCAGAGGTTCCACAAGGCACAAAGGGATTCAAGAGGTCCAGCCTGCAGCAAGACACAAGGGACCTTACCTCAGTGTCTACAGTTCTTCATGCAGGTGGGAAGATGACCCTTCACATGACAGACATTGGGGAAACACAAACAGGATTATTCCTCTCCCCTTTTCCTCCTGGGGTCCCTCCCTGTCTTCTTCCTTACTCTATTTATATGAGATCTCTAGCCCAGGCTGGTCTCAAACTCACTATATAGCCAAGGATAACCTTAACTTCCGATCCTCCTGGCGCCCTCTCTCCAGTGCTGGGATTGCGTGGGGTGACATCCTAGCCTGATTTATGTGGTGCTAGGGATGGAACCCACGTGCAGTCCAAACTGAGCTACGTTTCAGCTGACCCTTTCCTTTCTTGAGAGAGTATATTCTTAATGTTGAAGACCGGCTCAACCAGGAGTGTTATTTTGATTCAAGCACTTGATTGGCTCTGTGAGTTCAGGCACATTATTTGATCATCTACTTTTCTTAGTAAAACACATTGAGTAGATTAAAGAAGAGAACTTTTGGGAAATCACACCGCACAACCCAAGGGTTGTGTTTTCCCAAGGGTTTATAGATTTGATAACATTTGGTGGGAGAAAGAAAAACACACACACACACACACACACAGAGAGAGAGAGAGAGAGAGACAGAGACAGAGACAGAGACAGAGACAGAGGGGGTGTTTCTTCAGTGGCATAACTGCTGGTAAGTTGCTTATGCTCCTATAACTAACCCCACTGTAACTCACTGTTCCACGGAACTACACTTGCATAGTATCATTTCGTTGTTTCTTTTGTTGTTGCCCTCTGCTCAGGAGATGCTCACACAGTACTATCCTCTACAGGAACTCCAATTAGCTGTATTTTGGGGTGGTATTGGGAAGCTGCTACAAAATAGAGGCCTATCCAGCTTAGAGCTTGGAGTTCAGAATCAATCATCATTAGGTACACAGCGACAAAGGGGGATGAATCAGGTTCAGAAGGATGAATCATTTCATTCATATAAGAAATGTACAAGTCAAAGCTGGTGATTGATGGACCACTAAGAGTCTTTTGAAGTGACTGAGAATGTAAGCTATTTCCACCATGTCATTTTACTAGGTGTGTGTGTGTGTGTGTGTGTGTGTGTGTGTGTGTGTGTGTGTGCACATTGTGTATGCTTCAGGGTGAGTTATTATTAGTATGTGCCTTTATATGTGTGTGTATGTGTGCATGAGCATCCATATTTTAGGAAGTCAGCAGGCAATGAAGAGAGGGATGAAATCTTACCAGATCATTCCCTCCTCTGCCTTTCCTTTGATGCAGGCTCTGCGTGCTCCCTTTGATGCTTGGCTTCTCATCCTGTTGATGAGCTGCAGGTGGCTTCCAGAAGAGTTCTGTGACCCTTTGTCTTTTCTCTGTTGCATAGTTTGCCAGCTATGGAGGAACTTCAAAACTTTTCTTGGGGTTGATTTGTGGGAACAAAAATAACAGGTACGTTTCTCATCTTTGTTTGAGGCAGAGAGATGGGCTTTCTTGCTTTAAAATAGCTATCAAAACATTTAGGATTGTGTAGAGGAGCAATGTCTGGAGACCATCCCAGAGGTCACTCAAGTACCAGGAATCATTTACAGATGGCCAGCTGTGCTCTCTATATAAACTGTGGCTGGAGAGAAAAAGGCAATGACTACTCAAAGCTCTCCTGGGGAGAGGGATTCTGTTCTTGTGATTCCAGTAAACCATCCCACACAGGTCCCCATCCTATATTCATCATGTGAATTAGTGGAAAAGAATCAAAGATGCTAAGTCAAATTTTCTAGGGACATAGATATTAGCTGGATTGGCTAAGGTATCAACCCTGAACTTGAAGTTTCTCCAGCTGTGTTGCTAGGTTATTATAGCCATTTAAAATATTTGCTTGGTGATTTTTTCACCTGTGTCTGAGTGTATATGTTCATGTGTGTGCACGTGTGTGTGCACATATGGGGGTCAGAGGTCAACAGCAGGTGTCGCCTTCACTGTTATTTTTTTGTGACAGGTTTTTCTCACTGACCCTGGAGCTTGCCAATGAAGCCAGTGGACCCCAGGATCCACAATCTCTGCTTCCCCATGCCTAGGGAACTATGTGAGACTGTGCTTATAACTACGTGAGACTGTGCTTGCCTCTTTTATATGGGTTCTGGGGGCTTGAACTTGAGTCTTCATGCTGGTATGCAAAACACTTTACCAACTGAGCCATCTCCCCAGTCCTTAATTTCTTTATGCTTTTAAAGTTAAAAATTAATCTACGTTTTCCACGATTACAGATTTAGTATACTCTGAGCCCAAACTGATAATCCCTGGGCTGTCATGGATGGCTAAAATATTCTGTTTGGGTTGGTTCTGTCGGTACTGTCACCTCTGGTTGACACCCAGTGTCTGTGCTGTTCTGTACAGAGCAGCCAAGCACATCCAACTCTGGGCATTTTCAATTGAATGTTAATGGATTCCAATTGCACGTGTGGCCAGTGCCTAATTTGTTGGACAGAGCAGCTATGGAACATTGTCTGGGGAGATGTTAGAGGCTCCACATGTCTGCATTTGGCTGTGTCATATAGAAGAGACAGGTGTCTCTTTTTGGGCATGGGCATGTGGTAAGCCACCAACTGTTTCTCCAGCCTGGCCAAGTGTCATAGTTGCAAAGCCTGTCCAGGACTCCTCAGCATCACACTCTCCACTCTGCTAGGTACTGAGCAGTCACCTTGATTCGTGGCCCGGCCTTGGTACCCTGCATGTAGTTATTTAGCACCCTGAGGGTGAGCATTCTGGGTCCTCCCTAGGCTGTGTGAAAGTTGGACCATTGGGCCTATGTAAGCTCCCAGACCAGCTCACAAGAAGCCATGAAAGTGAATACTAGGCAGGAAGACCAGAGCCAGAGCCAGCAAATATACCCTGGGGTGCTGTGCACTGCCATCTCCCATTGAATTTTAGAAAACCCATTGCCTGGCTCCCACAATGTTCCCCATCTCCTGTTGTCATCTTCTGGTTTTGACATTCCCATTTAGCTCCTAGGATGGGGCCCCTCTCTGGTATCTGATTCACTGTGAGTAACCAATTGTGCTTCCAACCTCTTGAGATTGCTACGGCATTGTTCTAGCTTCCTTTTTTGTTGTCATAAATACCTCTGGCTGAAAGCAACTTAGGGGAGGAAAAGATTGATTTGGCCTACACTTACAGGTTGCAGTCCATCAATGAGAGAAGTTAAGGCAGGAACTTGAAGCAGAAAACACAGAGGCCCACTCTCTAGCTTGTTCGTAGGTTTATTTTTTGTGAGCTTTCTTATGAAGCCCAGGCTCACATTCCCAGGGAATGGTGCCACCCACAATGGTCTGGGTCTTCCTTCATCTTGAATTGCTCATAGATCAATTTGATCCAGGCCACCCCTCAACTGAGGCACCTTTCTCTGATGACTCTAGGTCATGTCAGGTTGACAATTAAAGTTGGCTAGGACAGGTATGAAGATGGTGTAGTCACCCACCTTTGAGACTCACTGAGGTCTGATTGATATCATAGTAGCATTGACTGGTGGGCTTTTACAAGGGAATTTGGGCCCTAGGGGCTATGATTTCTCACTAGTTCAAGATTGGATCTGTGTTTCTAGAGAATGGGTTGTTATAAAACACTTCTACTTCCTTCTTGCTCTTCTGGATAGGTCTGGTTGCCTTTATGCTTTGTACCCTGCAATGAGGCAGTATGAGACCTTCACTTGGACTTCTCATCCTCCACAGCTATGAGTTCAAATTCTCTTTATGCGTGTGTTTTTGTGTATGTGCACCTGCATGTGCAGGTACATGTGTGAATAGCCACATGTGGAGGCCAGACTGGGGTCAACCTCAGGTGCCATACATGTTTTTTTCTCTCCAAATGGGTACCAGGCTTTGAACTCAGCTTCTCATACTTGCATAGCTAGTACTTTACTAATTGAGCCATCTCTCTATCTCTATCTCCTGTACCCTGTAATTTTTATATGATCACCCAGCCTCAGGCATTCTGTTACAGCAACAGAACATGAACCCACACAGTGTTGAGCATGGGTATGTTTCTGAGGTAGGATCTAGGAACAGATCTTCTCAAAGTGAGAGCAGGACCCTAGGGTTATCTGCCTGATCCGTTAGGTATACAAGTCTAGAAATGCTCACTCTTTGCTTAATGTTAACACAACCTACTTCCAAGAGACGGTTCTGTTCCTGTGAATTGCTGCACAGCTCAAAAGTGCATGCAGCTGCTTTGCAAAAGCAAAATCACAACCAAGGGACGGGACAGCATGGTGACCCGAGCTGCTGATTCAGTCTTTTTCTCCATCCTGCCAGTTCTGAAATGTAGTAAGGTTGCAGCCATACCATCTAGACCTAGCAATAGGATAGAGGGCAGATATAGTGTACGATAATGACTGTTCTGCCCTACATGTATGGGTAGAGTGGCCCCCATGGAGTGAGGATTACTTCTGTGAAGGAGCAGAAATGAGGCAGAAATGAGATGGGCCTTTGACATGTTGAAGTGATAGCATGGGAGCTGTGGTGAGGGTCTTGTTCCACCAGAACTTGTGATCAGAGGATAAACACTTGGGATAGAGATGGCAAAGTAGTAACAGATGTGTCCCCAGGCAATTCTAAATGAAGGAGGAAATTATTTTTTAATAATAATTTTTCATTATTCTTGAAATTTTTATACATGTATACAAAGAAACATGATCATATCTAGTCCCTATCCCACCAGTTCCTCACAAACCTCCCCCATAAAGCCTCTTAAAAATTCATTTTTTATTTTTGATAGCCCACTAAGTCCAAGTTAGTGTTGCCCCATATATATATATATATATATATATATAGTGTGTGTGTGTGTGTGTTGTGTGTGTGTGTGTGTGTGTGTGTGTGTGTGTGTGACTGTGTGGCCATCCACTGGATCAGGGGAAGCCTACCATTGGCCATGCATTAAAAAAATAAAATGGGAGCAGGAGAATTGTCCCTGCCCCTCACCATCTGCAGCACTTGGGAAGTGAGCCCTTACCTCACCAGGACAACACAGTAGAGCTGGCCCTTGTGGTGTGGTATGGGTGAGCAGGCCTGAGGGCTTGAGAATGGGAGAACTAGCCCCACCCAACCTTTGCTGCCTATGGCATCGCCCGAGCTAGCTGGGGCAGTACTGGAAAGCTCCCCCTGGTGGTGAGGACGAAGGAGAACTGGTGGTCTGACTAACTCAGCTACCACCCAGGTCCGGATCCAGGACTATGAGTTGGCTCACCCCAAAATCCAGCTCATCTGTGAACTGCTGGAGCATGTGAAGGGGCTGGTCCTGCAGATCCAAAGCTGCAGGATGTCCATGACAGGCAGCAACAGGATATCAGAGAGGAGTCCCAGTGAGGATGTAGCATTGATAGTGTAGCAAAAGCCAGAGGCCTCAAACAAGACCAATGACTGATTGCAAGGAACACTTACAAGTAAGATTATACTGTATGACTCACTGTGACACACTACAGCTTCCACAATGAGAATGTTTTTAAATTTTATTTTATTTTGGGGAGGAGGTTGCCAGGGTAGAGAGCAGATATATGAAGGGACAGGGAGATGAGTAGGACTGGGGTGCATGTTGTGGATACCCACGAAGAATCAATAAAAATAAAATTATTCTCCCTCTCCCAGCAACTATCAACTGCCAATATCTCTTTTGGAAGGGCTAGATAAACAGATGTGTGTAGAGATGTGTTCTTACAGAGATCTACCAGAGCACTCCCTCTGCCATGGATAAACACATGTGTGTAGAGACATGTGCTCTTACAGAAATCTATCAGATCACTCCCTCTGTACATAGGTGAACTCATATGTGTAGAGACATGTGTTCTTACAGAGACCTACCAGTCCACTCCCCCTGCCACATTCAAATGTGCACAGAATGGATTTTCCTGATTTGGCCTGTTGCAGATTTGAGGTCCCTTAGGACACTCAGTTCCTGGGAACTATAAGCACCAAAAGGGGTGTCATGTATTCAATTTGATAATGTTGATCTGAATCAATATTTGAACTCTTTTTGGAGGGATTGATGCTGCCTTTCCTATTTATGTTATTCTCTGCTTCCTTCCTTCCTTCCTTCCTTCCTTCCTTCCTTCCTTCCTTCCTTCCTTGTGTGTGTGTGCGCGCGTGCGCGCACGCACTCGCATGCACATGTGTTTAGAAGTGTAGGGAGGTACAGCTTTGGAGATCTGGAAATCAGAGGCACCAGATCTCTGTCATCCCCAGGGCATCCTTCAGTGATTCCCTCTGCTACAACAAGGCATGTCTGGCATGTGTGAGACTGGTGTAGGAGCCATTATTCAAGTGTCTGGATAGTTTAAAGTGCTGGATATAAAGGCTCATATATATATATATATATATATATATATATCATAATATATATATATATATATATATATATATTATATATATATATATATCCACCTGCCTCTACCTCCCAAGTACTGGGATTAAAGGTATGCACCACCATTGCCTGTCAATTTATTTTTATTTTAAATTAAAAGTATTTATTTATTTGGAGACAGGGTCTCACATAGACTCCGTTGGCTTTGAAGTCACTATGTAGGGGAGATGATCTTTCGCTCTCTGATCCTCCTTTCTCCATCCCAAGTGTTGGGATTGCAGGCATCTACCTCCATTCCCTGTTTACGCAGTGCTGGATAAAACCGAAGGTTTTGTTGATGCTACCAGCGAAGGTACAATATCAGCCTGGGTCCCCACCTTTGAAATCCAATTTTAAAGCTGTCACTCATTTTCAGGACATGGGACATCTGTTGGGCCACCAGGGCTGACAAGCCTACTCACTAAGGCCCTGTATGACATGTCAGCAGGAACAAATACAGATAAGATCTGCATCCAGTGGGGGATACCTTCCCCAAGCTACATTTTAAAGTACTGCGTATGATGCACAGCATGGTCAAAAGCAGCTTGGGACGGGGGAAGGGTTTATTTCATTTTACATTATAGCTCGCTATGAAGGGAGTCGGGGGGAATCAAAGCAGAAACTGAAGCAGAGACCATGCGCTTACTGGCTTCTTCCCCATGACTCACTCAGTTTGCTTTCTCATTCACCCACCTGCCCAAGGGTGGTACCACCCACAGTTAACTGGGCCCCCCGCATCGATTACCAGTCAAGAAAACACCCCAGAGACTTTCCCATGGGCTAGTCTCTGGAAACAATCTCTCAGTTGAGGTTCTCTCTGCCTAGATGACCCTGATTGTGCTTGTGCTGATTAATAACAAGAAAAACCCAAACCCTAAGCATCACGGCAGGGTTATACCTACCACCCATTAGCCTTACTCTCTCATGGTCTGTATCCAAGTACAGACACATTGAGCACCAATCACAAGCACATAATTTTTAAGGGAACAGTCATCGCTTCTGGAGACTTATGGGTTTCTTCTACCACATTCATGGGGACCAACTCTAGATGTCATGTCTAGTTCTTTGCTGCCTTCACATCTATCTGGATGTTTCTAAACTACCTGGCTCTTCCAGAGAAGAGTGAGACACCTTGCACTCGAGCTCAACCCTCTGTTCCTTCTCCCCTTGAATGCTGGGATATTCCACTGTCCTATCTTCCTGTCATCATTCCTGCTGTGCTCATCTGGATAATGTTGGGGTTTCAAGCTCTTTATTACACCAGGATCAATTTTGACATTGCTCTATTGGAAGCCAGAACCTCCTTGAAGCCCTGAGAGCCAGCATCTGGAAGCTCAGAGGCGGGGAGCCAAATAGAAAGAACTGTTTTAGAAATTGTATTTTTTAAAAAATGTCTCTAAGCTGTCCATCAAAATTCATGCATAAACATACAGGGCATAGAGGTCATTTCTTTTGCTTCCCTTGAATTTGATGGAATGATTTGTATGAATGTTAGCCATTGTGAGCATATGTAATTTGTTATATTTTACTAATTATTGGAATGTCATGTTCTGTAGTTGTAGTATTGCTGAGCCCTGCTAGCTGCAATGTCCTAAAGGAGAGAAGAAATTAATGGAGGCTCACCAAGCAGGAACAGAGAAAGGCCATTTATTCACAATGTGTTGTGGCAAGGGAGTCAGCCACTGTCACTCCCATTTCAGAAGAGACCCAAAGGCAGGCATGGGAAGAGTGAAGAAGGGAAGCTTTAATGCCCCATTGGAGGCTCCTAGCCCAGGGAAGCTGGGACAGGCTAACTACAAGCAAAGCAGCCTATGAAACTAGTTAGGGGATGTTTTACTTTATCTGTCTGGTTCTAAGCTAGACATGGAGACCATAATTAGGGGAGTTGTCACTTATTAGTCAAATACTGACAGTGTGAGGCCAGTTGCTATGGGGTTGATTGGATTCCTGGGGCAATAATTAGGAACAGAATTCTGATTACTAGCAAGCAGGCTGGCTGCCCATACCTAGGTGATGGCTTTCTGGGAGAGTTGCCGCAGGTTATGGTCAGAGTTCTCTTTTGATATGTGGTCTGTCCACTGTGTATCTGGTCTCTCAGGCTCTTGTTGAAGTCCTTTTTGGCCTTCACCTTTCCTTCAAATACCTCTAGGTGAATTGATCTGAGACTAGAGCAGGTGTCTTGCATTGTCCTCCAGCTAGGAGGTCTTAAGGGAATGTGACATTTCTGTCTCACAGTGTCACCTCAGTCCTGCACACTCTTCTCAGGATCCAGGTTCACTGATGCCTCTACCTCCTTAACCATGTAAAAGAAAAAAAAAAACCCCAAAAATCAGAGGGATGGGTAAACAGGTCTATTAGTAAAGTACTTATATGCAAGTATGTGGACCTGAGTCTAGTCTCCAAGAACCCACATACAACAGCTAGGTGCTATGCCATATACCTGTAATCTCATTAGTGGAGAGGAGACAGACTCAAATCAGTGAGCTCCAGGGTCAGTGAGAGACCCTGCCTCAAAAAATAATGTGGAGAGTGATTGAGAAAGATGCTCAATGTTGGCCTCTGGCCTCCACATGTGAGCATGTGTGTGCATTTCTCATGCGTAAACACCACACATGAACATATACTCTGATATTAAATAAATAAATAAATAAATAAATAAATAAATAAGCAAACAAGTAAATAAAGCTAGACCAAAAACTGCATCTGTGCTTCAGAAAGTGATATGTCCATGTGGCTTAAAACACAGACCACTGAAGGTGGCAGTGGACACCGGTCTCTCATTAGCTCCTGTCCCTCTCAGGCCTTCTCAGAATCCCAAATAGGTATTCACCTTTATTGTGTGTGCTTTTAAAAAATGTGTGTGCAAAACCCTTCAATAATTAAAAAATAGCAGCTGGGGCAGTGCAGTTTTTTTTTTTAAATCATCCCTGCCTTTATATAGACTAGACAGGATCATATTCACACTGTGCTGTATCTTGTTTTTTTTTAAACTTTATTTTCTAGAAATTTCCCCCTATTTGTATCTAGAGAGAAGCACATTTTGGTCATCATCTCACCCCCACTCCCAGACAGGGTCTCATGTAGCCCAGGCTGGCTTTGGACTTACTGTGAAGCCAAGCATGTCCCTGAACTTCTGATCCCTTTTCTCTACTTGCTAAGTACTAAGATTATAGATATGTACCAGCATGCCCAGTTTGGGTGGTGCTGGGCCTGGAACCCAGTGTTTTCTGCATGTTGGGAAAACACTCTATCAACTAAGCCACACCCTAGCCTCATCTTCTTTTTAAAAACACAACTAGATAGCTGTCCATTCTTATGCCAGAAACTATTTAACTAGTTTTATCTTTTAAAAAATATTTTTAATTTTTACTTGTGTGTGCGTGCATGCATGTGAACTTTTTCAAGTATTCATGAACAGGCCAGAGAACAACCTCAGGTGCGATTTTCACCTTTATTTTTTAATGGCATTGTTATTTTATTATTTAATGAGCACATATGTGCCATGGCACACATGTGAAGTCAGAAAACAACTTGCTGGAGTAGATTTTCTTCTTCCACCATGTGGGTCTTGAGGATCAAACTCAGTTCATTGGTCATGGTGGCAAACACCTTTACCTTGTCTTAGTTAGGGTCTCTATTGCTGTAAAAAGACACCATGACTATGGCAACTCTTATAAAAGAAAACATTCAATTGGTTGGCTTACATTTCAGAAGTTCCATCCATTATCATTATGGTGGGACATGGTGGCATGCAGACAGCCATGGTACTGGAGAGGTAACTGAGTGTCCTACATCTTGGCTTGCAGGCGACAGGAAGTGGTTTGTCTTTCTAGGCATCACTTCAGCATATGATACCTCAAAACCCATCTCCATAGTCACACACTTCCTCCAACGAGGCCACACCTACTTCAACAAGGTCACACCTCCTAATAGCGCCACTCCATTTGGGGGCCATTTTCTTTCAAGCCACCACACCAGCTATCTCCTTGTTTTTGAGACAGGGTCTCTCACTGGCCTGGAGCTCACCAAGTAGGCTGGACTAGCTGGCCAGTAAACTTCAAGGATCCACCTGTTTCTATCTCCCCAGTTCCTGGATTACAAACACACAGATCTGCACCCAGTTTTAAAAATGTGGGTTTTGGGAATCCAAGCCGAGTTTTTATGTTTACAATTAAGCCACTCATAGTGTCTTCTTCTCCAGCCTTAGTGGATTTTTGATCCTATTTGTCATATGATATTGCTTGGAGTTTCTTGGTGAGAATCCCCAAGGTGTAGGTTGCTCCTCCCCAGATATGACAGGGTCAGCTTCTTTGTCTGGAGTCTAAAACACATACTTGAAGGTTAGGGCAGAAGAGCAGACAGACTGTGGCTCTATGCAATACAGGTTAAGGTTAGCTCCCTAGCTCTGGTGACCATGGGTCCTTGGAGCTCTTTCATGTCTGTCTGGGCTCATCCTCCAAATCTTTGCTCATCATTTATGTCCTAGTTTCATTTCTGTTGCTGTGATAAAATACCCTGACCAATAGCAACATAGAGAGGAATGGGTTTAGAACTGACTTACAATTTCAGGTTACACTATCATTCTGCAGAAGTTAAGGCAGAAACTCAAGTAGCTAATCACATGACATCCACAGTCGAGCAGAGAGAAATGAATGACCCAATGCTTCCAGCTGGCTTTCTCCTGCCTTATATAGTTCAGGATGTCCTACCTAGAAAATGATGCCACCCACAGTGGGCTGGGCCCTTCTACAGAAATTAACAATCAAGACAATTCCCCCACAGCCACACCTATAAATCAACTGGATAAAACAACCCCTCATTGAGAATCTCCCCTGTAGATGGGGGTTCTGTCCCACCTTGGCCCACAGAAGTTTAGCCCCAAATAAATACACAGAGACTTATGTTAATTACAAACTGTTTGGCCAATGGCTTAGGCTTCTTACTGGCTAGCTCTCTCTTAACTATTAACCCATAACTATTAATCTATGTATTTCAACTGGCCTTATCTTACCGGCGAATGCCAAGAGTCCTATCTTCCTGGCAGCTACATAGTGTCTCAATGGCGGCTCCTCTCTGTCTCCTCTCCCCAGAATTCTCCTCCTCTGATAGCCCTGCCTATACTTACTGCCTGGCTACTGGCCAATCAGTGTTTTATTCTTCAACCAATAAGAGAAACATATATACAGAAGGACATCTCCCATCACTTCCCAGATGATTCTAAGTTTTCAAAAGCTGGCACTTAAAACTGACCGTCACCTCTACATCTTTGGGCAGCAGGGCAAGGGTCCCAAGCTACACCATCTGAATAAAGCTGGAGAAGCATGGACTGGCACACTCCGGGCAGATACAGAGAAAGCAGGGATTGGTCTCTATGCTGATACATTGTTTATGATTTAATGAAGGCACTGGAGAGCAAAATGCAAAGCTAGCCATAGCCATAGAGCCAGGCAATGTTGATACTCACCTTTATTCCACCAGCTGCACTAGTTAGCTATAGAAGCTGGACTGTGGTGGCACTGTCCACCCTTTTAATCCCAGGACCCAGGAGACAAAGGAAGATATATCTCTGTGAGTTCAAGGCCACCCAGAGTTACATTAGAGGGAATCAGTCTAAAAGAGAAACAGCTCACACAAAGGAGATCTCAGCACTTGGGATCCCATGCCTTTAATCTCACCTCTAGAGAGGTATATAAGATATGAGTATTCAGTATTCACTCTCAGACATTTATTCTCCAGCCATGCTCAGGACAGGAAAGCCTTTTCAGCCTGAGGTAGAGGCAAAAGCTAGTGGCTGTCTGTTTTGCTTCTCTGGCCTTCAGTTTGAACCCCAATGTCTGTCTCTGGGTCTTTTATTAATTGTGTTATAGGTCTCTGCTCCTCAGTGGTGGGCCACTCCTTCCTGGCCCTCAGTTCATTTTAACTTGACATATACTTGGAATAGAGGTCACTACTTCTGCTTGTGACTGGACGAACTCAAGGGCTGCTTGGTACTATGTATTTTTGAATGATTCTGTTCTGTAAAATCTTGACCCATTTTCAAGTCAGGTCACCAAAACTGTGGTTGCTGAAAGCTTTTTACTTAGGTGGGAGGAGCATTCTCCTCAAATTCTTACCATGTTCCCCGATTGAGGGGCTTGAGTCTCTTATAGGAGAGAGAGACCTCTCCCTCCAGCATTTGGGAGCCACAGTGGCAGGCAGTATAAGACCCCAGACCATCCTCACCAACACCTCCCGATCTGGAAACAGTCCCGTCTCAAGTCTTTCTAGAACACTCTTCTGAAGAGCCCTTTACTCAATCTCATTCTCCCTCTCAGCTCCTCTAGAAAAGGGTCTCTTTGCCATGTTCTTTCTCTGAGCCTCAGTTTCTTGACTAACTACATTTCCTCAACTTCACAAGAAGAGTGTGAGACAGATGGCCCTTCAGTCCTGTGAAGGTGTATGAAGGTACATTGATATTACAGATACGAAAACAGAAGCGCTGAAGATCCACACCCTCACAGTGCTGTCAGACTTTCTGTTCTGTTTTTTCCCTCCATTCTTGCCCACATGAAATCAATCAGCTGAGGTCCTCATCCTCCAGGCTGCTCTTTGCCCTCTATCCCCAACACCCAGGGAAGGAGCAAAATTAGCCTCTTCCAGGGACACTGGGTGAATGATTCACTGCCATGCAGGTTTTTCCTTTCCTTTCCATTCCTTTTTCATTTTTTTTTTGATTTCACATAGCTCAGGCTGGCCTCAAACTCTCTAGCATGACCTTGAACTTCTGATCCCCCTGTTCCCACCCCCAGAGTTGCAGAATCACAAGTGTGCATACCACGTAAGGTTTATGTAGTGCTGGGGATTGAACCTGGGGCTTTAAGTGGGCTAGATAAGTACTCTACTAATTGAGACTCATCCTTAGCCCTGTCACTTAATAGTTAGAGGGAGTGGGTTCATGAAAACGTGAAGTAAACCAAATAGAT
Organism: Cricetulus griseus; assembly: GCF_003668045.3. Lineage (NCBI taxonomy): Eukaryota > Metazoa > Chordata > Mammalia > Rodentia > Cricetidae > Cricetulus > Cricetulus griseus. The sequence continues at coordinate 61,820,679 of NC_048598.1, forward strand.
AAAACACACCAACAGATATAAAATAGACACATACAGGAGCATTCAATAATGACCTCATTTATTTCTTTACATTTTTATATATTATGTACATGTGTCCATGTATGTATTAGTGTGCACATGTCAGGGTACTCATGTGGAAATCAGAGAACAACAAGCAGGAGTCAGTTCTCTCTCCTGCCCTTTGGATCCTGGGAATTAAACTCAGGTCATCAGGATTGGTGGCAAGCCCCCTTTACCCTCTGAGCCTTCTTTCTGGTCCAAGAATATCCTCTTTACTTCAATGCCTTGTTTTACACTTTTGAAGGGTTGGCATGTGTGACTTCATTCTCCCCTTGTCACAAGGCAGCCAGGGAAATAGGACAGGGCAGCCATATTTATTATTTCATGGCTGAAACGAAGCTCAGAAGAGCTAGAAACTTGGTCAAGGTTATGGTTAGCTTGGGTTTGGCGCCTGGATCTAATAGTCTGATGTGCTCTAAGTTTCTGTTATTTTTTTAAGATTTATTTTTATTATTTCTCTTATCTACATGTACGTGAGTGTGCACATGCACATGTGGATGCCTGAGGAGGCCAGAAGAGGCTGTCAGATCCTCAGAGCTGGACTTTCAGGCATTTGTGAGCTGTCAAAAGTGGCTATTGCCCAACATGAGCAGCAAGCATGACTAACCATTGAGCCATCTCTCCAGGCTTCCTGTTACTTTGGTTTGTTGTTATCATCTTTGTGCTCAGGGACTAGGTATTTGTTTCCTTTCATATTAGCCCCCTCTTAGTATACTTGGTGATGGTGAATCTTCACTGCCAATTTGTATATGGAGTTTAGAATCACCATGGAAACATGCTTCTACAGGCAAGTATGAAGGATTCTAGAGACAGTTACTTGGAGTGGGAAGACCCACCCTAAGTGTGCACAACACCTTCCAGTTCATCATTGGCTAGAGAGAAAGGCAACTGAGTACCAGCATTAATCACATGATGCTTTTTTTTTTGCTAGGGACACATGTGATTAGCCAGTTCATGGTCCTGATATCATACCTCCTCCATTATGAGGGATTGCGCCCTCAAATGGTGAGCCCCAAATAAACCCTTCCTTCCATAAGTTTTCTTTGCTGGGTATTTTGCTTCAGTCATGAGTAAAGTAGCTAATACTTATTCACATAATAAATGCTGATTACTTGATTAATAAGGCATACTGGGGAGCCACATACAGGTTATCTAAATATCATAACAGTCATAGGGTATAATATACCATAGTTCTTTAAAATGAGCCCCAGGTCACTAGAAAACTGATTGCTCCACAGTTGTTTGGATGACATGGGTCACAGACAGAAAATGTAAAATCCACTTATTACTGTATGATTACCCTACTTTGTAACTTGCCAGCTTTGCCAATTATTTTCACATCTCTGATCTCCTATGGTATTCAGTGAACCTCTCTGAGGTGTGCTAGCTGTGGTAGATCAGAGGCAGAAGTCGGAGTGCTTCTGTCCCCCAGCACCCTGGTGGGGGTGGAGTTGCCAAGGGAAGCACAGCCTGGTTAGCTTATGGGTGCAACCATGCTCTGTTTATATAGAAAGGAGATAGGGCATGATTCCCTGATTGCACTCAAGAGACTGCCACCTTCAACAAGGAGGTGAAGATGTCATTGAAATCCAGGTCTGCACAGATCCTCCAGCCTTTCAGATATTCACTATTTTATTGGAACTGCCAAATAAGAGAGCTTACATCTCCCACACGTTATAGATGGGCCTAGCTAGCAGTTTTAGGGACAAGTGTGTGCTACGAAGGTGAGGTGATGGGTCCTGTTTTAGGGTCCTGGTCCTTATAAGAGAACTCTACAGCTTATTTCTAGACTACTGCTTCTCTGGTCAGGATGCAACAGAGTCACCAGGATGCTGCCTGGTTCTTGGAAATGCTAGGATGTTGCCTGGTCCTTAGTGTTGCTAGGATGCTGCCCAGTCCTCAGAGTTCCAGGTTGCTTGTTCTCCCACTGGAGTGGGTCAGCTGCCTTCCTTCTCCTTGGCAATGTGCCAGTCATTGCACATTGCTGCATGTACCAAGTTTATTGACGTTTCATGGGAAATGGAAGGTAATTACACCCCAGGCTCCCAAACACTCCAATTCTACTCAGCTGTTCTCATGCCCAGAGATCCGCTAAGCACTTTTCTCTGTGGGGGGAATGCCTGATTCATCTGCTGTAAGCCACACAGGAGTCTCTGTCTCCACTGCAGTGCTGATAGTGCCTCCATCTTCCTTTCATTTATTTGTGGGGCTTCATATTTTTTCCTCACTTTGATTTTCAAAACAATTCATCTTGCCTTTTTCCTAAACTTTTGTCTTTACAGGCCATGTTTTGGAAGACTTCATGCATCAGTCTTCCAGCTTTTACACTGCTTTCCTAAGAGATCACACTCTAGATTTGAATTTTGTTTGTTTGTTTGTTTTTATTTTGTTTTCTGAGACAGAGTTTCTCTGTGTAGCCCTGACTGTCCTGGAACTTGCTCTGCAGACCTGGCTGGCCTCGAACTTAGAGATCACCTGCCTCTGCCTCCTGACTTCTGGATTAAAGACATGCACCCCCACATCCAGCTTAGATTTGAATTCTTTTCAATGTAGGTGCAGTGAATCTTATTTTACATATCAGTTTCCATCCCTTCTTATGAGTATTTCCATTTCACAGGCAAGTGATCCAAGGCTCCAAGCCTTCCAATAATTTTATGAGCATCAAAACTATGATGTTCTCCTGAGGCTTATTCCTTCTACCTTTAAAATTTCTTCAGGAGATTTCAGTGTTGAGTATGTTTTGTGATGCTGTTGGGCTGAATCCTGATCTACTTTTACAAGAAAATTTTATAAGAGATTATCTCACAGAACACTTTCCACTTAGTTGCTACTGTTCAGAATTCAAGGAGCAGTGTCTTGATGCTGAAAAGCAACACGTTCCACAGCCATGCTTAACACAGCCAACTCAGGCTGTTTATATTCCTTGTAAAAATAATTGTCTCATTCATCTTCACCTTCACTACCCAGTCTTCTTGTCAAGGTCAAGTTCAGGATGCCAATGAATTGCAAATATGTCATCATGCAGGCAGAACAAGGTACCCAGGCCAGTGTTCTGTGAGGTGACAATCAGAGATGAGGGGTCAAAGGCTGGAATTGAGGGAGATAAAGGTCCATCCTCCAGAAAGTACAGGATGGATCAATGCCCAGTCACACTAGAAGGATGTCATGGGTTAGATGGACATAGCAAAGGCTTCTTATTAAGGGAGGTCTAACATCTAGCAGAATTCAATCCTAGCAAATCTACTTGGTACTGAATTAAATTGTAACCTTTTCCTCCCTCTCCAGGTAAACATTTCTTCTTCATCGGTCAGCCTGCTGTCAGGAGGCAATGACTAAGTGCAAGAAAATCCTCGCAGACAAGTTTTGCTTCAACGCACAAATTACATCACTGGATAATAACAGGGAGAGACTGTACAGTGGCGGGTCGTTGATTTATGAGCCTAGCTTAGGAGAAGGAAATGAAGACAAAGGATCTTCAGAGGTTGATTATACGTGTTTAGCAAAGATGAATGAATGGCTGTCACTAATTAGGTTTTCTTATTCAACAGTTATTTACTCAACAAGGTACAGTGCTAGCTACCAAAGCAGCTACAGTGTGCTCAGCACAGTTCATTTTTAAGGGGCTCTGAAAAGATGAGTGAATACAACATGACTGCATGGTTTGGAATACGGGGGAGGCAAAATCCAGGGTGCTGCATGGGCAGAGGCCTCTTTCCTGATAGTTCAGGAGAGTCTGACTTTCAGGGGTTTCATTGCTAGGTGTGAGCAATCTTATCTTGCTAATTGGACATAGTATCAAATTTCCTTCTAAATACATCTCTCTGTGCCCACAGATAAATGCAGCTCTCAAACCCTGTCAGAGAAGTGTATTTGTTCAGTGGATGACAATCAGTTCAGAGACTTACAACTGGTCAAATGGCAGAGTAAGTGTCTGTGGAATGCCCAGCCACAGTGGGACCTCAACATGTACCTCCTCCCTCCGAGGCTTATTCATGGAGCATCCTGCAGGAGGGTAGAAAAAGGTAAGAGCTAGAGGTTGAAGACGACTGGGGACTTGGAAACAGTGTCTTCTCCACGTGGCAGGGTGTTCCATTCAGGCAATCACAGCAGCTGGGGATGCCCGCACAAGGCCTACAGAAGACCAAGGCAATCAGCACCCTGTCCTAAATGGAGGAGCAGCACAGCAGCCTACACCCCTAGCTGAGGAACTAGCAAGAGTTGATGACTACTAGGTGAGGGTGTCAGCTATATTTAGGGGTGTGCTCCATGGTGGGTTCCATTTGTGTTATTGGAGGGCCCCACACCCATGTGTATAGGAGTGTACTAGTTGAACTAAGTGGGTTGCTGTAAATAAGAGAAGATGTAAATTTGGAGGGGGTGAGTGCAGGCAAATATGATTGAAATTCATTATATGAATATATGAAATTCATGGAGTAACACTCCAGGAGTAAATAAAAATACCACAGAAAGGACTTCTCTGAAGCTGGTATATGAGGGATAGGCCCTGTACCAGGCCAGGGGAGAGGAGAAGTACTTATCCCAGCACAGAGAGTGGCCAAGGTCAGAGGCTGGAAGAGGACTGGTGGGTGAGAGCCAGCAAGCATGGTGGAGAGAAAACGTGTACCTTAACCTTCCTAATGCTGCCACCCTTTAACACCACACACTGTTGTGGGGGACCCCCAACCATAAAATTATTTGTGTTGCTATTGTTTTGAACCATAGTACAAAAATCCAATATGTGACCCTCAAAGGAGTAGTGACCCACAGACTGAAAACTACGTCTCTAGAGGCACACACTTGATTGGGGGATATCTATTGCAAAGAGGATTTATTAGATTGGCTTACATGTATGGTCTGGGCCATCCATCAATGGCCAGCTGCACACTGTAGGGGCTGGCAACAGGGGAGCTGCTCAGTCCATAAAGCTGGAAGCCTCAGCAGTCTTTTTCCAGTGCTGAAGGCTGATAGGATTCCTGGGTGGTCTGTATCCTATGCTGGAAGGTCTAAATAGCTGGAGTCTGACATGAGCAGACAGTGGAGCAGCAGCAGCACCACAGACAGATGCTCATACCAACAAGAAGTGAAGGCAGGCAGGCACAGCGTTGCTTCTTCATCGGGTCTCTTTATAACTGAGCACCCAGCAGACTTAAGGAAAGGTCTTCCCTCTTCCATTAGTCCTGCCTGGAACTCCTTGAAATGCCCCTCACAGATCCACCCAGAAGAATGTCTCTTACCTGATTTGAAATCCCACCAAGTTGACCCCCAAAATTAAATACCACAGGAGTTAAAGATGTTTAAATCTCAGCCATGTCAAGATTGAAGTGTTCTGGGAGTGTCTAAATCACAGTGTGTGGAAAGAAAAAACATAAACTGATGTCCATGGCTGGAGAGGTGACATGGACCCTGGGAGTCGGAGCTACTCAATACCATAAGCATGGAAATGGAACTTCTTTGAACTGAGTATCCAGGTTTGTGGTCAGAGATGAACCTGTGTCTAACACACAGGTCAAGAAATGGACTGTTTCACCATCTGGTCTCTATGTTCTCCACACCATCAGCTTTTCTCTATTCTTCACTGTAACTGCTGCAGTGTGAAATTCTACCCACCTTCTTGGTTTCCCTGTGAAAACTCTTCTCTGCAGTGTTTCTGTTTGTCACAGGATATACAATAGGTTGACATTAATGAGGGGTGCAGCGTTTCCAAGATGCAGTGTGGGTCTCATGTCCCTCCAAAGCAGGTGTAGCCAGCTTCTGGCCAGCAAGATAAATATGACCAGAAAGCAAAAGCACTCCACATGCATATGATGTTTAGCTAATCTATGTTGTATGAAAACCTTTGAAGTAGCTGACAGCATTTGGAAGTTAGAAAAATTATATAAAGGTTCTTACACACACACACTCTTGCACGCATGAACATGCACACATGTGTACGCGCACCCGAATTCCCAGGAGATACAGAGCCATGGTTTCTGTATGTTTGAGAGCTTCTAAGCACCATATTCTCTGAGGGGCCTGGCTGCCCAGCTTCCCACACTCTTCCCATCCCTTCTCATCCTAATTACTGGGTTCCTGGACACAGTGGGGCAAGAAGGGATGGTGTCATTAGCTGGTCTTTCCCTCATGGTTGAATAGGATGAGGGTCCCATGAAAGCTGAGGCATTTCCTGTTGACATAAAGATTAGAGTGGACAGATGTTTATGGATGATGAAATCCATCCAAAGACGGGAATTTTCCACGTTGTGGAAAGGGTTAGCAGTTTTCCTGATGGAAACTTTCCTGAATTGAAATGTGATTTTGGGTGACCAGCTCCACTCTGTTTGATCTTCGAGACCCAATCCCTCAGTCTCATTCTTAGCACTGCAATAGAGTACCAGCTGAAGCCTCCCTCCCCACTGCCCACATCTGTGGACCTCACAGACCATCTCTCCTAATCTCTTATCACTGTGTCTCAAACAGGCACATCATGCTCAACCACAGGCCACACCTGCACCAGAAAGCCAGACAGGTTGCCCTAAGACCTTCTCCACTCTCTCTCTATTCCAACAACAGCAGGTATTCTCTGTAAACAAGCCACCTAAGCAGGCTGTTAGAACAAGCAACACAGTCATCACACTCTGAAAATTCAGAGAGGAAACCAACAAACCCAGAAATCAGTACCTAGATCTATAATGACCCCAAACCCAGATGCCTAGACAACAACTTAAGAACACAATCAATAACAGCCAGGGCAATTATTTCTCCACAGGGTCCAGCTGTCCTACAAAAGTAGCCTCTGAATATTCCAAAATAGCTGAAGAACTAGAGAAAGAACTATAAATAAGCCATATGAAGATGATAGAGTCCTTTAAGAGGAAATGAATAATTCCATTATAGAAATCCAGGAAAACAATTAGAGGAGATGAATAAATCCCTTAAATAAAAATCAAATAAATACAAACAAACAATTAAAGGAAACGAACAAAACCATTGAAGACCTGAAAGTTGAAATAGAAACAATAAAGAAAATACAAACAGGAACAGTAGATGCAAACTTTACCAACAGAATACAAGAGATGGAAGAGAGACTCTAATGCATTGATGATATGATAGAAGAAATGGATACTTTGGTCAAAGAATATGTTAAATCTAAAATGTTCGTTACACAAAAATCCAAGACTTATAGAAATAGAAGAAGAATCCCAGCTCAAAGGCCCAGAAAATGTTTTCAACAAAGTCATAGAAGAAAAATTTCCTAACCTAAAGAAGGAGATGCCTATAAAAGTACAAGAAACATACAGAGCACCAAGCAGACTGGACTAGAAAATAAAGTCCTCTTACCACATAATAATCAAAATACTAAACATACAGAACAAAAAATATTAAAAGCTGCAAGGGAAAAAGACCAAGTAACATATAAAGGCAGGCATATTAGAACTATACCTGACTTTGCACTGGAAACTCTAAAAGCCAGAAGGTCCTGACAGATGTGCTACAGATTCCCAGAGACCACAGATGCCAGCCCAGACTACTATACCCTGCAAAACTTTCAATTTCCATAGATGGAGAAAACAAAATATTTCATACAAAGTCAAATTTAAACAATATCTGTCTACAAATCCAGCTCTATAGAAGGTGCTAGAAGAAAAACTCCAACCTAAGGAGATTAACTATACCCATGAAAACACAGTAATAAATAATTTTACACCATCAAAACCAAAAGAAGGGAAGCATGCACGCATGTGCACACACACACACACACACACACACACACACACACACACACACACACACACACAATTCTCTCCCTCCCTCCCTCCCTGCCCCCCTCTCACACACACACATAAAACCACCACCATCACTACCAAAATAACATGAATCAATAGTCATTGATATTTCTCAGTACCAGTGGCCACAATTTGCCCATAAAAAAGACACAGACTAACAGAATGGATGCTAAAATGGGATCCATCCTTCTGCAGCATCCAGGAAACACATCACCATCCAGGATAGACATTACTTCATGGTAAAAGGTTGGGAAAATATTTCATGCAAATGGATCAAAGAAGCAATTTGGTGCAGCCATTTTAATATCCAACAAAATAGACTTCAAACCAAAACTAATCAAAAGAGATGGGGAAGGAAACTACATACTAATCATAGGAAAATCCACCAAGATAACATTTCAGTTCTTTTTTTTGAGATAGGGTTTCTCTGTGGCTTTGGAGGCTATCCTGGAACTAGCTCTTGTAGACCAGGCTGGTCTCGAACTCACAGAGATCCACCTGCCTCTGCCTCCCAAGTGCTGGGATTAAAGGCGTGCGCCACCAATGCCCGGCTAACATTTCAGTTCTTAACATCTATGCCCCAAACACAACAGCACTCAAGTTTGTAAAAGAAACACTACTACAGCTTAAGTCAAACATTGACCTTCACACATTGGTAGTGGGAGACTTCCATACCCCACTTTCACCAGTGGACAGGTCATCTAGGCAAAAACTAAACAGAGAAATACTGGAGCAAACGGCCCTTATAAACCAAATGGACCTAATAGATATTTACAGAATATTTCACCCAAACACAAAAGAATATGCCTTCTTCTTAGCACCTCCGGGAGCATTCTCCAAAATTGACCACATACTCAGACACAAAGAAAGTCCTCACAGATTCTTCCTGCATCCTAACAGACCACCACAGATTCAAGCTGGCTGTCAACAGCATCAGAAACAACAGAAAACCTACAAACTAATGGAAACTGAATAACTCTCTGCTGAATGAAAACTGAGTCAAGACAGAAATACAGAAAGAAATTAAATACTTCTAGAATTCAATGAAAATGAATGTACAACTTACTCAAACTTATGGGACACAATGAAAACTGTGTTAAGAGGAAAGTTCATAGCACTAAGTGCCTTCATAAAGAAGTTTCAGAGATCTCAATCTAACTCTTTAACCACATATCTGAAAGCTCTATAACAAAAAGAAACAAACACACCCAAGAGGACTAGGTGGCAAGAAATGATCAAACTGAGGACTGAAATCTATAAAATAGAAATAAAGAGAACAATCAATGAAACAAAGAATTGGTTCTTTGAGAAAATCAACAAGGTAGACAAACCCCTATCCAAACTAAATAAAAGACAGAGAGAATATTCAAATTAATAAAATCAGAAACAACGAGGGGTCATAACAATAGACTCTGAGACACAGAGAATCATAAGGACATGCTGTAAAAACTTTACTCCATCAAACTGACAAATCTAAAGTAAATTGGATAATTGTCTCAATAGGTACCACTTACCAACGTTAAATCAAGATCAAATAACCAATATAAACAGATCTATAACTCCTAGTGAAATAGAAGCAGTCTCTCAACCAAAAAATTCAGGGACCATATGATTTTAGTATAGAATTATACCAGACTTTCAAAGAAGAATCAATGCCAATCCTCCTCAAATTGTTCCTCAAAATAGAAACAGAAGGGACATTGCCCAATTTATTTTTTGAGGCCACTCGCACCCTGACACCCAAACCACATAAAGATTCAACAAAGAAAAAGAATTACAGACCAATTTCCCTTATGAACATAGATGCCAAAATACTCAATAAAATACTTGCAAACTGAATTCAAGAACACCATCCACCATTATTGAGTAGGCTTCATTCCAGAGATGCAGGGATGGTTTGATACATGAACATCAGTGAATGTTATTATTCATATAAACCAACTGAAAGAAAACAAAAACATGATCATCTCATTAGATGCAGAAAAGACCTTTGACAAAATCTAACACCCATTCATGATAAAAGTCCTGGAGAGATCAGAGATACAAGGGGATTATTTAAAAATATTAAAGGCAATTTATAGTCAGCCTATTGCCAACATCAAATTAAATGGAGAGAAACTCAAAACAATTCCACTAAAACAGGAACAATACATAGTTGTCACTCTCTATACCTATTTAATATAGTACTTGAAGTTTTAGCTAGAGCAATAAGACAATTGAAAGACATCAAGGAGATTCAAAGTAAAAAGGAACAAATAAAAATATTATTTACAGATGTTCACCTTTCTATGTAGCTAAAGACAATCTTAAACTTCTGATCTTCATGCCTCCACCTCCCAAGTGGTGGAACTTCAGGTATCCACCACCTTACCTGTTTGTATGGTCGAGCCCAGTTCTTGCATGTATACTGTAGAATGAGCCACCAAATGAGCCACATACCCAGCCCTGTAGAGTACTTTTTATATTGTAATAAAACTGCTTTGTTGGTGTATCATCTTTTTCTTTTACATACTTGCACGTTCAGATGTGTGTATGAGCTCACACATGTGTACACACACACACTGTGGTGGTTTGAGAGAAAACAGCCCCCATGGACTCATAGGGAGTGGCGTTATTAGAGGTGTGTCTTTGTTAGAATAGATGTGGTGTTGTTGGAGGAAGGGTGTCATTGAGGGGAGGCTTTGAGACTTCAGATGCTCAAGCCAGGCCCAGTGTACCATTTTCTTTCTGCTGCCTGCCAATCCTGATGTAGAACTCTCAGCTCCATCTCCAGCACCATGTCTGCCTGTTCAGCACCATGCTTTCTATCATGACAATAACGGACTAAACCTCTGAAAGCATAAGTCAGCCCCCAACTAAATGTTTTCTTTTATAAGAGTTGTCGTGGCCATGCTCTTCAGAGCCATAGAAACCCTAAGACACACATCCTCTAAACCTTTGTTTACTGTTGTATTCCCACACAGCACCCACAACTTGATAAGGTGTCAACAAATATTTGTTGGATGAAGGCACTGAGAGCTGACTTCTCTCTCTACACCAGCACTGCGTCTGATCCATTCTTATTCCTATTTGGGAGTTTTATCTGGTTTGATCTAGTGCAGGTAACCACAACTTCTGTGAGTTCGTGGTTGTGATTTCCATGTCATGTCCAGGAGGTGGGGTTTTACAGCACCCTCCCCCTTCTCTTACATTCTTTCTGTCTCTTCCTCCATGAGTGATGTTCCATGATGTTCTCTGAGCCTTGGTGAGCCTCACTGGCTAATTTGCTGCAAGTATCTGTTTCTAGGGAAGAAACTAATCAATGTGATGAGAAACCCCCGCGCCTTCTCCAGCACCATGCTCCCATGAGCAGTGCTTCCGCTCCCACGCACTTTGGTCTGTCTGTCTCCTAAATGACACGTCATGATCAGTTACCTATGTTGTTTCAGGACAGTGTGGACTTGATTTTATGGTGTGTGTGTGTGTGTGTGTGTGTGTGTGTGTGTGTGTGTGTGTATGTGTGTGTGAATGCATGTAGCCTGACATGCCTGTGCAGTTGGTTTTCTCCTAGTGGGATCTGGAGATTGAATTTGGGTTGTTAGGCTTGGCAAAAGCAAGCACCTTTACCCACTGAACCATCTTGCTGGTCCTTGACCTTGTTTTCTTTTAGCTAAGTGGTTAGAGAAACTTTTGGTGTCTATGGAGGGGCTAGGAGAGAGATCGAGAGGGAAAGGAAGAAAGAAAGGGAGAGAGTGAGGGAAAGGGAGGGGGAGGGAGAGGGACAGAGGCAGTGTACACATATACACATGTATCAGGCCTGAATTTACCATGTTGTAAAAATTTAAACTCGTGCCAGGGAGGAAGCTAAGCATATAGATAGCAACCTAAACAAAATCAACAGCTTTCTTCTAAAACGATATCAACTTCAGTGTCTATCTGAGGCAAATTCATTTTGCAGATGTTTGTGGTCATCCAATTAGCCAGCGTTTTACCACCTGACATTGATCAGCAGTTGATCTTAAATTTGCTGATTCAAGCATTGCTTGTGGCTACAGGAATTTAATCTACTCGCTGGGTATAAACAGCAGCTCCTTTGCCCATGTCTAATCCCCCACAGGAGCTATCAGCCCTACAAGTGCTGGGGTTTTAACAAGGCAGTTTTTGCTCTTGCAGGATTAAATTATTTCACAGAGGAAGAGGTAGGAAGTAGGGATAGGAGCATTGCAAGCTCCAGGAAAGGGGGAAGGGAGGTCACAGCAAGTGCTTTTCTTTCTCCATCATGGCAGAAATCCTGGTGAATTCCTAAGTTCAGGAAACACCTGAATTGTTTGATCATTTTCCTAAATTGCCTTATTCAAAGACTGCAGACTGAACATCAGATTCAACAGAGGGACCATGTGCTGGGGATGGCTTAGTGAGCAGAGCACTTGTCCAAGCATAAGGCCTCAGATCTGGTCCCAGAGAACCCATATAAAAGCCCAGAGTGGTACCGAGCACAGGGAGTGTGCATACAGGATGATCTCCGGGACTCACGGCTAGCCCAATTAGATAGCCAGCAAGTTATGTAGGGTGGGGAGTGGTCGAGGAAGACACTTGAAGTTGATCTCTGGTCTCATTTGTGCATTCACACATGTGTGCACCATACATTTGTGCATCCACAGGTATGCAAAAAGTCAAGGTGTATACTTTAGGCTTCAGGCAGTTGAAGTGCTGTGCACATCTCTCTGATGTCTCACAGCTCTTTCTTCACTGAGGTACTGAGTTATTTGATTTGTCTGCTTTTGTCTCTGGACTCTCCATTTCCTGACAAAAATTCAACTGTATTCCTTAGGACACATGGAGATGCTAGGGTTCCTCATCAGGAGTGCAATGATGTCCTGTGCAGGTCTAGCTCTGACCTATCCACCTTGCTCTCTGAAAACAAAGAAGACAGGCAAAGGTCATGCGATAGGCTCGTGAAAAGAGAAGGGAGTCATGCTGGCTTGGGTATTTCCAGGTAAGCAACTGAGGCTAGCAGACCTGCAGGCCAGGCTGGAAAAGTATCACATCCTAGAATGTTTTTTTGAGTATGGGATATCATCATAAAGTAAGCTAGAATTCTACATTTAAATGGGAGGATTATTTTGGTATATAGAACTTGATCTAGGTGTCCAGTATGTGAAGCAAGTATTCACATATGTCCACTTGTGTGGCCTGTTTGGAAATATTACTTTTCTTTCTTTTAATTTTTAAAAGACATACTTATGTATATATTTAGAACATTATTGTTGTCATTATCATTTTTGGAACATAATATTTATACATCCTTTTATGTGGTGTGTGAATACATGTGCATGCATGTCCATGTACGTGTATGCATGCATGTTGGGGCCAGAGAACTGTCTTGTGTGTCATTCCTCAGGTGATGTACATTTGTTTTTAGGGCAAGGTCTCCAATTGGCCATTAAGGCTAGGTTTGTGGGACTAGCATTCATATGTGCACACACACACACACACACACACACACACACACACACACACATTTATAGAGAATATATTAATACTTTTATCACAGTAACTTATAGTTGTTATATTATTATTAATAGCTACTGTTGGTAACATCTTACTGTGCCAAATTCACAAATTAATTTGTATGCAAAAGCAGTAAATATATAGCTCAATACTGCCAACCATTTCAGGCATTGATTGGTGGTCTTCATATATCTCCCTCCATAAGGGAACTACCATAATACAGTGTTATGCATTAGAGTGTTATGTGAATAAAATTTTGAATTTCATGTGATCACTAGAAATAAGGGATTATGGGAGGTTATTAACCACCTGGTATGAGTTAAACTATGTTGGCTGGGGAGATGGCTCATTGGGTAAAACACTTGCTGCAGGAGAGTGGAGACCCGAGTTCAGATCCCCAGAATCCACATACAAGTTGTGTGTGGTTGCAGCCATCCCTGTTGAGTCCCAGCACTCTTTCAGTTCCCTTGGAGGCAGGCACAGGAAACTCCCTAGAAGGTCAGGGGCAGGGTAGCCCATGTATGTCGTGACAAACAAAAGCGCCTGCTTCAAACAAGGTGGGTGGTTAGGGATAACACCCAAGTTTGTCCTCTGACATCTCCACAGGCACAGTGGCATTTGAGTGTACACACTCACACACACGAATGAGCACACAGATTAAACAAATGTACAGTTGGACTTTGTAATAAGCAGGCACAAGTTACATAAAAATTAAATACTTAAGGAAAAAGTAAGGCCATGAAAGGATTTATTTTGAGCATATTTCACTTTTATTGCCTTTCCCTCTAGGCTGGGTAGAACCATCACCCTTATCTGAGAAGTTGCTATGGAAACAGGCTTGTACTGTTCTGTCGTGCCCATAGTATTTTTCTCAGGCACTCGCTATCTCTCGAAAATCTTAACAGCAGTGAAACAGACATCAAACCCCAGAGGATTGAAAAATGGGATTCGTATTTCTTCTCCCCACCCTCGCCGTCCTTCCTTCAAAGGCAAGACTGTCGACAAATTGGTGGCTCATGAGTCCTGCCAAAGATGATCCATTTTGCTTGCAGACACAAGCTGACAGTGGGTGGCTGGGAGGCTCAGAATCCAGGCTGTGGGACACCAGCAGGGGCTAGCCTCACCCTCTTTGGACACCGGTGCACTGTCATGCTGTCCAGGATGAAAGTCTGTCATCACAGATGAAACACAAGAAACAAGGAGTGACTGTCCATCGTTGCACACTGGTGCAGGGCTCAGGGGAAGGGTGAAGAAAAGGCTTGTTTCATTTTTGAAAGGTTCTCAAGTCACTGACCAAATAGGGGCTCGGAAAACAGGGAGAATTTGTGAGCATTGCGTTGCAGGTGTTAAGTACTGAGAGGAATTTGTGCCGCATCTGAGGAGCATCTTGGTCAAGGAAGCCTCTTTTCCATCATTGGTCATGCAGTGTTCTGGAAAACTGGCAGGTTTCTTTCATAATATCTCAGGATGCCATCAAAAGCACCGATGAAGGGCTTGACATATAAAGGTGCTTGCAGCCAAGTCAGACAACCTGAATTCCATGCCAGAGCTTACATGGTGGAAAGAGAGAATTGTGTCTCACCAAATGTCCTTGGATCTTCACAGGTACACTGTGGCATGTGTGCACACACATCCAGTAATACATACATACATACATACATACATACATACATACATACATGCATACATACATACAACAAAGAAGAGCTTTGTTGAAGTGGGGGAGATGGCTCAGTTGGTCAAGTTGCTTGCTGTGCAATCATGAAAATGTGGGTTTGATTCCCCAGAATGTCTGTAAAATAGCTGGGCCTGGTAGCCCTTGCTTGTAATCCTGGGGAGACAGAGGTAGGAGAATCTCTAACGCTCACATGCCAGTCAGGCTAGCATACATGATTAAGATCCAGAACCCTGAAAGACCAAATCTCAAGAAAACAGTGTAGATAATGACTGAGGACCAACGCCCAGGGTTGTCTGTCTTCTGCTCCTACACACTCACACTGCCCCCATGCACATTAAGAGCATGGATGAAGTAATAATCAGTGTAACCTCCAGAATACACTTGGTGGTACTTTCTTTAGCTGCTGAATAGCATGTTCTTTGCGATGATCTTTTCCGAGTGCCAACTCTCTTTCAAATGCCTTGCATATTTCTTCCCAATTATGTCGATAATAGCCTGGCAGTAGCTGCATCTCAAAGGAAAGGAAGTGAGCCTCTGAGATGAGTTGCCCAGACACAGCTAATAAGCTGGGTGTTTGATAGGAAAGCCCAGGCTTCTGACAGGGGATTGGGAGAATTCTTTATTCTCTTTGGATGAGGCAGTAGGTCCTCTCATGCCCAGCACCTTTTCCTACTGTTCCTACCGTATGTGGAGAAAGTTACCACTTCCTCTGCCCTTGGGACTCCCCCTACCTCCAAAAAAAGCTGGTGAACACTTTTCTGGTCTCCCTTAATTTTCCTTGTACCTTTTAGTGTGGTATCAAAGACAGACTCAGAATTCATTTCTTGCTTTAAAAATCTTTACTCATGATCCCCAGCAAAAAGCTGGACAGAAGACAGCAACTATTGGCATGGGGAAGCTGCAAGCTTCATACACTCCCCACTTCCCAGGTGTGGCTCATGGGGCGGGAGGGAAAGGTCTTTGCTCTTTTCTTCTGCTTCTTCAATTGAGTACCCAGGCTGTTCTACTGATTGTGCCTCAGCTGCCACCACCCCTGGGGGACACTGAGAGGACTGGGTCTTCGTTTTCCAGTGAACTTTTATTCTCCACTGTGCTTGGTTACCTTTGATAGTTGTGTGCGTGTGTGTGTGTGTGTGTGTGTGTGTGTGTGTGTGTGTGTGTGTGTGTGTGTGTGTATCTGTCTGTCTGTCTGTCTGTGCCTGTGTGTATTAGGATACTTTAGAAGGGTCTTAACTAGGAGATCTCACCGTAAGACACCCCTCTCAGAGGATCTACAAACAGACCCCATTTCTCTATTGGACAGCAGAGGGCCCTTCCATGCCTAGCTGCGTGCCTGGCTTATGAAGAAACCACTAGTCCACACTCAGAAGGGTTCCTCTATGGTGTGTGACTTTAAAGTTCTAACTCTAACAATGCAGAAGACCAGAGAGCAGACCAATCCCCTAGCCTAAATCCCTCTTAAAAGTCTTCCTTTCTTGCCATAAAATTTGCATCATCTGAGGAAGATTGGTGGTAGAAATACTTTTTTGCCCTGGGGAAATTCATCTCCACCCTCTGGTATCTGTGTCAGGTTTTGTGTCTCTGTTCTTCCTGGATTACGTTTGAAGTAGTTTGGGGTCAATTGATACACACATTGTTGTGATAATGAAAGGGTATTTCTTCTTTTTTAAACTCTGTTGTGTGTGTGTGTGCTGTGTGTGTGTTCATGTGTGTACAGATACATATGTGTGACTGCCAGAGGACAATTTCAGCTGTCATTCTTTTTTAAGGGCTATATTGGTTACTTTGATGCTATGATCAAATACAGTGACCAGAAAGCAATTTAGGGAAGACTGTCTTATAGTTCCAGAGTCTATGATGATGGGAAAGGGATAGTAACAGGTAGGGAAGGCATGGCAACGGAAGCGGAAGTGGGAAGCTGGCTGATCACAGCTTCACACTTGCACAGGAAGCAAAGGATCAAGTGGGCCAGGCTACAAATTCTCAGAGGCCACCCACAGTGACTTGATTGCTCTAGCAAGGCTCTGTTTCCTGAGGATTCCATAACCTGCCCAAACAGCGCCACCAACTGGGAACCAAATGTTCAAATATATGAATCTATGGGGGACATTTTTTTATTCAAGCTACCACAGGTGCTGGGGGACATTTTTTATTCAAGCTACCACAGGTGCTGGGGGACATTTTTTATTCAAGCTACCACAGGTGCTGGGGGACATTTTTTATTCAAGCTACCACAGGTGCTATGCCATCCACCTTGTTTTTGAGACAGTTTCTCAGAGGCCTGGAACTCTCAAGTAGGCTACAGTGCCTGGCCAGTGAACCCCAGGAACCCTCCTGTCTCTTCCTCCTCAGCACTGAGGTTACAAGTGTGTGCTACCACTAACTCTGGGAACTAATTCACATCCTCCTGCTTGTAAGGCAAGTGCTTTACTGACCACTATCTTCCCAACCTCAGATCTTGTTTTTTAAAAGCTACTTTCCAATGGAAAAAAAATGCAGGTTTCTTTGGAGAAATGGCTGCTCTGAAACTGGGACTGTATTATATGATACACTATTTATGGGGAGATTTGAACAAATATCTACTTACGCCAGATAGGAAATCAATGACAGACCGAAGTAATGCTATCACTAAAATTCAACTTGGAGTTAATTGGAATTACAGGAAACGGGGGAATTAACGTGTTAATTCCTGGAGCTGTGACCACTGAAAGGTAGCTGCGTAACTGACCGCCCACCTGCATGGGAGATAATTCATGAAAGCTGCAACTTTGCAGCTCTCTGCACAGGTGCCAGCAATTCAACAGGTTGAAGAGTCTCTTCTCTCCAGCTGGTCTAATATTACTGCTTGTGCATCTGGTCAGTTTCAGGGACTTCCTGAGGATTATGAGTTGTTTACTTCCTGCATGTTAACAAACCACCCTTTAGAACTACATGAGTCATATTAAAGAGCTCCCTTCAAGGACAGAATATTCAAACACAAAGAAATTACTATGGAATAGGTAGGAAATATACAAGACCAACCTGGAACATCTTAAAATACTGGAAGGCGAGGAGGGACCAAACAAACAAACACACATCCATGTGTATGTGTATCAAAGAAAGAGCTCCTGGCAGCCAAAACCTAAATATGGAGAACAGAAATCATAATGAAATAGCATTGTGTCACAAATTTAATATAAATATTCATGGTTATTTTGGATATAGATAAGTGATTGAATATGTTAGTGTGTGAGAAGAGACCACTCTCCAGTGTAGCAGAATTCCCTATGAAGCTGATGCTCTACCCTGAAGGTAGAGGACTATCTCCTCTGAAATGGGGTGTGCTGCCTCCCTTAAAAGAGAGTGCTCAGCTGGTAGAGTGCCTGCTTCATCCCCAGCATCCAATTAAAAACCAGCATTGCATGTGCATCTGTGATTCCCAGACCTGGAGAGGCAGAGCAGCGGATGGCTGAGCTCACTGTCCACACAGGCTAGATAAACTGATGAGTTCAGGGTTCAGTGAGGGGACTCTGCCTCAAAAAGATAAAGCCAAAGGGCTGGAAGATGGTTCACAGTCAAGAGTGCATACTACTGTTTCAGACGCCCTGAGTTCAGCTCCAAACATCCATGTTAGGAAGTACCATTAATTACCACCTATGACTACAGCTCTAAAGGATCCAACACCTTCTGGCCACTGTGTATACCCGAACTCATGTGCACATAACCACACACATGTGCACATAAACACACAAACATACACACACTCACACACATACACACACTCTCACATACACATAATTAAAACTCTTTAGTAAATGAAGGTGGAAAGAGATTGAGGAAGATAACCTGACTCAACCTCTCATCGCCACAGACATGTAGGTACACACGCATGTGTGTACATGAGCATGAACATAGATCACACACAGTAAAGTATGAAAAGTAGATAAAACAATAACTGTAGCTGGAGAAAATTGACAAATACCATCCCAGCCAGATTTCAATGTCAGTGTCATCCCCCACAAATCAATTCAGTGGCCCACCCACATTGATGAAGATGGGACTTTATCTTGGAACACATAGAACCCCTGTCAGGTCTCAGAAACCGCACTAGGAAAACCTTACACCAAGATATAGTAGCTAACAATGTCATCATTAAAAACGTATGTGATATCCTGGGTGAGATTTGGAAATAGACTGGTGTTAGACACACACTAAGGTCTCAGAATGAAGTATGAATACTAATGAGTGCTGGATCATTGTTGATTAATCATCTGCAGCAAATGTACCACACAGAGGTAGTATATTATTACCAGGGGAACTGTATGTAAGATGGTGCCTGGGAGCTCTCTGTACTGTCTGCTTAATTTTTGTAAATCTAAGAAGTAAAGTCTATTAGTTAGTAAGTGAAGCTGTGAATTTTATATCTACCCACATCTTAGTTAGTATGAGAAAGACTTGGTCTGGATCGCTTTTAGCTGGAGACTCAAATTCTTCTCTGCTATTTATTCTCATAAGACTTGATGGGTGGGACCTCAATATAGCAGTTAAACTTTTGTATGTCTCTGTTTTTAAATTTGCAAAGTGTTAGGGTGTGTGTGTGTGTGTGTGTGTGTGTGTGTGTGTGTGTGTGTGTGTGTGTGTGTGATGCATGCATGCCTGAGCAAGTATGTGTGTAGTAGGGGTGGGTGAGAACAAGAGGAAAAAGAAGAGAAAGTGGGAGTAATGAGAAGATACCGTAAAGGAGTGCTGTGGGGGGGGGCGAGCTAAGCTGGGAGTGAGAGGAAGGAGGGAAAGATGGGGGAAGGGGTGAAGACAGGGAGGGGAAGAAGGAAGGGAGGGAAGGAGAAAGAGAGTTACCACAAAGAATTCCCTGATGAGATCCTGAGGCTAACAGGTCCCAAATCTGCAAAGTAAGTCAGCAAGGTCACCTGGGGATGCTCTCAGTTTATGTATGTGTTTGTTTGACTATTTAGTCTACATGGTCTCACGATGTATCACAAACTGGCCTTGAATTTACCAGGCAGTCCTCATGCCTCTGCCTCCTAATGCTGTGACTATAGATCTGGACCACTGAGTCCACAGGATCTCTCTCTCTCTCTCTCTCTCTCTCTCTCTCTCTCTCTCTCTCTCTCTTTCTCTTTCTCTCTCTCTCATGTATGGGTGTTTTCCATTTATATGTGTCTGTGCACCACATGCATCAGTGCCCACAAAGGCTAGATGAAGGCTTCGAATCCTCTGGAACTGGAGTTGCAAAAATTATTAGCTGCTATGTGGGTTCTGGGAATTAAACCTGGATCCTCTGGAAAAGCAGCCAGCAATTTTAACTGGTGAACCATCTCTACATACCTCTGGATAGATTTTTTTTGTCAACTTGCCAAACCTAGAGTCATCTGGGAAGAGGGAATCTCAATTGAGACTATGCCTCCATTAGAAATTGGCCTTATAGGCCAGTCTGTTGGGCATTTTCTTCATTAATGATGGATGTGGTGGTGGAGCAGCCCCCTTTGGGCAGGTGGCTCTGGGTTGTATTCAAATGTAAACTGAGCAAGGTGAAAGCAACCCAGTTCCTCCTTGGTCTCTACTTCATGTCCTGCCTCCAAGTTCCTGTCCCGAATTCTTGCCTTGATGTCCTTCATGATGAACTAGAAACTGTAAGATGAAATAAACCCTTTCCTCCCTAAGTTGTTGCCTTTGATCATGGCGTTTATCACAACAAACTAGAGCATACTCTCTCTCCCCGTCTTTCCTCTCTGTCCTCCGTCCTTTCTCCCCTCCCTCCCTCCCTCCTTCCCTCACCCCTCTTTCTCATTATTTCTCCTACCCTTTCTTCTCCCTCATCCCCTTCCTCTGTCCACCCATCCTCCCTTCACTCCTTCCTCCTTTCTTGCTGGTTCACACTTGACACTTTGCTCTTGAGTTCCCACAGACTGTTAAACTTGTGAGTTCTTGAAGCAGCTCACCACCCTCTTTGTGACCCTTCTCCCCCTCCTTGAACTTCCTTCCTTTCTCTCTAGGGCCCCCTGCCTCTTTCTCATTCTGAATTGATTTCTCAAGGACCTGTCTCTGATCAGCTTCTTCCTGTCTCAGGCTTGGCAGCTCTTCAGTCCATGAATGCTCACCCTTGCCTGTTTTGCTTTGCCCGCAGCCTATGTTCTCTTTCTTTCTATCTGAGAACAGACAGGAGGAACAGGATGGGTGGAAAGGAAGGGCTCTGATAGCACCTTGACAGCTGCCCCGTGCCGATGCTGGATATACCAGCTCCCTTGTGCTGTAGGCTCTTAGTAGCCTTTGTATTTGAGCACAGGGGGACAGACTGAAGTTCTGGCTAGCACACAAGCAAGTGAACAACCCTGCTGCTTAGATGGTCTCATATAACTGATGTGTGTGATTGTCTCATGCATTTAGTTCCTTGAAATTTGGCACCACAAGGGCCCACATTTGTGACTGTTCCCTTTAGAGTGCACAAGAATATTCTGGGATATGTGTTTTAGTTAGGGCTTCTATTGTTGTGATGAAATACCATGACAAAAGAGCAAGTTGGGGAGGAAAGGGTTTATTAGACCTACACTTCAGTATTGCTGTTCATCACTGAAGGAAGTCAGGTCAGGAAATCAAAGAGGGCAGGAACCTGGAGGCAGAAACTGATGTAGAGGTCTTGGAAGGGTGCTGCTTACTGGCTTGCTTCCATGGCTTGTTCAGCCTACCTTTTTAGAGAACCCAGGACCAGCAGCCCAGAGATGGAACCACCTACCATGATCTGGGCCCTCCCCATTGATCTCTAAATGAGAAATTGCCTTACTGCTGGATCTCATGTAGGCATTATGTCTACTGAGGCTCCCTCCTTGATGACACCAGCTTGTGTCAAGTTGACATAGAACTAGCCAGTACAATGAGGTGATGGCTCAGTCAGTAAAGTGCTTCTTGCACAAACTTGAGGACCTGAGTTTGAGCCCCAGAACCCATGTAAAAAAGCCAGACAGGGTGGTACATGCCTTAAACTCAGTGTTCTGTCTAGTTTTATCTCAATTTGACAGGGTCATTTGGGAAGAGGGAACTTCCACTGAGAAAATACGCTCACCAGATTGGCCTGTGGTGTATTCTCTTGATTGATGATTGATGTTGGAGGGCCTCACTGTATGCAGTGCTAACCTGGGGCTAGTGGTCGTGGATGCTACAGGAAAGCAGACTGAGCAAGCCATAAGGAACATTCCAATAAGCAGCACCCCACCATGGCCTCTGCTTCAGCTCCTACCTCCAGGTTCCTGCTTGATTTCCTAGCCTGACATCCCTGGATAATGGACTATGATATAATATAATAAGCTAATAATATATAGTATAATATAATAAGCTAACATTAACCCACTCCTCCCCAAGTTGCTAAGATCATGTTGCTTTATCACAGCAATGGGAGCCTGAGACAACTGGTGCTGGGGCAGGGGAGATAAGCAGATTCATAGATCTCCAGGTTCAGTGAGATATCCCATGTCAAATAATAAGGCAGAGGGGGCCAGACCTGGTTCAGTTCTCAGCACTCACAACTCCTGTAACCTCATTTCAAGGAAATCTGACCCCCTCTTCTGACCTTAGCCCATCAGACATGCACATGCTACATATACACACATGCAAGCAAACCATTCAGAAAATAAAATAAACCAATCTAGAAAACACAGGTGGAAAATGACAGAAAAATGCTCCGCACTGATATCTGGCCTCTACAGCCATGCTCACATACATAGTTACACACACACACACACACACACACACACACACACACACACACACATGCACACACTCCCATGCCAGCTTTCTTGAATCTTAACAGGATCCTGGCACAAATGCCTCTAACTCTGGAGATATCACACAACTGATGCTGATGTCTGGTAAGTGGCCAGCCTTTCTCAGTGGATGAGCCTTCTATCTGTCTGTGAAACTTGGGAACCTGGCTTGCTTTAGACCCCAGATGCCTGCTCATATGTCTCCTAGCAGCTGTACAACAAGTAAAGGGGAACTCTTTCACAAAAATAGCGTTGTTTGTTTTTGACTAATATGGGTTCTTATTCGGGGAGAGAAAATTATTGTATGTGAGTCTTACCCATCTAAATGCCAGGGGAGGCATGCTGATGGCCTCAAAATAGCAGCAAGCCAGGGGTCTGTCCTTCTGCAAGGTCCTTTCCATCGGGATGGAAATTAGTCAAAGTGCAGAATGCCTAATGAGGCTTCTTGCCCTCACGGGCACGTTCTCAGCATCCTTATCAGCAGGGCAGCCAGTGGGAGCTGCAGATGCCTCTGATACCTTTGTCCCTGGAGATCTCCTTGAGGTGCCCATATTAATTATTCCATTGCTAACATGCACATGAGATAAATATCAGATAATATCAGGGAGAACACTGGGGTAAAAGAAGGGCCTGGAACTATCCTGATGAACGAGGAAATGAGCCTGACAATGCCTCCTCATGATTGTTTGTGGATGGAACAAACTGCAAAGAGGATTACAAGGATAAGCGTGTTTTCTGCAGAATATTCCCCAGCTTAAGGCTAGATAGTAATTTGCAGGGATTTGAAAAAAATCTGTGATTGCCACTAGTTTGTCAATTTGTTTTTCCTTTTTAGCTGTGCCTTCTGGAAGGATCATTTCCCAGCTGAACCTGCAAAACAATTTGTACTCAAGACTCTCCATACTCTCACCATTGCAGTGGTTTTAGTTGCAAAAGTTACTAGGTCTTTTCTATATTTTCTTAAATTGTAGGGCTTTTTAAATTAAAAATTTACACTAGTATATATTGTACCTTGACTACATTCTTTCCCATACTTTCCTATCTCTTTTCACTCTCCCCTTTTTAGTACTCATTGTCCTCTAAATAGTTTCATGTTTACTTTTAAAAATAGATTTTAAATTAAAAAATATGTGCATCTGCGAGATAGGTATATGCACATGAGTGCAGTTGCCTGGAGGCCAGAAGAGGGCATCAGCTCCCTGGGAGCCAAAGTTACAGGAGATAGTGAGCTGCCCAAAGTGGGTTCTGGGACCCAAACTCAGACCTGTCAGAGCAGTACATACTCTGAGCTACTGGGCAATGTCCCCTACCCCATCATTTCTACTTTCATATTATGTATGATTTTATGTGCCTGTAATATCTAGGAGACACAAATGGGGCAAAACATACTATATTTATCTTTCTGGTATCTTTATTTGCTTACTACTATTGTTTAGCTTATATCCATTTTCCTGAAGATGACATAGTTTTGCTCTTTATGACTGTATATATATATATATATATATATATATATATATGTGTGTGTGTGTGTGTGTGTGTGTGTGTGTGTTTGTGTGTGTGTGTGTACAATGTATATAATATATCCATACATATATTTTTTCTTTTTATCATTCCTCTGTTGATAGGCACCTAGGTTGGTTCCATAGCTTGGCTATTGTGACTACTGCTGTGATAAACCTGGGTGTGCAAGGATCTCTGTGATGTGTTGAACTAGAATCCTTTGGTAAATTCCCACAAGTTTAGTTTCCTTGAGAAACCACCATCAGTGTGCAAGGTTTCCCTTTTGTCCACACCCTCCTCAGCTTTTGTTAGAGCTTTAAACATGAAACAAATGGTCAATAAACATACAAAAAATGCTCCAGTTCACCAGCCATCAGAGAAATGCAAATCAACTACAATTAGATTCCATATTACCCTAGTCAGAGTAGCAGTCATGAAGGCTATTTTAAAAGCATAGCTACCACCCTTACGTGGGGAAGCATCTTATATTAGTTTTCTAGTCACTTCCCCCAGCCTTCATATGGTTGCCACGGTTAGAAGTTACCCATTGCCAGGTACTGCCTGTTCTAGGAGCCCTGCATTGGAGACAGCCTCTGACTGTGGACAAAGCAGAGATTCCCATGAAGACATTTTTCTTTTTTTTATATTATTTTAATATTTAATCAAGTTAGGGAACAGGCTTGTATCACATGTAATTCCCCTCTCCCTCTCCCTCCCCTCACCCCCATTCCTTCTCCCCTACCTCCAACCTACCCCCACCCCATCCACCCACCACTCCCCAGGCAGGGTGGGGCCCCCAACCGGGGCTCCACCAAGTCCACCAAATCTTCCTGTGCTGGGCCTAGGCCCTTCCCCATGTGTCCAGAGACAGAGCACATCCCTTCAAGTGGGATGGGCTCTCATAGTCCCCCCCCCACACACACACCAGGGCAAAACGCCAGTCCACTTCCGGAGGCTCCCAGGAGTGTAGGGGCCTCCCCATTGGCATCCATTATTGGGGGGCTGGATTAGTCCTGTACTGGCCTCCCATGAAGACATTTTTCTAGGAGTGGAAGTTTTATGAGGAAGAAAGAGATTCTACATAAAGTTATGATTGCTAATACCGTTGGAATACCCTGACTCAAGATGCATCTTATAATATTATTGATTTGATGGCCTTGCTCTTAAAAAGATGTAAAAGAACTAGGGTGGGGCCAAGAGGGAGGCAGACATAGGGCAGGCTGCTGACACCCAGCTCTAAACTGGACAGGCTGCTCCCATCTCACATCTAAAATTCTTAGGAAACTTACCAGGTCTCATAGCCTTGGTCATTGTCTCCACTTGATATGGCAGCCTTTTTGAGGCTTGGAGGAAGATCATGGGCTTCTTCTGTCTTTTTTTGTCTGTGTTCATGTAAAGGTGGATATATATGTGTGGGTACATATTCATATGTGTGCTCACATGTGGAGACCATACGTCAACCTTAGATGTCATTCCTCAGAAATGTTGTCCCAGTGATCTACATATATCTACTCTCTAGCACTGGGGCTGCAATCTTATCCCACCATGCCTGGCTTTGAAAGTGTGGGCTCTGGGGCCCAAACTCATGTCTTTATGGTTATAGGGCAAGCACTTTTCCAACAGAGCTGTCTTGGTAGCCCTTCTCTTGTCCTTTGCTGCCTATCTGTATGCAAATATCTACTTGATGCAGCATGTCCACGAGCATGTTGTGTCTATTCAGACTGAGACATGCCACTTAACTTACCACATGCCTGCTTTGCAGTGCCCTCTCTGAAGGCGGAGGTGTGGGTCTGACTTTCTTTTAGGTGAGTGAACGAACCTTCTTCAAGCTCATTCTTAACCAGCCCCACTTTGGAAAGTAGACACAAGTTTACTCTCCTCTTCTAATCTCTGAATCCCTTGCTCTCCATCATTCCTGTTGCCTCCTGGGCTCAGATATTGTTCTGAACACCTGGAGTCTGCTAACTGCCATGGCTGTCTTGGAGGGTTGCTGATGCTGACAGCTAGAACAATGGGATTCAGATTCTTTCCTCTCCACTGTGAACTGGGTGGGGTGTTCCTCTGGGCTCTGGTCACAAGCTGGTCCTCATTTCAAGATTACACGGGTTTCTGTGAGGACATTTTCTGCTGCTCCATTCACACAGACAGGCACGAGCATGGGCAATTTGGAAGATGTGGTAGAATTTCAATTTCCCACTTCTTAATCAAGTGGCACAGCTGTGGGGTTAGATTAGCTATTGGAATTTTATGGTGTGTGAGGTTGGAGAAGTCAAGGGAATGCAATAGGAAACACAAAATAATGAGGTACAAATTCATCCTCCTAACCAAGCCCTGAGTGAGTATATAAAGTACGACTGGCGACTGTGTTCAACATCAGGGAAGCTCAGTCAAATTCCACTGCCACACCTGGCTTGAATTCTAATCGGGATAGTCACTCACTCTCTCTGGACCTCAGTTTCATTTACAGTCATTGGGTAGCCTGAGCTGGGACTCAGGATCTTAGCTGGGGGAATTATTGTCCAAGGGTTCTCTTAAACTGCTAAAATTGACATTCATTGAATTCTCCAGGGTCTGTGTACAAAACTACTGTGCTGGACGGCTTCCATGGCCCTTTACAGTCAGTGTCTCAAAATTCTAGAATATTTATGCCAAAGAAAAGTTGACCTTAGACTCAGTTCATACCTACTGTCTCTTGTGGAAGTTGTTTACTGAATTATACCAGTTACTACTGACCTCTGCCTCCTCTAGTTTCCTACATGCTCTGATTAAACCATCTGATTATTCCTTCATTTATTCATTCACTCAATATTTTTCAGGAAGCCAGTAACCACATATAGACTAAGGACTTATCATGTGTCAGAACTCAAGGCTGTCAGCTCAGTCACACTCAATGAGCCAACAAGCAATTCTTGAATCTCTGCTCTAATTATAGTATCAAGAGGATCAACAATTTTTAATTTTTACAACCACTGGGAGTCACGAACACTCTCATGACATATCCTGTATTCATGGTAGTTTGGATTAGCATATTTTATAAAATCTTTCTCCTCATCTCCCAGCTGATTTCAAAATTCAGTGAAGGTTGTTGTTTATAGTGGTGATCCTGCCCCCAGAATTACAGAACTGGGTTGAGAACACTATCATCGATCTGTCTGTCTGTCTGTCTGTTTGTCTAGATTCTTCATCATCATCATCATCATCATCATCATCATCATCATCATCATCTATCATGGACAGGATCTTTCTGTGAGCTCAGACTGGCTTCAGGTTACCACATAAACAAAATTGGCTTCGAGCTTGACATCCTCTTGCCTTAGCCTTTCTTCAATGCAACCATGCTAGTCTTTGAGTTTAATTTGTTTTTCTTTTTGTGTGAATATATGTGTAGGGTACTTGACCACTGAAAGTTCTAGCTCCCAAATATTTATCCCAAATCTACAGGCATATGCACTGTGTCTAAGCTGAACTCAGAAGACTGAAGAGAGTCAAGATCTACTCATGGCCCTTAAACAAAGCAGGTGAGAAATAACTATCCATTGTAGTAAGTCACAGAGAGATGTGATTGTCTGTTACTGGAGCAAGACTTGACTAATACAGTCTAGGAGCAACAAGAAACATAGTAATTATAATGCCCTTGTTGACTATCTGATATGATTAGAAGAATGAGCTATAGAAACAGATATTTCAAGTATTTATTTACAAAATTTATTTTATTTTTAATTATGTGTGTATGTATGTTTGAGAAAGTGCATGTGAGTGTAGGTACCATTGGAAACCAGAGGTGTCAAATCGCTGTATCTGGAGTTACAGGTGAGCTGCTAGATAAGGGTGCTGGGAATTGAACTCTGGTCCTCTGGAAGGGCATTATGGACTCTTAACAACTGAGCCGTATTTCAAGCTCCTGTGTCCATTTTAAATTCCTCCTCTGACACTAACTAGGAGAAAATGAGCAAGTTACTCAACCTCTCTGAAATCCAATTTCTTACTTTATAAAATAGTTATAATAGTAGCTCCTACCTTAAATGTTTTACATGAGGATTACATATGTATGAAGTATTTTTATGCTCACATATTTTTCCTAAGAACTAGGATGCAACCCACAGTACTTGCTAGTGTTAATCTCCAATATATATCTTCATTTAATTTTGAAGAACAAGTGATCTTTCTCAAACACCTTTTAAATGTTTCTTCCTCTTATATCTGTGGTGGTTTGAATGATAATGACCCCATAAGCTCATTCATAGGTTTGAATGCTTGGTCCTCAGTGGGTAGAACTGTTTGGGAAGGATTGGAAGGTATAGTCTTGTTGGAGGAGATATATCACTGGGGGCAGGTACAAGGTTTCAAAAGCCTCCCACAACTCCCAAGTGTGCAATGTCTGCCTCCTGCTTCAGGTCAAGTTGTGAATTCTCAGCTGTGTCTGTCAACATGCCTTTGCTCTGCCATCATAGACTCTAACCCCCTGAAACCATAAGCCCAATTAAATGTTTTCTTTTATAAGTTTCTTTGGTCATGGGTTTTATTATAGCAATAGAAAAGTAATTATTAAGACAGCATTTAAAGTGATTTTTTTTTTAATGAGTCACAGTTCATTTTGCTAGGACAACCTTGCGTTGAGTCTTTAAAATTCTCATGCTGTAATTTGTTTTTCTTTATGTTTTATGGTCCTAGACATGATTCCCATCTTCCAGGTCAAAGATAAATATCTCAGGCAGAGCTATACTTTGCAATATGTATCTGAATTTTATCTTATAGCAAAGTACTTAGACTAAATGGAAAGTAATTAATTTTTTTAAGAAGCAAGGAGCGACATGAAACACCTAGCAATTGAACGCATTCCCACGTTATTATAAATGGTGAACCCATGATGGAAGAAGATGCACTCACATTCAATAAAGGAACTGTTTAAAACCAAGAAGCAGGACTGGCAAGATGGATCAATGGGTAAAGACACTTGCTCCCAAATCTGAGGACCCAAGTTTACTTCCCAGGATGTACAGGGTGGAAAGAGAGAACCAACTCCCACAAAGACAAAATAAGTAAAAACAAAGAAAATGAAACCAAGAATCAAATATACTTTCTCATCTTGGAAGAAACCAAAAGCTTTCAAATTCAGTATATGTTAGCAATAAATGCAGGTATTCACAATGCCTTTTCCTTTAAGCTCCTACTGGATAGTACACACCTTTTCATAGAGTTTACTGCCATCTCAATTATGTTTTCATGACCAACCCTAAAGCCTAAGAGGAGCTAAAGGTTTTCCTTTTATTCCTTTATCTTTACTGGGTACCACATCTAAGCCACCTGTCAGTGTTTTATACACAGTCCGGAACAGAAATTTGTTTCCTAGAAAGTCTCTCCAGCTTCCATGAGACAACATCCTTGTGTCTTGAAATACTTTTAAATTAAAAAGTATAGCCCTTTCAGCAGGAATGGATCCTGCTACAGCACCATCACAGATTCCTATGTTTTTATTTCTGAAACATTATCTGATGGTGGATTTGAACAGAAACAGTAGACTCACTGGGTTTAGCTCTATGATGTGCTGTCATTTAATAGGTTTGTTTATCAGCCCACACCTAACCATGGGCCGCAGAAGCCCTGAGACCAGAGATGGAATCACTGCCGAAGACTTCTGATTACTATAGGCAAACCTCAACACTGGTTAGGCAGATTATAATATAGAAATAGCAGCAAAGCTATACATGAAACTTTGGATGTTTTCTTCTGCCGTTCACCAGGTTTTTGTTTTTGAAGCAGAGTATAGTATCCCACTGAACTGGAACTCACTGATTCAGCTAGACTGCTTGTGCTGTTAGTCCCAGAGATCCATCACCTCTGCCTCACTGCTGTTGCTGAGATTATAGACCTATGCTGCCATGCTGGGGGGGTGGTGTGTGTGTTCCTGGCATTGAATTCAGGTCCTCATACTCACGGAGCCATTTCTCCAGCCACTAGACTTAAAACTTACAGTTGGCAAATAGTATGACTGATAAGAAAGGTCATAGCTGGAGAAGCAATCCTACATCTTCACAGAAACAGCCATTCCAAGGTGTTTTTTAAAGATCCCTGTAGATATCAAAATAAGGAGACATTTAAATTCTTTCTGTGTAATGGTATAATATCAGCATATAGCCGGCTAATGTGATCTGATGTACATGAAATCATATTTAAATTCTTGTAATACACATTATACTGCAAATGCCATATAAATCAGCTGTGTAATGTTCAGAGGATAATTACAAGAAAAAGTCTGCTCATGGTCAGTACAGAAACAGTCTTTGATTACAGAATAACCAGATGTGAAATCCATTGAGTGCAGGGTATCATCTGTCTTTGGGGAGACTTCCAGGTCTCATTTTCTTTACCTCTAAGTATCCCAAGGGAGAGTTGGGGTGGGAGAGATGACCCAGGGGTGTGGAATATATGCTGCTCTTACAGAAGACCTGAGTTTAATTCACAGTGCACACTTCACATCTATCTTCTCACTCCAGCTCCAGGGGATCTGATGCCCTCTTCTGGCCTTTGTGGGTACCTGCATTCACATGCACACCTACCCCCACACAGACACACATATACATAACTGAAAATAAGTCATCATATTGAAACATCCCAAGTGTTTTCTGAGCATACAGATCTATTATTCATTTTCCAGGATCCAGGGTCACCTCTCTTTAGCTCATGTCACTCAAGACATTTATCATATTTTTTTCCCATTGGCTTTCATGACTGTGACAATTTGAGGAGTGTTGGGAATTTGATTCACAGATACTCCTTCAATTTGTTCCTAACATTTTCTCAGGTTTTGCATCTTTTTGTGGAGCAGTGGCAGAGGGATGTTCTGGTTTTGGTGGATCACATCAGGGAGTATTGTGGCTACTGTGTCCTGGGGTGGTAGCTTAGTTTCTGTTCTATTGCTATGAAGAGACACCATGACCAAGGCAACTTATAAAGCATTTAACTGGGGGTTTGCTTCATGGTGGGAGTGTGTGGCAGACAGGCAGGGAGGCATGGTGCTGGAGCAGTAGCTGAGAAGTTCACATCTAATCTTCAGGCAGAGAGAGAGAGAGGAAAAGAGAGAGAGAGAGAGCAGAAGAGAGAAAGAGGAAGAGAGAGACAGGATAAGGGAGGAAAGGGAGAAGCATAGGAAGAGGGAGAGGCTTTTCGACAAGGCCACACATCCTAATACTTTCTTAACCATCCACTAACTAGGAATCAAGCATTCAAATATATGAGCCTATGGGGACCTTTCTCATCAAATCACCACAGGAGATAACACAGACTTCCATCACTTGAGTAAGGGGTGGGGATCCAGGATCCTGGAGTCATAGGACCGTTTTGTTCCTTTCCAGTTAAAAAGCATTATGGGTCCTCCTGAAACTGAGAAGCTTCTGTAAGGCAAAGGACACAGTCAGTAAGACAAAACGACAGCCCACAGAATGGGAAAAGATCTTCACCAACCCCACATCTGACAGAGGGCTGATGTCCAAAATATACAATGAACTCAAAAAGCTAGCCACCAAAACACCAAACAATGAAATTAAAAAGTGGGGTGCAGAACTAAATAGAGGATTCTCAACAGAGGAATCTGAAATGGCTGAAAGACACTTAAGAAAGTGCTCAAAATCCTTGGCCATCAGAGAAATGCAACTCAAAACAACTCTGAGATACCATCTTACACTGGCCAGAATGGCTAAAACACCAATGACAATCTATGCTGGAGAGGATGTGGAGAAAAAGGAACACTCCTCCATTGCTGGGGGTAGTGCAAACTTGTAAGACCACTTTGGAAATCAGTATGGTGGTTGCTCAGAAAAATGGGAATCAGTCTACCACAAGATCCAGCAATTTCTCTCTTGGGCATATACCCAAATAATGCACGTTCATACAACAAGGACATACGTTCAACCATGTTCATAGCAACATTGTTTGTAATAGCCAGAACCTGGAAGCAACCTAGATGCCCCTGAAGAATGGATAGAGAAAATGTGGTACATTTATACAATGGAGTACTACTCATCGGAAAAAAAAAAAAAAACAAAAAACAATGGAGTCTTGAAATTTGCAGGGAAATGGATGGAACTAGAAGAAACCATCCTGAGTTAGGTAACCCAGTCACAAAAAGACAAGCATGGTATGTACTCACTCATATATGAATTTTAGAGATAGAGCAAAGGATTACCAGCCTACAATCCTCTTCACCAAAGAAACTAGGGAACAAGAAGGACTCTTAAGAGAAAAATGCATGGATCCTGGAGAATGGGAAGGGCCAGGATCTCCTGACCTAACAGGGAACATGTGGGTAGGGGAGAGGGAGCTGGCAGAATGAGAGGAGGAGAAGAGGAGGGGAGAGGAGGAAATGGAGGAGCAGAAATATTGAGTTGGGGGAAGAATAGAGGAGAGCAGGTTGAGAGATACCATATTAGAGGGAGCCATTATAGCTCCGAGGAGAGATCTGGCACTAGGGAGATTTCCAGAGATCTACAAGGATGACACAAACTGACAATCTAGGCAATGGTGGAGAGGATACCCTAAATGTCCTTCCCCTACAATGAGACTGATGATTACTTTATATGTCATCCTAGAGCCCTCATCCAGTGGCTGATGGAAGCAGATGCAGGCACCCACAGATATATACTGAACTGAACTCTGGAACCCAGTTGCAGAGAGGGAGGAATGAAGATCAAAGGGGTTGGTACCAGGTTGGTGAAACCCACAGAAACAGCTGGGCTGAACAAGGGGGAGCACATGGACCCCAGTCTGCTATCTGGGAAGCCAGCACCAGACTGATCCAAACCCCTGAACATGGATGTCAATGAGGAGGCCTCTGCACTCTAGGGGGCCCCTGGTAGTGGATTAGTATTTTTCCCTGGTGTAAGAAGGGACTTTGAGAGCCCATCCCACTTGAAGGGATGCTCTCTTGGGCCTGGACACATGGGGGAGGGCCTAGGCTGGGCCAGGATGATGTGGTGGACTTTGGAGAGCCCCCCACTGAGGGCCCTGCCCTCCCTGGGGAGTGGAGGGGGGATGGGGTAGGGGGTAAGTGGGGGGTTGGTGGGAGGGTTTGGGGGAAGGGGAGGGAGAGGGAGAAGGGATTGACATGTGAAGCAAGCTTGTTCCTAATTTGAACTAATAAAAAAATAGCTAAAAGAAAGCATTACACAGGGAAGCCAGAGACTGCCTCACACGGGACTTTTATTCATTAATTTTTAACATCTATATGCAGCTTGGGAGCCCTTTATATTTTATCTTTTTATACACTTGTGTGTTTATCTGTGTGTTAACATGCTACAAGATACATGTGGCAGTCAGAGACTAATTTTGAGGAATCAGCTTTCTCCTTTCACCAGTTTGTTCTGTTCTGTGGATTGAACTTGGGTTGTCAGGCTTGATAGCAAAACCCTTTACGGGCTGAACAATTGATTTTCACTTCAGTTTTTTTTTTTTTTCCTTCACAATTTCTCCTTTGATGGTTTTCATATGTGTAGATAGCATGATTTTGTATTCATCTCTCATTATTCTACCTTATCTCCCACCCCATCTGAACCCATTCTCTTACCATACAAGTGTCCCTCCCACTGTCAAGTCTTTAAAAAATTATAACACACTGTGGCTTAACTGGAGTTGCTTGCATGAACATCGAATGGAGGTTATCTACTGGCTTATGGGCAATTTACCAGTGGCTATAGCACTAAAGGAAAAAAAAAAAGAATGACTCTCTCTCCCCCAGTAACTACTCATTGCCAGTAGATCCTTAGCTAGAGATGAGGTCTCATGAGCCCCCTCCTACCCCCGTGATGGAATGTTGATTGGCCCAATCTTGTACAGGTCTTGTGCACACAACCACAGCTTCTGTGAGTTCATTAGTGGGAAGGCCACATGCCATGTTCAAAGAGAGCAGCTCATAGCACTCCTACCTGTCCTTTCTTTTACATTCTTTCCACCTTTTTCTATAATGTTCCCTCATTGATGAATTTATTTTTATCTAGCCAACACCAACAGTCATTTGTATTGGGCAGCCGTTGAACTATTTCTGAGGGAAGAAGAAATTATCTTTTCTTGTTGTTGTTGCTCACAATGATTTCAGTGCCCACCACGTGGCTGAAACACATTGGTATTCAATAACTAGGTGTTAAATGAATGCTCACAAACTACAAAATTGATTGAGATCAAAGGATTATTTTTTCCAATAAATAAAAATCCATTGCATTTGGCTCAAGTTCAGAGATGGTTTGTAGACATACTGCGATCTCATGGGAGCTCACATTACCTGCTCAGACAGGTTCTGGCTGGGCTTTCTGGGAGAGAAGTGCTCTGAGCCTGGGGCAGACCTCTGAGCTTTGGGACCACACACTTGCTCTCCTGTCTATCCTCTCGGCAGCCATTCGTACTCCATTCCCCATGGCTGCCTCTAATAAGATTTGCACCGGAAACTGCATTTCCCTTCCTCCCAAGGAGCACCAAGTTTACTTTAGTTGTCATGTCTTTAGCCATGTTATTGCTATCTAGTCAACCTCAGTTCCTAAGAGTTGGGTTGTCTGAGTGTTGGAACTTGGCCCTGATTGACAAGGTGACAAGCCAGACTGTGGGAGACTATGTTTAGTCATGTGACCACCTTGGGCTGAATCAGCTGCAGTTAGTGTGGGCAGAAAACCCACACAGCTGGGAGCATTTGGGAACAGAATCCACTTTTAAAAGATGAGCATTTAAAACAATTAATCAAAAGACAGCTTTACCCAAAGAAAGCATGACCAAGGGACCAAGGGACAATGGGCATGTAAAGGGACACCACAGGATAGGTAGTCATAAGACAGAGGTAGGAAGCCTGTAGGGTAGTGTCAGGACACAGCAGTCATAGTCTGCGTCCTCAGGGTCATGCTGCTGTTTGGAAAAGCCAGGGAACAGATAGAGACCCTGCCCCCTGCTCCCTTCCGGTAGTCACACCAAAACTGGAAGTAAGGAGAATATTTGGCCCAGACTATAGAGAGCAGCTTCCAGGCCGGGGAGAAGGACATCTGAAGGGCAGGTGACACAGGTGGCCGGCAGAGGGCATGGCCAGGCTGAGGACAGGGCAGGAGGCCATGGGCAAAGGATGTCCAGTCACCAGGCAGGACTCACTCCAGAATGTGGCCCCAAATGGGCCTCATGGGTATCTTGTTGGATGGGCCTCCTTTGAAAACATTACAAAGAGTATTTCGCAGAGGATCAGTCTCAGTTGTATGCATGTTAATGGTCCTCAGCCCGATTACTGTAGATGTAACTGAGTAGTCTCAAGAAAGAGAGAGTAGCCAAGTGTTAAATGGGTTCTCAGAGGCCATTTTATCTTAATTGTTGTGCTCAGAGAACCCCGGGGCTGCTGCCACTGGAGTCATACTTCTGATCAAAAGCCCAAATCAATCCCTCTTGTTAAAAAACACATATGTATATTGTGGACATATGCATATATGTATGTACATATTTATGTATATGTGTATTTGCACATGTATGTGTTCATGCATGTGTGTGGATTGTGTTTACATATGTGTACATGTGTGTGTGTATGTCTGCATGTGTGTTTGAGCTTGTGGGGTTGTGGTTAGTTCTAAAGAACCCACAGATACAGATTGACCATGTATGTGTGCATGTGTTTGAATGTAAAATACACACATAATATACATAGATACGTGTGTAATGTGTATGCACACCTTAGCAAACTGTAAGTCTGCATTACTATTAAATAAGAAGAGCTCGAGGAACCAATGGATGGCAGTGAAGACTGTCTCCTTGCTGCTTCAGAGGGTGTGTTTATTACTTTTCCCTTTGCAGTGACAAAACACACTGTGAAAGGGTTTATTTGGCTCACAGTTTGAGGAGATACTGTCCATCATGATTGGGAAGTCATGGCAACAAAGTGTGTGGCAGCTGGTCACATGGCACCCACAATCAGGTGGAAGCAGAGCGAGATGGATAGGGCCTTCCCATCCCAGTTAACCTAATCTAGAAATCCCTTCCCAGACATACTGACAGGTTTCCCTCCAATGGGATTCTGGATCTCATCAAGTTAGCAATGTTGTCCATCACATGAGAGGGTCCCACTAGAGAAGAGGACAGTAGGAAAGGCAGCAGGGATGAGACCTGCCCCTCATAACTCTGCTCAGGGTTGTTTCTTGGAGGAAATTTATAAAAACTTAGCCCAGCATTGGTCCATAAACCCATGCAGTTGTCCCTGTAACACGTTTCCTTTATGTCTGGATCCTGCCCCTGTTGTGGGCACCAAGCCTTGGCAATAAACCATGCCAAGGCTCCCACTACTCCAGCTCCTCATATCCTGCCAAGCCCCACACCCACATCCTCAAGCACAGTGGGCACTGAGCACAGCGGGCACTGTGCTGAATGCATTGCCACTATCACCCCGAGTCCCCACAATCTCCTTGATGGACTCAGGGCTCTGTGCCTCAGAAAAGACAGTAAGACAAACTACAACCAGTTAAGTGGGGTAGTGATACTATGTGAAGGACCATGCTTCTGTCCTAGTTTTCCTCTTGATGCCACAGGACTTCACAGTGTGTCTGCAAAGTGATCTCTTGCTCTATTTCTTGTGTGCTTTTATGTGTGTGGTACACCTGGGTGCACGTGCACGTGGAGATTTTATGCCTGTGTTGTGTTCATGTGCATGTGGAAGTTGAAAGTAAACCTCAGCTGTCTCTCCTTAAACACCACTCACCTTGCTTTTTTGAGAGAGGACCTCTCATTGGCTGGAGCTCACCAAATAAACTAAGCTGGATCAGCCTATTTCCGTTTCCCCAGTGCTAGGATTATAAGCACCGGCCATCATGCCTGACATTTTCAACATGAGTCCTGGTATGGAATTCAGATTCTCATACTTGCAAGGCTGGTACTTTACCAACTGAGTGGTCTCTCCGGTCTCGTTCTTCGCTTGTCCGGTAAAGTCTGGCTGTGTGAGCCCACGCTCACCTTGAATTCCTGACCCTTCTCCTTTAGCAGGTGCCTCTCGGGGCAAGTGATGCTCCAAGCCCCTTCTGCTTGTTTCCCTGGGTGAGCTGCAGACAGGGTTGAAGCCATTAGTTCTGGGCTCCTGGGTCACTCACTGCTGCAGCTAGATGGCGCTGCATCCATACTTTTCGGTATTTCGTCATGTTTTCAGAGCGGAGTTCACAAAAACATATATAAGGGAAGTTTCTCCGTAGGATTACTTGGTGTGAAAAGGTACCTCCTGAGATTACATCCAGGGTTTCTAGAAGCCATTGGTGGATGGCACAACTTAAACATTCCCGTGTTTTCTTAATTCCCTGTAAGAGATTAGGCTGCAAGTAGAAAATTGATGAAATTCCACCAATGAGTGCAGTTGCTGTGTCAGCAATTTTATTTATTTGCCCCATCCTCTGCTTCTCGCTGTCTTTCAATCCTGAAATGCAATTTTCCACCTAGGCAAATGGAAATACTCTTCCCCCTGCCACAACCTGGTGAGTGACATCACCAGGACAGTGTGGATTAGATCGATGCCCAAATAGCTAAAAGGAAGTATGCAAGTCAAGATGCTTTGATGGTTTCTTCTTGGACACAGAGGACTTACTCAGAAGAGCACCCACAGTTTGTGAAACAGTGGATCATATCTGTTAAAATGACTTTACAAATAGAAATGGGGACTGGAAAGATGGCTCAGCAGGTAAAGTTGGTCACTGCTAAGCCAGAGGATCTAAGTTTGATCCCTGCGACCTGCATGGTGGAGAGAACTGATTTGTGTTCTGACCTCCATATGAGAGCCACAGCATGAGTGTGTCCTCCCAGTAACTAAATGTAATAAAGTTTTTTTAGAGGAAGGAATGCATTGAATGTATTCAAATATGCAATTAATACCCATGAACACAAATTTTAAAGATATAAAATACAGTTACGTTATTAATGCTATTTTCCCTCTCCCCCAATCCCCTATGAGCCCCCTCCCAACTCTGCTCCCCATAGAAGGTAGGGCCCTCCACAGGGGCTCCCCAAATTCCACAACATCATCCTGGGCCGGGCCTAGGCCCTCCCCCATGTGTCCAGGCCAAGAGAGCATCCCTTCATGTGGGATGGGCTCTCAAAGTCCCTTCTGGGTCAGGACCAGGCTGGTGAATCCCACAGAAACAGCTGGCCTGAACAAGGGGAGCACATGGCCCTCAGTCTGCTGTCTGGGAGGCCACCCTGAAAGTGGATGTCAACGAGGAGGCCTTGGCACCCTATGGGGCCTCTGGTAATGGATCAGTATACATGCTATTTTATATTTATGTTATAGATTCTGTGATTTTAATGATAACCAGATAAGGTTGTGCTTAAGGGTAAAACTATAATGAGACAGTTTGATGGACAGGAAGAGAGGGGAGGGGAGGGGGTGGGAGAGGGAGAAAGGGGGAGA
Organism: Cricetulus griseus; assembly: GCF_003668045.3. Lineage (NCBI taxonomy): Eukaryota > Metazoa > Chordata > Mammalia > Rodentia > Cricetidae > Cricetulus > Cricetulus griseus. Next base: position 61,859,316 of record NC_048598.1, read on the forward strand.
GGTGAGGGAGAGAGGGAGAGAGAGAAGGAAAGGGAGGGAATAAATATGAAACTCAATGTTGTCTCCCAGTGAGTGCCCCTATGGAGCAGAGAAACAAGAAGGCTGGTGGATTTGGAACGCCCTGCTCTGAGATCTTGTAGTATTAACAGAGACAGAAAGCAATGTGACCTCACAGAGGAATTTGATAAAACATATGGGGCAAATCTCAACTAACTTAGAGCCTAGTATGGCATGCCTCGGTGGGTAGGTTGAGTACCCTCAATTAAAAGGAAATATGGAAAGTTTCAGATAGATTTCAAGTTTGGTAAAAAAGAACCAAAGTAGCCTTTGGTGACACCCAGGCAAGTGGTATTTGGGGGAATTTAGGTCTGGCAAAAGATGTGGTCCCTCTGCATAGTGGTGATGTAGGGGATTATATAGACAGTGGTACTTCCTCTGGAAAGTTTTGGGTCTCATGGCAGAATCCAACTTGTGGGAGAAAACCATCTTTTCTTCAGGGTATCGGTTCGGCTTTGGAGTAGGACTGTTGCTCATCTTGAGGATGTTGAGTTTCAGTTTAGCAACTGAATGCCTGGAATGCAGGATCATCAACTTAAAAGGAATTGCTAGTTGTCCACTGACTCACTGTGAAAAGGGATTTTTCTAGGGCTGGAAAGATGGCTCAGTGGTTAAGAGTGAATACTGTTCTTGCAAAGGACCCCAGTTCAGTTCCCAGCACCTACATCAGGTGACTCATAACTATCTGTAAGCTTGGCTATGGAGGATCTGATGCCCTCTTCTGGACTCCACAGGTACCTGCATCCACACATGCAAATACACACACACACAGATGCATACTTATACACATAATAAAAACAATGTAACCTTTAAAAATGGGGATTTTTCTTCAGATGGAAGACACAGCATTGTTTCTCCCATCACTTCCTCTTTCTTTGCATGGTTTCAGTTTAGTGTCTCCACACCACTGACAACCAGGAATCCAGTTATGCTTGCCACTGTTTGAAATAAAAGGGGAGAGAGGAGCCAACAGAGAATTATGGGGTCTTCTCAACTGGTTACAAAACTAGGGTGCAGTGTCTCCTTTCATCTGTCTTTGAAATAGGAGTAGCAGTGTGATCACTGAGTGGTTCATACACAAGCAGAAAGTCTTGAGAATTCAAGAAGAGGAAACACAATAATGAGTGCTGTCAGTAGCAGTCACTTTGTTCAGAAGCAGTTCCAGAAATGGGGGGTGTTTTGGCTCACAGTTAGAACAGATACATTCTGCCAGGACAAGGACAGCAGGGCAGCAGGAGCAGAGGGCAGGTGGTCATATTGCTCCCACAGTCTGGAAATGAGGGAGATGAGCCCTGGCGCTTGGCTTTCTTTCTCTTTTAAATCCAGCCCAGGGTCTCAGCCCATGGAGTTACCACCCACCTATAACATGTGCCTTCCCACCTCAATGACTGACTCTGAAACTCCTTCCTAGACAGGCCCAGGAGCTTGTGCCTTCATTGATGCTAGATCTTTTCAAGCTGACAGTCAACATTAATCACCACACTCTCTTTATGGGAGACATTATCAAAATCTCCGTTTAAATGCCTTCTCCCCACATCCATAGAGAATTCTATACATCAGTACCAGATCAAGTGTGTTTTTAAGGAATTTTACAGCCATAACTTTATACTTTACAAAACTGGTTTATCCAGCATTTATGAGCCAAGTGCTATTTGAAACTACTTTCTTTTACTAAAGAGCAATAACTTTTTGGATAGCTGGATACTGCCTCCTTTATTATTTTGTATTTATTCCCGTGTGTGTGTGTGTGTGTGTGTGTGTGTGTGTGTGTGTGTGTGTGTGTGTGTGTGTGTGTTCTGTTTGGTGTATATACAGGGTGCATGCAAACTAGGGCATGCATGTGGATGTCAGAGGACAACCTGAGCCCTCTACCTTGTTTGGGAAAGGGTCTCTTTGTTTACTGCTGCATATGTTAGTCTAGTTGTCATGCAGGCTTCCAGAGCATCTCCTCTCTCTGCCTCTCAAATCCATGCAGGCATGCTGGGATTACATATATTGGCTTTATGTGGGTTCTGGGGATACAAACTCAGGTCCTCATATTTCTGCAACCAAACAGTTCCCACTGAGCCATCTTCCTAGCCTTCCCCTCCTTTTAGCTATTGAAAAAATTAACAAAAACTTGTGCTGATGGGAGCAGGAATGTGAAATTTAAAACAAGGTTCATGTGGGTGCTTATGAAATGCCTCCAGTCCCATCATTACCTAACAAGCCTGCCCATTTCTGCATAATGTCTCCTACAGCACCTGGGGGCAGCAGATGGGTTGTCAGTGGCCTCTTAGGTGCTGTCTGGGGTCTCTCTCTCTCTTGGAGCTGTTGGTGCCCACTGGAATAGTTGAAGGCGATGGAGGCACAGTTGGCTGCAGCTTTGAAAGTGGTGGCTGCTGGATTTTAAGTATTCTAATTAATTCCAGTTTTTAATCATGCAGGTTCACTGGGGTTTCTAAAGGAAAGGGCACCGGCTTGGGAAAAGAAAAGTGACTTGCCAGCTGGTCATGTCTGTGTAGATTTCTTTTCCCTTCTCTGAGTCCTGTGCCCCTGTTTTCAGGAAGTCCTGACTTCTGAGCCACAGAAGGAAGGGTTATCAGGCATGTGCTATAGTCCAAGGTCAGCAAACACATGCTTCTAAGTACATTCAGTCTAGCAGCAGGATGTGAGTGATAGGAATATTGGAATAGAGGACTCTGGGGAAGGTTCCTGAAACCAAAGAGAGGGGTCAGGATATCTGGAAGCCAGCACCCAGAATACCCATGGATTCTCACAGCACTGGCCCCAAGAAGGACAAGGAGATAGAAAGATGGCTAGGTGGCTAGGAGTGCTTGCTGCTTCTGCAGAGGAACAGTGTTCAGTTCCCAGCACCCACAACCAGGAAACTAACCACCATCTATAGATCCATTTGCAGGGGACCCAAAACCCTCTTCTGGACTCTGAGGGTACATGTGCACACACACTGTGCACATGTAGAGAAGCAGGCGCGTGCACATGTGCACGCACGCGTGTGCGCGTACACACACACACACTAAACTTTAAAAGAAATAACAAAAAGAGGCAGGATGCTTTGGGGGCCTAAAATAGAATCAAGAAAGAGTTGCTGCATACCTTGATACCTGCTGGAACTTTCCTTGTGATTTCCCACTTTTGTCATCCTGCCTGGAGTTTCAAACACACATGAGTGAAGGCTCATAGAGGTCAAGTGATCTGATCAAGGCGCCCCTTCTGGTTAATATTCATCACTAACTTGACAAGGTCTGTACTTTCCCCATGAGGCCAACTTCTAGGCATACCTGTAATGGAACTTTTTGATTATACTATGTAGGAAGATCCACTTCTGCATATGGGCAACACCCCTTACATAAGGAGGTCCCAGGGAGAAGTTTGGCTTCTGCAGGCCTATCTTCATGTCTTGTTTGAAAGTTCATATGCCCTCATTGCAAGTTCAAAGCCAGTTGTTACTGGTGCTGTGGCTGCTGCTCCATCCATCATCAACCATTTCTTTGGCCTCCAACATGGACCAGCAGCTCTTCAGGAATATTCCAGGCCTTCAGTGCCAGACAGGGAAGCTGTGACACTCAGTTTCATGGATTGAGCAACCTAGGTAGGGCCTGGGACTGGAGCCCATCTTGTTTGTAAGTTCTGACATTTTGTGAAATGTCAGCCCGCACTGTTGGCAATTGTTTTTCTAGCGTACATTACAAAGACAAATCAGACACCAAAGGTTCACCAGAGAATACTTAGCTTGCACAGTGTTTATGATCAACACATAGATATAGGGCCTTGTTGGCTCCAAAGTACCAAACCTCCCTATCTCCTGCTACTGGTTCTTCCCTTAAAACATCCCCTTCACTTGCTACTGACACAATTACCCCAGCCTAATCACCTCTGCCCCCCACATTGATCTCTTTCTTGTTCTGGGCTCCCTTAAGCCCACAGCCCCCCTTCCTTTCTCCAAACGCCCCAGCCCCCTTTGTTCCATGTGACCTTAACTCTCTGTAGGACCCTGAGTCTATATATGCGTGGCGGATTTTAATCTTTGGCAGAATATTAAAGATTATTAAGGTGATAAAATGAATACCAACCATGGGCTCCAGGAAATTAAATTTTGAGACACAAGTGGCAGATTTCTCCAAAGAATACATTTGTGATGGAGGATACTTTTGGTATCTTCCTTGGATGACTGGGTCTTGACATTTTCCTTAATTAAAAATTATTTGTTGTGTGACTATAACTTCCGTTTCAAATTAAACCATCAGACTTCCTAATTTTTTGGTTCATTAGTTACTTTGAAACCCTCTTTTCTGACTTGTCCTTGTTTTCCTTCCTGGGATCTTGTTGGTAGGTCAGATGCCTTTGGTCAGTGGCTTCTGTGAAAACTAAAGGCTCAGTGGCCAGTTTGGGAAGTACAATTGTGCTATTCTTCTCACACATAATCATGTGTAAGAAACACACACCTTACTCATAAGAGCTGGAGAGTGAAGGGAATGAGGCCCCCCTCTTAGTCCAACCCTGCTTCTATGAGCTCCCAGCTCAGTGACTTTGAGTAAGCAGGGCTCTTGTCTTTTACTTACATTTTTCATCTATAAAAGAGAATTATGGGCTAGCGTGATAGCTCTGTTGGTGAAGGGCTTGCCTGGCAAACATGGATCAACTCCCAGAACCCATGTTTTAAAAACTGGGCATGGTGGTGAACTCATAATCCTAGCGCTGGGGAGACTGAGACAGATGGGTCCTGGGGTCTCACTGGCCAGCCAGTCTAGCCTTAGGTCAGAGATTATGTTTTATTTGTTTTTTAACTGGAAGGTACATAAGGAATAACACCATAGTTGTCTTCTGGCCTCCACTCACATGAGCATACCCTTAGATACACAAAAGGGGGTAACAACATTTTTCATACTCTATTCATGCAAGGTTATCAGGAAGAGTTGAGACCAAGTCAGTACTACGTCAGGATGTCTATTACAGAGCCTGCATCTAGTGGAGAAGCTGACAGGCCCACCAGCAGTCATTGGTCTCTTCTCTTACATTCAGGTACATTGTTCATGGCAGTCTTTTCTGTGGGTGCCTTCAAATACCCCATGGAGCCCAGGGCAAGGCATTTAGACTCTAGAATGCTTCAGATCTCAGAGAAACCATATGTGGGGCACAGACGTATACAGTTAACAGCTTTAACATTTCTCTCACCCCTTAAATTGGGTGAACTTGACCTGCAGCATTTAGCCACTGCATTCAAAGTCCTACTGTTGCTTCTGCTGCTCTAAAAACACAGTAGAGCAGGCTGCGAGCCAGATCTTGGGCAGTGTCTGCCAGGATTGTCTGAAAGCCAAATAGAAGTCTCTGAGCCAAGAGTGCTTGTTGGCCTAGAGAGACCGCAGGGCCTCCTAACCAACAGGGAGGGGAATCGCCGCCCATAGTGTTTAATAGAAAAGAACAAAAAGAGACATTGAAGTCAGCATAATTCACAGGGAGTTTCAGTGAAGTCTGGCAGATAAAGGTTCTGGAATCTTAGGTTAGATTGCTGCCTCCGAGCACAGAGGTGACACTCCCAGGGATGCAGTGACCTCATTTTGCTTTGCATGGACATGGACAGGAATCACAGGACTCTCATCTGACCAGGTCTGAAAGGCACCCTCTGTTTACAGACAGCTGTCTGCCAGGAATAGCCAGCGTGATGTAGGATGTCAAGAAAGCCTAGACAAGGACTGGGGAGCCCCTCAAACAGAGCCTTCCTCTGTCATAGTTGGAACCAATGTGCTGTGTTGCACGGCTCCAAGGCTCGTGTTACAAACTTCTTGTTCCCCCTTCTCTGCTTCAAAGCAAAATGATGTCATTGTGACAATCGCAGTGCACATCCTTACCTGCGAGCTTTTTGTTACTTGTATTTGGTTTGGAATTCTATCATCACATACCATGTCTAGTTGATGCTGGAACTAATTTCTTTAGCTTTACTTCTTTAAAATACCTTTTAAAAGATTTTTTAAATTTGTTATTTGAACATTCCACACATGAATACAATGGATTGTATTGCTATATTTTTTTTTATTCTTTGACAATTTCATACGTGTGTACAGTGGGTTTTGGTTCATTTCTCCCCCTCCCAGTCCACTGTCTCTCATCCTTCTCTCTCCAACTGAAATGCTTCTTCTCAATAAGCCTTCTCCCTACTTTGCTGTCTTTTTATTTACTTATTTTTGGGACTCACCAAGTTTAATTAGGGTTGTGTGCATGAGCCTGGATGAAAGTTATTTACTGAAGGAAATGACTACTACTGAAGGAAATGACTCCCCTTTCCAGCAACCGTAACTGGCCATAGTCCCTCAGGGACGGTGTTGCCTCCTGTGTTCCCTGCTGTGCATGATGGAGCATTCACAGACCTAGTCTTGAGTAGGTCACCACAGCCACAGTGAAGCCATGATTGAGCGGAGTTCTTGACTTGCAGTGTTGTTGGTGAGTTATGTTGGCTGGAGGTATAATGTATAGTCGATAGGCAGTCAGCTGGACGGTGTTCCCAGGGGTCCTGAGTGAAAACACAATGGCTAATAGTTCACCAGAGTGTTCCTACTACCACTCACTTATCTATCATCAATGAAGCCCTGGGTTCCATCCCCAGCACTGCTGAAATTGAGCACAGTGGTGCAGGCCTGAAATCCTAGAACTCAGTGGAGACAGGAGGTCAAGGCTGCCCTTATTGGCAGAGAGGATTTGAGGACAGTTTGGGATATATGAGATCCTATGTATCAGTTGTTTTTATATTGCTCTGATAAAACACCATGACCAAAGAAGCTTTTAGAAGAAAGGATTTATTTTTGGATAAGAGCCCATCACCATCATGGTGGTGAAGCATGGCAGCAGGCAGGCTAGGTGGCATGAACAGCTAATAGCTCATCTCAAACCATGCACAGGAAACAGAAAGAGTGCGTTGAGAATGCTGTGAGCCTCCTGAAACCTCAAAGCCTGCCCCCAGTGACACACCTCCTCCAGGAGGCCACACCTCCTAATCCTCCCAAACAGTTCCATTCACTGGGGATGAAATATTCAAACATCTAAGCCTATGGGGGGCATTCTTATTCTACATGCCACATCCTCAAAAAAATTGGACTAAGGGTAGAAAAGCATATTTGCTATCTACTGCTGTGTAACAAGCCACCCCCACCCTCAGTAGTTTAAAACAGTAGTTACTATCTCATAGTTTGTGTGAGTTAGAAACCACATATCAGTTTTGGGTAGTTGTGACTCCTCACTCCGTGGTTATCTTCAGGACAATCTGGTGACATTTACTTTCAAGTTCCCCACTGCTTGGTAGCAGAAACCTTTGGGATATGTTCTCTATATCCTTACCTGAATGCCTTCATGACATGGCAGCTTACCATCCCGGGAGTGAGGGACCCAGAAGAGTGACCCCAGGACAGAAAGCAGTCTTTGGTAAACTAATCTCTCAAGTGACACGCTATTACTTCTCGCTCTATCAATGTGCGGGCACCCAGATGTCATGGGGATGCCTCCACCCCATTTGAAGAAAATTGTAAGACTGGAAGGGATTAAATCCACTGTCATTGCCTCCTTGGGTGATCATTTGCCCCTTTCCTAGAGCCACTGCAGCCAGTTTCTGCACACCTGCTCTATCTTCCTCTAGATCTAATCGTTGACTCACCCTGTTCTATCCAGAGGCTTGGACGTGATCCTCTGAGAGGTCTCTAGTCCAACTCTGCTCCTGGTCATATATGACCTCATTTTCTTTCTGCTTCATGTCTCAATTTCCACAGGATAACTTGAATTGTTTTGTAGAGGCACCTGCATGCAGTACCTGTAGCAGCCAGTAGAGGGTGTCGGATTCCCCTGGGGCTGATTTACAGGTGTTTGTGAGTTACCTGGCAAGGCTTCTGGGAACTGAACTTTAGTCCCTTGTGAGAGCAGTTTGTGCTCTTAATCATTGTGTCATCTAGAACTATGTAATCATAGTTGAAAGTCAGAAATCAGACTTGAGTAGAGAAACATTTGCACTAAATGCATTCTTTGGGACCAGAACTGATAACAAGGGACTACAATTCAGGAGCCCCCAATAGAAACCCTTGCACATGAATGTGTAAGGTTGCAATCAAGTCTCCTAAGGGCCTTGCAACATGGCAAATAGTAGCCAACATCTGTGATGATTATTACAGATTCTTAAGCCTGTCAATTTGGGCATGAATCTTGGTCCCCAACTTTCTTGGGTGTTTCCTTAGGTAAAGTGCATGTCTGTACAAGGGGAGGGTCTTCACAGCATAGTTGTTTTCTTCCTTTTTCTTCTTCTTCTTCTTTTTTTTTTTTTTTTTTTTTTTGGTATTTTTGAGACAGATTTTCTCTATGTAACACTGGCTGTCCTGGAACTTGCTCTGTAGATCAGGCAGGCCTGGAACTCACAGAGACCTACCTGCTTCTATCTCCAAAATGCTGAGATTAAAGGTGTGTGCTAACACCATAGGCTCAGTATAGTTCTTTTATAAGATTAATTTGTATTATTTGTGTGTGTATGCTTGTGCGTCTGTGTGGGGACATATGCGCCTGCATGCAGTGTTCATGGAGGCCAGAAGAGGGCATCATATCTCCTGAGGCTACACTTACAGGCAATTATGAGTCTCCTGGCACGAGTCCTGGGACTGAACTTGAGTCCTCTGCAAGAGAAGCAAGCACCCTTCACTTCTGAGCCATCTCTCTAGCCCCAGTGGAATAGTTCTTGATAACACCACCACAGAAGTTAAGTGATGCTATGCATGTAACATGTTTGTCACAATGCTAGGAGCCTAAAAAAGCTGATGCTACTGTGTATTGTAGGTGACATGGTAAAGTTTTGTTTCATCCATTTGTTCATTCATTTCATTCACTCAACTACTAGTATGTGTGTGTATACATGTGTATGCCTGTGTATGTACAAATACACATGCATGAGTGTAGAGGACTAAGTTCTATATTGGCTGTCTTCCTCAATCTCTGCCTGTTTTTATTTGTTTGTTTGGTTATTAATTAACTTATCGACAAGTTGATTGATTTTTCAGGAAGTTTTTCACAGAACCAAAAGCTCAATCTACTCAGCTGGAGTGGGGGGGGCATGAACTCCAGGGATTTACCTGTTGCTGCCCTCCCTCCCCTAAGACTTGTGTTACAGGCATGAACCTTCATGATGATTTTTTTAAAGCATGGGTTTGGGGATCAGAACTCAGGTCCTTGAGCCATGCAGGAATGTTTTACTGAGGGAGCCATCTTCCCAGCCCTTGATTAATGGGGGAGGTCCTTCTGTGTATATGTTTGTCTTATTGATTGATAAATAAAGCGCTGTTGGCCAATAGGGAAGCAAGTTATGTGGGACTAGGAGAGAAGGAGGATTCTGGGAAATGTAGTAAAGAGTGGAGTTGCCAAGTGAGCCCGGGGAAGAGAGGACACATGCCACTGGTGTTTTCTATAAGTCTTTATAAAATACATAGATTAATGGTTATGGTTGGTACTTAAGACAGAACTAGCAAATAAGAAATCCTAGTCATTGGCCAGCAGCATTGTAACTAATATTAAGACTCTGTGTGTTATTTTGGGGTCCTAATGTGGTGGTGGAACTCAGGCGCTGGTGGAAAGAGTTATCGTTACACTTGATGGGTATTTTCTACTCAGTCTTCTTTTCTGTTATAGTTTGCTTGTTGGTGATAGTGTGTGTGTTGGAACTATATCATTTTACACATATTCATTTATTTGTGGCATGTGTGGCCAGAGGAAACTTGGGGGAGTCAGTTGTCTCCTTCCACTACTGGATCTCTAAAATTGAGCTTGGGTCATTGGGCTTGGTGGTTTGGTCTCTCATTGACCCCATGTTTATTTTCAGATTTTCTTCCTGGAATCTTCTCCCACTTTTCACAGGTGCCATCTTTGTGTTCTTTGACAAGGAGGATGATGAGAGGCAATGAAGCACCCTGGACTTGGCCTGGGAACATATGGATTTGAAGCTTGGCTCTGCCTTTGACTGGCTGGCAAGCCATTTGTCTGCAGAGCTGGTTTGTTCCTCTATAAAATGGTATAATAAAGCTTACCTCACTTCACCTAAGAGACTATGGGGTGTGGCAAAGAATACAGGCTATGAAGCCAGAACTCTGGGTTCAAGTGCTGGGTCTGCTTTTCATGAGCCTAGTTTGTATGAATTCCCTAATCTCTCAGTGCTTCGATTTCTTTACGGTGAGGCCAGCATACCCGTGCACCTGTGAGGCTGTCTTGGAAGGACTGCATGGACTGCTGTAAGAAGAACAAGAACAGCTTGACACTTTGCACCAGAACATAACTGTTCTATATTGTTATATAGTTTTGCTCTCAGCTCTAGGGACCAATAATGTTTTACGAACTCCATTGGAAATAGGAGAAAAGCAGGAAACAGATAATCAGAAGCTGGGCTCTCAAGTTCCTCATTCTCACTCTGCTTCCCAGTAGTATTTTCTATTACAGTGCACTCTCTCAAAATGCCAGGGGAAATGTTCAGCACAGCCATGCCTGCCGCTCCTCCACCAGCTCCAAGAGTGGCACCAAACGTTCGTTTTTCCTAGCTGCTTCTGACTCCACTGACCTCCAAGTCCAGCTTCTAACCTGTGACCACTCCCTCCCTCCCTTGCTGGAATGATTTTCATCAGATGTGGAGAGCCTCCTTTCTAGCTCATTCTGGTCCATCTTCTGGATTTGGTTTTCCCAAGGAGCTCTCTGGACCTGTTCTATACCCCACTTCTTTGTATAAATATTTGGTTCTCTTCTCCTGCTCCTGTCTTCCTCCTCCTCCCCTTTTTCCTCCTCATCCCTCTCTTTTTCCCTCCTCATCTCTTCTTCCTCTCACCTGTCTTCCTTTCCTTCCTGCTTCCACTCCTCTCTCTTTGTCTCCTTCTTTATTCTTCCTTTGCTTTTCCCTCCCTTTCTTCCCCTTCTTCCTCCTGTTCCTTTTCTTCCTCTTCCCCTTCTCCTTTCTTTCTTCCCTCCTCTTCTCCATCCCTGCCTTTATCCTCCTCCACATGTGTCTCTCCACATGCTTCTTGTCTGCCTTCCTATTGCTCTTGTGCCTGTCCCCGTACTGTTTTCATTGGCAGTTCCTTCCCTCTTACAGATACGTTCTCTCTAATGGCTCCAATTGTTGGTGAAGGAAGCTTCCAAATGTGAAGCTCTGGTTCTTTATTTCCTGAGATTCAATATTGGAATCCTTGGAGATTTAACACTCAATATATTGAAATCATCAAATAAAATCTCCTTTCATTCTAAACCTCACTCTGTGAGGAGCACTCACTTGCCCAGGGCACCCAAATATCAGAATTATCCATGCCCTTCATTTGGCAGTTTCAGCATCCATTGTAGGACAAGTATAGTGCAAGACATGGAGAATATAAACACATATCCTACACAGACCCTCGGGTTAAAGATTAGGGGAAGAAAACAGATGTACCTTGGCTGGGGAGAGGGACTCTCAGAAAAGGCTTCAGTTGGGAATGAATCTGGACCAGAATGTTAAAGGTGTGAAGGTTTACAAAAGGAGGCAAGTGAATTGAAACAATGGGAAGCCAGAGCCAATGCAGGAGAAGATAAACAGCTAAGAACTGTAAGACCCGAGTTCCTCCCCAGCCAGGACCTCTGCCAGGCCCAGTACCCAGCAGCCCGTTCAGATAGGCCTGGCATTTGTCCTTGCCAGGTCCCTGCCCTATCCTCTTTTGCTTGATTATTGCTTTTATTTTATTGTTAGCTTTATTGTTGCAATCTCTCAAACATGTAGAGAAGTGTGTATCATCATGGTGCAACAACCACAGGTTTAACGATAATTCTATACCACCACCCAGGTCTCCCTGGCAGTATTGTATTATGTCAAATATCACACAGTGTATTATTTTGTTCATATACATTTTTAAAGAAGAAACTTTTACATAACCAGAATGGATTCTCATATCTTAAAGGGAAATTAATAATAGTGTCTCAATAGCACCATATCCCCAAATCCCATTATAGACATTGTTTGTTTTTAAGTAAAATAAAATAACATCCATGTTTGAAAGTAAGTGATATGAGCTCTTTTTATTTCTGTCTCTATAGAGTGCCTCCATTGTTATCTCTGTCTCTATCACATCTCTTTCATTTGTATCTCTGCATAGTTATCTCTATTTTTGCCTCTATCATCTATACCTGCCATCTCTTTATCTCTATGTATATCTTTTTTCATAGCTCCATTATCTCTATCTGTAATATCTATCTCTTCTTTATTTTGTATCTCTCATCCCTACCTCTATATCTCTGTCTCTATTCTTTCTGTGTGTCTCTGTCATATCTATCTCTGATCTCCATCATTTCTTGATCTCTGTCTCTATCATACTTATATTCTCTACTTCTATTTCTGTCTTTGTCATCATTGTGTAGTACTATTCCTGGGGAGATGGAAACAAACATCCAGTCATACCAGACAGGAAAACAATGATAGACCAAAATGAAGATACCACGAAAGTCCAGCTTGGTGAGCTAGTGAGTATTTCTTGGGTTACTTACAGGGCTATGAGTGAGGGGTTACTCCAGGAGCCGAAGTGACTCAAAGTCAGCTGCATCAAAAAACAGTCCACCTTGGTATTGGGGACATTTACTAAAAGATGGAAACCTGGGGTTTATTGCAGCTCAGCATGTTGGAGAGTGGCCTTTCCAGGTAACTCAGTTGATCTGAGTGGCTTCTGGCAGCTCAGCCTGTCTGAGGGGATCTTTCAGCCACCCTTGTGGCTTCTATATGCTTGGGAAGAAAGGAGCCTAGTAATTATTAGATAATTCCTCAACCAAGATTCTCTTTCAAGGTGATTTTAGATTGTGGCAAGTTGACAATTAAAAAGTAATCATCACATATCATAAACCTGACTAATGACAGTTCTTTACCTGTCTCTTTGTTTTCGTTATTGATGTCTATAATGATCCATTTACAAGGAGGCACAAGCTTGTGACATTTTAGCTTTAGCATTCCCTGAAGGGCTCTCTAATAGGCCCAAGCATTGCACAGATGATGCCTGCAAGGCTTGCCCCCATCCCCACCCCACCCAGTCACCCCTCTTTCTTGCTAAACCATTAGAGTATATTCCTAAAGCTGACCACCAAGATATATTACCATATTTGGCCACTTCTTATACCTTACTAAAACTCCAAGGTCCAGCTATCAAAACACTAATGTTCAGCAATTAAAATTTATCTGGCTACACTGACTAACAGGTCTAAACAAACTTACCAACTCATCCTAGCATAGATTTCCTCTTAAAATCCATTCCTGCAGGGCCACCTGCTGCTATCTTTGCCTAGTCAAGAGGCAGCCCCCTTGCTTGTGCCACCCCCCTACACGTAATAAATCTCCTTTCTGTAGAAAAATTGGTGTTGCCACCTCCAAGGTCCTCTTCATTCTGTATTCATTTTCAGCAGTGATACTTCTGGGAAGCACAAATGTACTCATCTTCTAGCCTTTGGGCTCCAATTGGTGCATTCACATAGAAGAGACAAAACACATGCCCATTGCCTTCCTTATTGATTGGTTCTCTTGCATCTTTCAATGATGATGACTCATGGATATCTGTCTAATGTCACTATGATGCTGTGAGTTGCATGCACATAATGATGTGTGCAGAGTCACTGCTATCTTCACTGAAATTCTGTGCTGAAATCACCCAGTGTTTGGTCAGCGCTAGCATCCCCAAATTGATTCTGAGTTTTGTTCTACAGCCCAGCCAGTCTTTAATAGCTTCTTGTTATTGGAATTAACAAAACATCCTGGCTTCCAGCCCCCCTTTGTGTCTATCTTCTGCCACAGACTTGAAGCAGCCAAGCCTCCTAGAACTCTTGATTTCTTCAACAGAAAGTATCATCTAGGACCTTAGTTGGAATGTAAAAGTTCTCTTTGAACATTGGCTGTTACACAATTTGATCCACCAGCTTCCAATTCCTATTATACTAACATGTGCTGCCTAACAATGAGAGTACGCCCTCAGACATATATCATTAGATCATATCATTGTGCAAGCATTTGAGTGCACTCACAGAAATCAAGATGGCTATTGTAGTGCTAGCTATTATCATCTTATGGGATGGTCCTTGTAATAAAATACCCCAACCAAAAGCAACATGGAAAAAGATTTTGTTTTGTCTTGTTTTCTGCTTACAATGGCAGGTCATGACCATTGTTGTGGGAAAATCAAAGCCGGAACAGAGAGTAGTTAGTCATATCACACCCACAGTCAGGAACAGAGAGAGAGTAAACAGATCTTTGATTGCTGCTACTTATGCTAAGCCAGCTTTCTTCACTTTCATACAGTTCAAGGCCCTACCTAGGGAATGTTGCCATCCATAGTGGACTGGGTCAGTCAACAGGACAATACCCTATAGACATGCCCACAGGCCAACCTGATCTAGATAATTCCTCAACAAATACTCCGTTTCAAGGTATTTCTAGATTGTGGCAAGTTGACAATTACAAAGTAATTATCACATGTCACAAACTTGAGCAATTAATTCTAGTCCTGTACAAGCTATCTTTGGTTGCCAAATCATCACGAATCCCATAACTGGTCACATCCAGCTTGAAAGTAGATAGCCTCCTTGATCTTTGATCCCAAATATTCTTCCCAGCCTGCCCCAAGCTGAAATCTAGCTGCAAGCCCTCTTCTCTCTAGCATGCCTGGCATGGTTCCCCATCCGGACTTCTTCACAACTGCTTCACAACTGTCTCCAATTTTCCTTCCTCTGGGCTTTTGCCCATTTGTCTCCACCTGGAACACATTTCCTCTGCATCTCTGCTTTTAGATGTCCTTAGAGACATTTCTGATTCTACGTCTGGGTCAGGAAATGTAACGCCCTCCCTTAAATACCCTCTCTGCTTCAGAGGCCAGCTAATCACCTTGTAATGAGAAGGTCCTTTTTCCTCCGAACTCCAGCATCCTTGTCTGATGACATACACATACCCCTATTCCCACCAGGACCATGAATTCCTAGAAGACTGAGATCCTATCTTACTTAGTCTTTAAACTCCCAATGCTAACCGTGTCTTGACACATAGTAGAAAAATGCTAGTAAATGTCAACAGAATGAATGGATGCACAGATGACTACACTAGTGGCATTTCTGCTTGGTATCAGGGTTAGCAAGTGTCCACCCTCTGTGTCTTCCAGCAGTCTCTTCTGTCCATAAACTCCCTGGAGTAGAAACAAGGCTTCCCCAACCTGTGCATCTCTTAACACAATACTCCGTTTAGCTCAGTGTAGCCCTGTGCTGCACACTGGATACCTGAATTTACAAAGAGGAGAAGATTTTAAATCCAAAGCCTCTTGCCTAGGCTGACCAAGATCTGAGCTCTTGACCTGCTCTGTTCGACTTCCTCTGACAGAGGATTTGGAAACCAAGGGAAGCCACGATTCTATTTTTCCACCTTTGCTGTTGCATAGTTTGGGATGCTAACTTAATGCAGCATCTTTTCCTCCTTGCCTTCTGTTCTCTCTCTTTCTCCCTCCCTCCCTCTCTCTCTCTCTCTCTCTCTCTCTCTCTCTCTCTCTCTCTCTCTCTCTCTCTCATGCATCCTGTGTGATAGAGGCTCACTGATTGCAGAGGCTCAGCATGGCAAGGGAATAAAGCTTCCCAGAATACAGTCCAAGAACAAACAGCCCATGACCCCGGGGATGACAGCACAAAAATGCTATTGACAAAAGATGGCCAGAGAACGGCTGCCTTTATTTGGACAGAGTGAGGAGAGAACTCTGAGTGAGTCTGTTAGCCAAGCACACCCTGGGTGTTCTATTGCTCTTTTGGGGAGTGTCACGTGCCTGGAATAGCTGGAGCCAGGGAAGAGATCCAGAAGTCTCCGAGGCTGCAGAGGGGACTTTTGATCACAGACTTGCAAATGAGTGATGTTATGTGAACCAATTCTCTCATGGTGGCAGCCAGACTAGGGCTTGATCTCCATCAGCTGAGGTTTGAGGCCGAGGCACCATTTGCCGTGCCAACTTCCTTTTTTTCTACTTAGGAAGGAGAGGTTTGCATTTTGTCAATTTTCCTGAACAAGTATATAGGACATGATGGACCCTGGGTGGGCTAGGTCCTGCTTGCAAGTTCCCCCTCTTTTCTAACTAGTGGGCACTGGATTGCTCCTCTCATCTTCATTCTTCAGTCTTGTCAACCCTAAGGTCCTTTGTTTTAATATTCTTTGTTTGTATTGTGTATATGTGCATAGTGTATGCATTAGCATACTTACATACGTCTGTGTGTGGCTGTGTGTATGTGTGTACTTGCCAGTTCATGTGTGGTACACATGGTATCTTCCACTATTACTATTTGCATTATTGGTTATTATTATTATTATTATTATTATATTATTTTGAGACAGTGCTTTCTCACAGAACCTAGAACTCACCAGTTTGCCTAAATGCCAGGCATCTGCCTGTCTGCTCCTGCCTAACACTGGGCCACCATTCACAGTCCGCATGGATTCTGGAGATCCAAAATCAGATCCCTGTGTTTATACAAGTACTCTACCCACTGAGCCGTCTCTCCAGTCTTTAAAGTCCTTTCTTCCCTTGACTATTTGTTAATGATTTTCCTGCTGTTGGAAATATGGCCAACTAAAGTGCTTTCTGTAGGAAATCACCCATAGAAGCTGTCACTGGTGACTTTTAAAGAATGCCTGGCCTGGCAAGATGCTCAGTGGATAAAGCACTTTCTGTGCCAGCCCAGGAACCCGAGCTTGAGCTGGCTCATTGTCCCCTGACCACCACACAGCTGCAGTGGCACACATGTGCATGCACACACAA
Organism: Cricetulus griseus; assembly: GCF_003668045.3. NCBI lineage: Eukaryota > Metazoa > Chordata > Mammalia > Rodentia > Cricetidae > Cricetulus > Cricetulus griseus. The sequence goes on from NC_048598.1 coordinate 61,876,157, forward strand.
ATAATAATAAAGAAAATACCTTTTTAAAGAAAGCGTCAACTCTGGAATCTCAGCTCAGATCCATTAACACTTGTAGGATTTGAACACATGAAAGGAAGGTTTCCCAGACAATTCATGCACTAAGTTGTTACTTTTAAATCTGTCCATCTGTTTTTCTCTCTCTGGCCTTGACTTAATGATCCTCCTGCCTCAGCCTCCCTATGGCTGGGATTCCAGGTGTGTGCTACTTTGTTCTCTAAGTCAGTCTGTAGAGGACCAGTGCTGTCAGCTTCTTCTAACTCATCCATAGTAAGAGAATCTAACTGATGCTGCAGATACTAAGTAGAGAGAGAAGCCTGGGAGAATGGGGGAATTAAGTTCTTTCCTGGATTCCTGAGTGATCAATTCACCTGGCTGGGGCTGTGAATTTGCAAAGAAGTTTGGGGGTTTAGTTAGCTATAAGACTGATGTTGGGCATGGGGCTGGATACTCAATGGAGTCCCTCCTCCAGTTCTTACAGTAGTTCTCACAGGACTTTTATTTCCTTTAATTAATTAGTTGATTATTTAATATTTTTGAGACAGAGTCTCACTATGTAGACCTGGCTGGCCCAGAACTTGTTATGTAGACAAGGATGGCCTCAGAATCACAGAGATCTGCCTGCTTCTGCCTCCTGAATACTGGGATTGAAGGCATGTGCCACCACTTTTGGTTACTTCTCTTAAGTTATATATGAATAAAGTAGGGAAAAGTGTTCAGTAAAGCATGGCTGTGAAAGAATAAACAAAACAAAGGAGAAGCAGGGGAGAAGAGAGAGAAGGTCTTGGGCTCAAGACCCATATAACATTATGCTTTGAAACCAGTTGGCCTATTCCAAACTGGGTCTTTTATTTCCTTCTAATTATTATGCTCACAAAGCCGTGGTTATTTCTCTCCCCATAGGGTTGTGTTAACAATGCCAGTGTTTCCCAAGAGTGGAGCGAAGGAAGGCTAGCTCTGTCTTTCCCATCTCACTCTAGAGTGTTTCTTTGGATTAGTCTTGCCTTCCAGTCAGGTTTGATGCAAAATCAATCAAAAAATGCAAATTTAAAGAAGGAAGTACAAGAAAGGCAAGCAGACCCAGAACAGGAACCTGGAGTCAGTCCTTAAGGAAAGTGGCTTGGGGAAGGTGTGGCAAGTTGCATGTCCTGTGGTGTTTATAAACTGAACTCCATTACAGGATAAAACTATTATTTAGAGAAGTGTGTGTGTGTGTGTGTGTGTGTGTGTGTGAGAGAGAGAGAGAGAGAGAGAGAGAGAGAGAGAGAGAGAGAGAGAGAGAGAAGAGAGAGACAGAGAGAGAGACAGAGAGAGACAGAGAGAGAGGGAAAGTTACCTGTGTGTGCAGGGATACATTTGCATAGTTGTGTGTGCACATAAGCAGACACCAGAGGAAACCCTCCAGTATTGTTCCTGAGTTATCATTCACTTTTCTTTTGTGTTGCTGGTTCTCATTAGCCTACTACTAGCTAAGTAAACTAGTCTTGCTGGCCAGTGAGCCCTAGGGATCTTCCTGGCTCCACATCTGCCTGGCTTTTTTATGTGGACTCTGGAAACCAAACTCAGGTCTTAATGCTTGCAAGGCAAGCACTTTACTGACTGAGCCAGCCGTCTCCCCAGTCTCCAAATGTATGTTTTTGATGAACACAGCTGGGCTTTGCTGTAGGAGTTCTTGCCCCTCTATTTATTGCTAACCAGTAAAAAACTTATCTTGCGAAGCGTTCAAATCTTGCCTCAGAGGATGCACATTCTATTACAGGCCATAGTGGGGACACAGAGTGCAAGTTAAACAAGCATCTGCATCCATGGTTGCTGTTTGATATGAGCAGAGCTCATGGGCTTGGTTTCAATCTTGATTGGCCAGCATCTGAGACGCTAGGATATATTTATTTAAACCCCACTTTTTAGATTTTTTATTATTGTTGTATATGTTCATTGTGGCACATAAGGACATTTCACTATGGTGCATATTGTATGTTGAGTTTAGCCTCTTCCCCCATGTCCTCTTACCCTACACCCTACCCTTCAGAGCTATATTTTCAAACCGATGTCAACTTGAAATGCCGGGCATTGTACAAGGGTCTGAATGCAAATGACTCCAGAGGAACTCTTTGTCCCTGTGGGTGATGTCAGTTATTTCACACGCTCCCGTGGCAGAGACTCTTCACCCCACATTCCTTCTCTCCTGATTGACATTTGAGAGGGAAATGCTTTCCTTCTGAAAAGGACACGGAGAAAGTAAAGGAAACCAGTTGTTCAGAGCAGCAGAGGGGCTGCCAGGCCACATGGCCACCACTCTGCTCTCCCCTACCGCCTCTTCACTGGCACGGACTTGAACAGAATTGAGAAGGTGATAATCATTTTTCTGAGGACAGTGGCAAGAGGCAGAGACAGGCAGATCTCTTTGAATTTGAGGACAGCATGGTCTATGTAGTGAGTCCCAGCGCTACCAAGAATTCTGTCTGGGGGTAGCGTGAGCACACTGGGCCCAATGTGAACCAACTCATTTAACCAGGTGTGACCAGCCCATATAGATGACAATGTCTACAGTGTCAGAAGGTTTGGTAGACTGTAACCTTTTCACTTAGCTGGAATAAGAGATTTTCTTCACTTGGAACAGAAGACAAAGTGTGGCCAAGGTCACTTACATCCTGCTCCAATCTGTTTGCTTTTGTACTCCAGGACCCACCTGGTTATAGATTGGGACAATGAAAGGGAACCTACTTCCATAGCTCTGGTTTAGCTTGCTCTCTGTCCAATTGATGTCTCTTTTCCGACCTAGCTAAATTTCAATCTAGTCTTCTAAAGTCTCAACTGCCCCAGTGCAGTGTAGAGGAGGGTGGAGTCTGAGGTCTTTACAGCCCTTAGGAGAGTCTGCAAAATTAACATATGAAAAGAGGGGGACAAGAAAGGGGAAAGCTAGAAAACTCCTCCTGGCTGAGGCCAGCCAACTCAACCTTGCCTCTGAGGCAGGCACAACTTAGTGTCCTAAATTGACCTATGACTCAGGCCACTAAGTCATACATCCCTAGATGGAGAATTGAGATACAGAGATAAGTGGTACTTGAGGATGAGTGTAAAAGTACGGTAACAGATAAAGCCTGATGAGAAAGCTAAACACTATAAATGAGAAAGCTAAACTCTATAAATGAACCCCCAAAGCCCCACGGAGTAACATAAAAGCCCTCAAGCTGTAAGGAAGGGCCTTTGTTCCAGCCTCATTCCTCCCATAGAAGTGTGTTCTTTTTTATTAAGCTGCCCTTGATTCTACTACAAACTTGTGTCCCCGATCAACTCCTTGTTTTCAGGGACACAAGATTCTGGAACCCCATCAGAGGGGCCCGGTGGAACCCTGATACCCACCCATGTCTAATCTCCTGAAGGAGACTTCCACCATCTCCTGATGTCACTTTGTAATGGCCTGACTGGAAGAAATAAAGGTACCCTGAAGAGACATGCACCCATGACCCCCTCTTTGGTTACCAGAATAGTGAAACAATGGTCCCCAAGAAGATGGAATTTCCCGCTGTAGGAAGAGAAGATTGAAGTCCTGGGAATAGTCAAGGAGGAGCTTGTCGACTGGAGAAGATTTGCAAGTTGTCTGCTGACTTGACAGGAGTGACTGACCTTGCTAGAAAAACCTAGAGCTGAGATAACAGTGGCTCAGTCATCAATACTGCATCCTGCCACATGGCTTAGTTACACACATCCCTTAGTTACTCACATCTCTTTAAACCTTCCCCTCATGTCAAATGCTGAAGATGGGCTTAGGAGGTCCTGTACCTCTTCTCAATGTGACCCTATTGAATACACCTCCTTTGCTTGCTTTTTATTATTCATTTGGCTTTTAGGATTGTCTTCTTGAGGTGAGGTAGCTGAACCTGGCTTGATGGGGTATATAGACTGTGATTCCAAGTGATGTCCCCATGGTACAGAATTGACATGAACCACTGTCACCAATTCCTGTGCTCTGTCTGTATTTGGATAACTGGTAATTGATGGTCCTGTCCCTCTACTATCCACAATAGAATCTGGGTGCTCCTGGCCTGACTGGTCCTACTCTAGCTCTGGGATGAAAATGTAGAATGTGCCTTTAGTCATTGGTAATGACTAACGAGCAGGGTTTTAGGGTAAAAGCCAGGCTCTTGCAGCCCTGGAAGGCTTGTCAGCATCCCCCACCTCCAAGACCTAATAAGCCACTGAAAGTGACAGCTGGAAGGAGAGTCCCTCAGTGTGGGCACTTTGGGAAGAATGATAAAAGTGTCCAGTGAAGCACAAAGTCTGTTTTGGGGTACCAGCATGAGTTTCATCCTTAAATCATGGAAGAATTGGGACAGGAAACAAGTAGTATGGAACACTAAACCAGTTCCGGCTAGGATGTACTCTGTTGAACAGTGTCCAGTGCTGGTTCTGTAAGGTGGCCTGCACACATCTTTATATCTTGAAGGGACAATCTAGTTCTCAGGCAATGGCTGCCTCTCTGGGCTGCAGCCTCCCTGTCATGGCTCATAGTTCTTATATACAGGGTGGTCTGTCCTGTTAGGTTCTCCTATTCTTGGAATCCAAAGTGGTGGCAGGTTTAGGCAGACTGAAGACCTTCAGGTCACTATGAGTATCTGGAATAGGACATCGTAAAAAGCCAACTGTAAAGTGCTCCCTCCCTCCCTTCCTCCCTCCCTCCCTCCCTCCCTTCCTCCCTCCCTTCCTCCCTCTCTCCCTCCCTCCCCTGCCTCTCTGCTTTCTTCCTTCCTTCCTTCCTTCCTTTCTTTCTTTCTTTCTTTCTTTCTTTCTTTCTTTCTTTCTTTCTTTCTTAGTTTTTTTTTCTCTTTCTATTTTAAGGCTCAGTGATTTGTTCTTGTTTTCCTTTTTTGACAGTTTCATATATTTTTTATGATGAATTTTAGTCATTTTTCAGGCCCCATTCCCTTCCCTCATCCTCCTCCCTCCCCTGCTAGAACCCATCTTCTCAGTGAGCCCCCTCTTCCTTTCATGTCTTGTTTTTGTGTGTCGCTCAGTGAGTTAATTAGAGCTATTTGCCTGAGCGTGGGTGCAGAGTTGTCAGTGGAATAAGGAAGGGCAGCTCCTCAGTGAAGGTAATGCCATCCCTAACATCATTGAGTGCAGATGATCTTTGTTGAGAGGGGTGGGAACTCGTGGTCCCTTCTTCATCCAGTGGATGAAATGTTGATGGATCCAATCTGAGGCAGGTCGTGTGCAGCTGCAGTGGGTTCATGGAAGAAATGGCTATGCCATGTCCAGAAGACAAATGCTTGCAGCGCATCTCTTCTCTTCTTATACCCCCTGTCCTCTTTTCTGGGATTTTCTCTGAGCCTGGGTGGTGGTACTATAGATGTCTCAGTTAGGTGGAGTATCCCACCATCATTACTTCTCGGCACTTTGGCTACAGTATGACACTTCTCTGATAAAGCGTATGTGGAACTAAACTGTATTGGGAAGCCAGAGCTGAGGCTGAGTGCACTGGGTTCTCTCACTACTCTTACTGTTACGCTTATAGAGGAATGAAACAGGCCAGGTACCCTGGTTTCTACATCCATGCTTCCATGGCTGCATACAGAGGCAAGCAGGTGACCTAAATTCAAAGAGACAGATGGAAAATTAAGACCAACTATCATTCGGCTATGAGGAGTCAGTGCTTTTCAGGGAAAAGAAAAAGATGCTAAATGCCCATCATAGCATATATGGAGGGCTAAAGTATAAAGGTTAGAACCAAGGCTGTAGTGTGATCAGATGTAATATCGACTTCAGGAACACAGCACACTGTCAGTGTGTGTTAGTAAATGCGTCATTGGCACAGCCCCTGAGCCTTGCATACCCCTTAGATGCCACATCTGTGTAGATAGAGTGGATCCATTCATGAGCCCTGGGGTAGAGGAGTCAACAGCAGCTATACCTGTCCACCTCTGGGTCAAGCCACTGCTGACCTTGGCTTTTAACACTGTGGTGTAATAATTAGAAGAACAGGGCCTGGAGAGATGGCTCAGCAGTTAAGAACCCTTGCTGCTCTTGTAGGGTCTCTAGTTTGCTTCAGTACCCACATTGGGTCAGCGGACAACTATCTGTAACTTCAGCTCCAGAGTTCTGGACTGTAAGGGCACTGTACTCAGGTGAACATATGACATGCATAGACATATGAATATACACATAATTAAAAAATAAATCTTAAAAGCAATCCAAAGAATGAGATCCCCACAGAAAGACACAGCCTTCCAGAACATTAATTTTCTTATACTGACATTCTCAAAGAATAGGGTGAGAAAAAAAAAAAGTAGCTTTTCTTCCTTTTCTAGAAGCCAAAAGGCTGGCTCCGGTTTTCTTTAACAGACGACTTTGTCAGGCTTACTCCAATAGAACAGCCTTTTGTGTATTTTTTCCCTGCCAAATCCCCTTGGCCTCTGAACTAAAGCAAACTCTAATGAATGTTATTGCTGAATAACTCCCTGCATGTTTATGACACGTATGGCTTTCTCTGGCTGACCTCTCTAAGGAGACTGCTGCCCAGCAGGGGACACATTTCGAGTGGCAGACCATGAGGAATGATAGACCAGGCAGGCTAGCAGAGCAGGGCAGATCTTCGAGACACAAAGAATGAATATGATCACAAAACATCTGGAGAAATGTGAGCTGATGGGGGTGGGGAGGAGGCTGCCATGGTGGTTTCAAACAGGGTGGAATTTGTTTGACAAATGCCATGGAAAGTAAGCTGGTAGACAGCAAAGGGGAGAAGAGGGCTGTGAGACAGTGGACATAAATGAGTAGCATTTCTAGAAGGCCCTTGACAAAGTATTGCTAAACGGGCTCACAGGTTGGGTAATACTTCTGGGCTCCCCTCAAGGGTGAGCCTCAGCCACTGCAATAAAGAGCTGAAGTCAAGTGGTAATTATCCCCTTTCTTTTCCTAAGGGCATACTCTTAAATCTTCAGTTATTACACACTTGGGTAGCATAAGCAGAGCCAGGCAGCACAGTGGAGCTTTGGGCCTCTGGCTTTCTTTACAAGGGTTTTAGTGTGATACATTGACTGTTTTGGAAAGGTAGCCCTGGTGCTTGACCAGGACCACTGCCACACTGATAAAATACATTTCTGGTTAATGGTCAGCCATCTATGGCCCACAAACTAATTCAACCACTGTTTGTAGATAAAATTTTATTGAAATTCAGTTATACCCATTTGGTGACATGTTGTCTGGTTCAGTCATCACTGCCATTGCAGAACTGAGTGACTGTAATGATAGCCCACCAAGCCTAAAATATTTATTCATTTGCATAGAAAGTTTGCCAATCCTGACCTGGGAAGATGGTTCAGTGGATAAATCACTTACCTCTTAAGCATTGAGAACCTACATTCAAGCTTCAGAACCTATGTTAAAAAAAGCAAGACACAGAGAGCTCATACTTAGCTGGTTTTTATATATAACCCAGGATCTCCTGCCTAGGTATAGTGCCCCCCCCCACAGTGGGCTTGGCCCTCCTGTATCAATTAACAATTAAGATGATCCCTTAGCTACAGCCCAGTGTCACTTGACCTGGATTCACCAGTGACACTTGGGGGAGCCTCTGCCAGTTGAATTTGTCACCTAAAGAGGACTTTGGAAATTAAACAATTAGATCTGATTTTCTTCCTGTTTCTCTATTTGAAGAATGACCTCAATGCGTCAAGTGTGTTCACTTGGCTACATTTCTTTGGTTTAACTTACCCCTTTAAATAAAAAAGAAGACAACTTAGAGAGTCCAAGGAGGGTAATTCCCTGTCATTTATCAAGAACTTTTTCTTTTGTCAAAACAAACCATTAACATTCCTAGCTGGTCACTTATTTATATTCTAAGAACTGATAGCCAGAAAAAGCCACTGCTAACACATTCAGGGGTTGTTGTGTGGTGTCTTAAGTAACTCATGGAAAAAGAACTCGGAATTGGAAATCTTCTTCCAAACTAGCTTTGTCAGTGCTCCCACAACCGAGGTAGACAAAAGCAAATCTAGAGAACACTCATAAATATAAATGGCTGTTAAACCTTTCGGTGGGGGTGATTTCGAGTCAAAGATGTAAGATATCAGCACAAATGCTTGGGCAATCACACCATAGCTATGTCATGACTTTAATTTAGCAAGAATTAATTGTGGCTTTAAGATGTTTTATACTTTAATGAGCAAATGGAACATAGCCTTGGGTGTGTTTTATTAACCTGCTTGTGCTTTGTATTTCAACACAGTCTTGGAAAATGTAGGAGACAAGCTACCCATCTTTACAAGTGTGTGTCTCACCCGGAGCCAACAAATACTAGAATGGACATTGAAGAGTGAGGTATTTCGATGCAGTCATTTTCAAAATGACATGTTTAAATCATAGGGCAAGGGGTTGGAGAAATGGCTTAGCAGTTAATTAAGAGTACTGGCTGCTCTTCCTGAGTACCAGGGTTCAATTCCCAGCACCCACATGATGGTTCACAACTGTCTATATCTGCAATCCTATGGGATCAAATATCCTCTTCTTGCCTCCACTGGTACCAGGCATGTATGTGGTCCACTAACATACCTGAAGGCAAAACACCCATATACATAAAAGTACATTAAAAATTACAGGGCAAGCAAATGAATTTTGGATTATTGGTCTCAGGTAGCCTATTCACTATGTAGCTGAGGATGACCTTGAACTTCCTACCCTGTCTCTGCCTCCCAAGCAGTGGGATTAGAGGTATGCACCACCACGGCCCTTCTTTTCTTATATGTAAAACTAAGCAAACACTTTGGGAATAAGAAGGTTTTGTAAGGTAACTGGGAGATTTTCATTCACACTGTGTGCTTTGTGTCCCACCCCCACACCATAGATTCATGGGTTGAAAGACTGAATCTTGGGCAGTGGTGGTGTACACCTTTAATCCTAGCACTTGGGAGGCTGAGGCAGGTAGATCTCTGAGTTCCAGACCAGCCTGGTCTACAGAGTGAATTTGAGGACATCCAGAACTACACAGAAAAATCTTGTCTTGAAAAAACAAAACAAAACAACCCCCCCAAAAGAAAGAACAATTAAAAGAAAGACTGAACCTTGATTTTCCTGTGACGGTGAAGAGGCAGGGCTTTTGGAAAGGGCTTAATTGATGGATAGAATTGGTACCTGGTTAGTTACTTTTCTCAACCCTGTGACAGAATTCCTGACCAAGGCAACTTATGGTAGGAAGGGTTTGTTTTGTCTCATAGTTTGAGTATAGTGCATTAAGTAGGGGAAGGCATGGGGCAGCTGGTCTCATAGCATCCACAGGCAGGAAGCAGAGAGATGGGCGCTGGTGCTCAGCTCACTTCCTCCTTATTCATCCCTGAACCCCAGCCCATGTGATGCTGCTGCCCATGGTTTCTGACTCATTAAACCTTTCTGGAAACATCCTCATAGACCCACCCCATAGTTTGCTTTCATCCTGTTTCTAAGTCCCATCAAGTTGATATTCAAGATTATTTATATACCACATTAGCCATCATAGTGTCCTTGTTCAAGACCCCAGAGAGCTCTTTAACTTTCTATAAAGATAGTGAGAAAGTGATGTCTATGAATGACCAAGTGGGCCCTCTCCAGACACCACACCTGCTAGAACCTTGATCCTGAACTTCTCAACCATGAGAAATAGGTCTACTGTCTGCAAGCCTCCCCATCTGTGGTGCTGTGCTATAGCAACCAGGGTTCCTGAGACAAAGAGCCAGTGGGAGGGCACTGGTGAACAGCAGCTTTAATTCTGAGAACTGAAGGGCACAGGATAGCTTACGGAGACTTGGATGTCTGTGGCACCTCAGTGAGTAGTTACTGTGCTCACACACTGGAATTTTACACTTCTCTGCAACTCGCTGGCAAAGGTCTCATCTGTATACTCACACTTGCAAGGTCTTCACCCAACCATGGAAGTCTGAGTTGAGTCTGAGGAAGGGTAAGTGTGCTACTTGCTGGTTCCCCAGGCTCCCAGGATCCCAGAGACAATCAGACTCAGCAGGGAGTCTAGTCAAGCAGGAATTCATTTATTGCTCCACAGCAAGCATCTTTTAAAGCAAAAAAAACCAAAACAAAACAAAAAAAAAACAAAACAAAACAACAACAACAAAAAAAACAAAAAGAACTGCAGGGTGGGAAAACAGCCAGCCAATGGTTTTAATGGTCAGCATATCTCACACCTAGGCTCCCTATGCTTTACCTAGTGAACACAAGCTGTTCATGCAGTAACCTCATCTGCCAATCACTCTTCTTTGTAAACATCTCAGGACTCGCCCATCTGACATCCCCCCCAGTGCCATCTTTGACTGGTTTGTGTGGCCTTCAGCACTCATCCATGAATTAGTATTTGTGAGTTGTCCTGGCCTCAGCATCATTGGGGATTCCTGATGCACTTGCTATCTTGAGCCTGGATTCCCAGAAGAAAGGAACATTGGCGTGGTTTCATTTCTGTGGCTGTGATAAGATACTCTGACAAACATCAGTTTAGGGGAGAAAGGGTTTATTTCAGCCTACAATTCCAGGCTGCAGACCACCATGGTGGGAAATCAGGACAGGAACTTAGAAAAGCGAGTCACAAAGCCTCACAGGAAGATCAGGGAGAAATGAATGTGGCATGCTCTCTCACTTGATGGTTTGCATCTGGTCCCCTCCACTCATACTGTCAGGACTCTGTCTTGGGAATGGTGCAGACAACCATGGGCTGAGTCTTCCCTTATTAATTAATGTAATTAAGACAATTCCCTTCAAATATTCCCAGAGGCCAACACAATGTAGCCAGTCTCTTCCCAGGTGATTCAATGTTATCTCAAGTTGACAATTAAATCATCACAAGTGTCAATCATGCCAATGGCAGTCATGGTAGCTAATACCGACTGAGATTAATAAGATATTAGACACTGCACAAAGCCCTTAACTTCGGCCTACAGAGCCTATGGGACACAGCTAACAATTTCCTTCTCCATGCAGGCAGGGAACCCAAACCTGAGAAGGGCCAAGCCACAGCCCAAGATCAGAGACACCTGCATGGCTGAGCTGGGCTGGAAGTTCAGGCAGCTGATTTAGAAGTATCACAGGTTTCTAGAGACCAGGGGACTCTCCTGGCTGCCTGTTTCATCAGATGAGTGAGTTATGGAGGGTTTTCAACTGCCTAGAGATCACACAACTCTTTCAGTCATCTAAAATATAAAGTGACATTTCTAAATCCTTTGAGAAAATGAGATAAAATGTGGTTCTTCAGATTTTAGGCTTTTTTAGAAAAATTGCAACAGTCATAATGCTTACTATACAAATTAAAACTTAATTATAATAATTGAACTTCCTCTTTCTTTGTGTTTTACTTCCTTACTGCACTTCTTTTCATCCAATCCAGTTAAGCTCAATTCTGTTTTTCAGATCTTAACACAGATTAATTTGAATCTACCTGTTTAAATGCACATGTACACCCATGTATACAATACACATGTATACATGCACAGCAAACACAGGCACACACTTATACACATACTGCATATCACACACATACATATGCAAGCATATATATGCACACACTCATGTATATATGCATGTACTTACACATACATGCATACATGCACATTTGCACAGACACACTAATGAGGTACACATATGTAACAGGTCTTTTTTTTTTTTTACCACCATGTTGCGACCGCCTCAACCAGCAAGGAAGATGCAACGCTGAGACTCTTCCTTAAGCAGTTTACTCAGGAACCTTGAACAATCTTCTGTCCCCGGGGAAAGCCAGCCCACAGCTTAAAAGCACTCTTGCCAGCCAACCCCAGAACGCCACGTGGCTAAGACGGATAGGCTCGCATTTGCTGATGCAAGTTTGAATCTTAGACCAAGCCAAATAAGGAGTTGTTTATTCCAGAGAGCGCTCACCCTCGAGATGGTAGAAGGCAGAAACCAGCGCCATCATTAAGGCGCGGTGTATCGCAGCTCTCTACACCACCAGCTCCCAAATAATGATACAGAGACTATTTATTAATTATGAAAGCTTGGCCTTAGCTTAGGCTTGTCCCAACTAGCTCTTAAAACTTAAATTAAGTCTACATTAGTGACCCAAAAAACTCAACCAGGGAACTCCTACAACTGATAAACACCTTCAGCAAAGTGGCAGGATACAAGATTAACTCAAAAAAATCTGTAGCCCTACTATATACCGATGACACATTGGTGGAGAAAGAAATCAGAAAAACATCACCCTTTACAATTGCCTCAAACAACATAAAATACCTTGGGGTAACACTAACCAAAAAAGTGAAAGACCTGTACCATAAGAATTTTGAGTCTCTAAAGAAAGAAATTAAAGAAGATACCCGAAAATGGAAAGATCTCCCATGCTCTTGGATAGGTAGGATCAACATGGTAAAAATGGCAATCTTGCCAAAAGCAATCTGCAGATTCAATGCAATCCCCATCAAAATCCCAACACAATTCTTTACAGACCTTGAAAGAACAATTCTCAACTTTATATGGAGAAACCAAAGACCCAGGATAGCCAAAACAACCCTGTACAATAAAGGAACTTATGGAGGCATCACCATTCCTGACTTCAAGCTCTATTACAGAGCTATAGTCCTAAAAACAGCTTGGTATTGGCACAAAAATAGACAGGTAGACCAATGGAATAGAGTTGAAAACCCAGATATTAACCCACACACCTAGGAACACTTAATTTTTGACAAACAATGCAAATTTATACGATGGAACTGTAAGACCCCCAGAAGCTCAGGCCTCCAGGATCTCAGCCCAGGACCTTGGTCACCCCAATCACCTGGCAGAGTCAAAAGCTTGATGCAAACTGCATGAGGCTTTATTATAGTTGTTTAACGAACTAACCCCATGTTAGCTCAGGTCTTTCATCCATCCACCATGGCGGATGGCTAGGAAAGACAGCTGGAAGCATTTACATAGAAATCTTATAGGGCAGTGTAAGGGGAGTGTCTAGGGGTACGCACAGGCTCAGGATTGGTGTGCCTCTAGGCTTGGAGGGTATGCCCTGTGTTGATTGGCCACCTGGTTGTTATGGCCAATAGGCCCTCCCAGGTTGGTTGCTATTCTCTGCACGACATTGCTGTGCACTTGTCTGTAAAGCACACCCAGAGCTGTAAAGCATAACACCACCAGCTAACTTCTGATTGGTTCCTTGCCACGAGGCAGGCACCTAACCTCCTAGTGACTAAGACAAGGTCAGACAAGCACTTGTTCGGCTGTTATGGCTGCTGAAATAGGGAGCTGGTCCCTTCAGAACAAGGAGAACATCTTCAACAAATGGTGCTGGCATAACTGGTTGCAGACATGTAGGATACTATAGATATACCCAAGCCTATCGCCTTGCACAAAACTTAAGTCAAAATGGATCAAAGACCTCAACTGAACCTATTAGAAGACAAAGTGGGAAATACCCTTGAATTAATTGGTACAGGAGACCGCTTGCTGAACATTATACCAGTAGCACAGACACTGAGGTCAACAATTCATAAATGGGACCTCCTGAAACTGAGAAGCTTCTGTAAGCAAAGGACACAGTCAGCAAGACAAAATGGCAGCCCACAGATTTCCCATTTTGAGAAAAGATATTCACCAACCCCACATCTGACAGAGGGCTGATCTCCAAAATATAGGAGGAACTCAAGAAGCTAGTCTCCAAAACACCAAACAATCCAATTAAAAAGTGGGGTACAAAACTAAATAGACAATTATCAATAGAGGAATCTAAAGTGGCTGAAAGACACATAAGAAAGTGTGCAACATCCTTAGCCATCAGGGAAATGCAAATCAAAACAACTCTGAGATACCATCTTACTCCTGTCAGAATGGCCAAAATCAAAAACACCAATGACAGTTTATGCTGGAGAGGATGTGGAGAAAGGGGACCACTTCTCCACTGCTGGTGGGAGTGCCAACTTGTACAGCCACTTTGGAAATCAGTATGGCGACTCCTCAAGAAAATGGGAATCAGTCTATCACAAGATCCAGCAATTCCACTCTTAGGCATATACCCAAAAGAAGCACATTCATACAACAAGGACATCTGTTCAATGATGTTCATAGCAGCACTATTTGTAATAGCCATAAACTGGAAGCAACCTAGTGCCCCTCCACTGAAGAATGGATAGAGAAAATGTGGTAAATTTACACAATGGAGTACTACTCAGCAGATAAAAACAATGGAATCTTGAAATTTGCAGGAAAATGGATGGATCTAGAAGAAACCATTCTGAGCGAGGTAACCCAATTGCAAAAAGACAAACATGTTATGTACTCACTCATATGCGGATTTTAGACATAGAGTAAAGGATCACCAGCCTACAATCCATACTGCCAGAGAAACTAGTAAACAAGGAGGACCCTAAAAGAGACAAACTTTGTCCTCTGGAGAAGGGGAAAGGGTCAAGATCTGCTGAGCTAATTGGGAGCATGGGAAGAGTGGGGAGGGAGCTAGGAGAATGAGAAGGGGAGAAGAGGAGGGATGCAAAGGACATGAGGGAGCAGAAAGGTTGAGTCAGGGAAGAATAGAAGGTAACATGAATGGAGATATCATAATAGAGGGACACATTTTAGGTTTACAGAGAAATCAGGCACTAGGGAAATGTCTGGAGATCTACAAAGGTTGACACCAGCTAACAATCTAAGCAACAGAGGAGAGGCTGACTTAAATGCCCTCCCCTGATAATGAGATTGATGACTAACTTATATGCCATCCTATAGCCTTCATTCAGCAGCTGGTGGAAATAGAAGCAGACACCCACAACTAATCACTGAACTGAAATGGAACCCAGATGCAGAGAAGGACGAGTGAAGAGCACAGGGGTCCAGACCAGGCTGGTGAAACCCACAGAAACAGCTGACCTGAGCATCTGGGAACTCTTGCTCCCTAGACTGATAGCTAGAATACCAGCATGGGACTGATCCAGACCCCAGGAACATGGTTTTCTGTGAGGAAACCTCAGAAATCTATGGGACCTCCTGTAGAAGTTCAGTACTTATCCCTAGCATAGGTGTGGACTTTGGGAGCCCATTCCATATAGAGGAATACTCCCTGAGCCAAGACTCATGGGGATGGGCCTAGGCCCTACCCCAAAGGATACAATAGACTCTGATGACACCCTAAGGAAGGCCTCATCATCCAGGGAGAGCAGAAAGGATATGTGATAGATAGGGTTTTAGTTGGGGGGGTGGTAGGGGAGGAGGCGTGGGAGAAGAGAACTGGGATTGTCATGTAAAACAATCCTGTTTCTAATTCAAATAAAAATAATAGAATGAAAAATATCTTAAATTAACCCATTTATCTTTTTCTACCACGAGGCTTGTTACCTCTTAGAACTGTGTGTCCCGTTTCCTCTGTGCATGGCTGACACATCCCCACCTCTCAAATTCCCTCCCCCAGCCCCAGAATTCCTGTCTCTCCCAGAAGTCCTCTCCTGCCTAGCTCTTGGCCATTCAGCTCTTTGTTAAACCAATCAGGTTCCTTAGACAGGTGAGATAAAACAGAGACACATCTCCTCAGTGTAAAAAAGATTATTCCACAGCACACATATGTACATATGTAAACACTCATGTTTTCACACAGTGGTGTGATTAAGTATACACACATACATGCACACCTCTGGGCAGTGGTAAATGGACAGTCTTTGAAGAAGAAAGACCTCCTGGAATCCAATTATGACTCTTCCGTTTACCAACCATATGGTTTTGTAGTAGTGATTTCTGTATGCTGCATAATCCTTCGTGGTGAAATATAGTTAACAATGTTACCTACAGTTTAGGTCTAGGTAGAGATTATATAAGATAACAAATAGAGCAGTTAGAACAGAAAAGATACATGGGGACCCTTCATGTGTCATATCTTTGTGTGTATACGAGTACACCCTGCCTTAGTTACTTTTCTCCCTGCTGTCCTTGACAGGGTGGAAAGATCTGTATTGCTCATGGCTTCAGCAGGTTTAGTCCATCACCATGGAGCAGCTCCCACCGTGATGGAATGGAAGCAAATGAAAGGGGGAAGCAGTCACTCTGCTGGTTGTCTCATTTCTCCCATTTCATTCCCAGTGGTCCTGCGGCCTGCTGGATAGTACCACTCATATCCAGGGCGGGTGTTCCTCTGTCTGGAAGCTCTCTCACAGACACGTTCAGATGTACTCATCTTCTAGGTTGCTACATCCTGTCAAACTGACAATGAAGATGAACTGTTATGCACATATTAATGCACGTGGAGGTTGCTGTATAAATCCTTTTGTGTCTTGGACTTTTGATTGAACAATGTACTACTTCAGTAATACAAAGCTGCTTTTAAAATTACCCAATATTGCATCACCTACACGTCACCTGCTGACAGATTTTTATGTGGTTCTATTTCTCACACATATAAACAATGCTACCATAAATTTCTAGGTAAATAAATCTGTACGCATTTGTCTTCACATTGCTCTGGGATAAATTTCTGAAGCCAGAATAGCTGATGACAATGTATGCACACTTAACATTTCGGTTGAAACTGCCAAAGGGCCCTCCCCATGGGTCACATAAATTATAATTAAGAATGCCAAGACTGAATGTGCCTACGTCTCTAGAATCTTGTCAACACTAATTACAAAGACATTTTAAAATCCTTATAAGATTGTGAAGGGGGAACCCTCTTACTATTGTTTTAATTACAGTTCCTTGACTCATAGTAAACAAGCTTATTTGATGAACAAAATGATTCCGATTCTCTGAACTAGTCCTAGTCTTTCACCCATCTTCTCACTTGAATATTTTTTAAAAGCCAATTGTTTCTCTTTTTTCTTTTTAGAGGCTGTTCTAGTTACATTTCTGTGGCTGTGATAAAAAATACTCCAACAAAAAGAAACTTGGGGAAGATAGGGTTTATTTCCATTTACAATTCCAGGTTATTGGCCACCATTACTAGGAAGTCAAGGCAGGTACTTGAGACAGCTGTCATTCATATCTACAGTCAAGACCAGAGAGGAAATGAATGCACATGTGTGGGCTTGCATTGCGTGTTCTCAGCTTTTCTCCATTTTTATAAACCCAGCACCCTCTGCAAAGGGAATGGTGCCCCCCACAGTAGGCTGGGTCTTTCCACATCAATTAACTTGTTAATTAACTTAATTGTCAGTCTGTTGTTCCAGACATACCCACAGGCCAACCTGATGTAGACAGTCTCTCACTGAGACTTTCTTCTCAAGTGACTGTAGATTGTTTCAAACTGACGAATCTAACCATGGAAGAAGGGATTGTTCCTAGGGCTAGGAATATGGCCCATAGGGCTAAGACTAAGCTACATCCTTAGTCTCACACTGATTTTAAAAAAATAACCATAATTCTTTATTGTTTCTTTGGAAATTTCACAAGATGCACCCCAATCCGACTCACCTCCCAGTCTCTCTGTATATGCCCCTCACCCCTGCAGTATACCCCCAACTTAATTAAAAAACAAAACAATCCCCCCAAAACAGCCCCACCTCACTCCTCCATCTTCCCAACACCTCTTTTTTCATCCTAGTGGCATTAAGAGCTTCCAAGTGTCACACAGTATACTCCTTTTGTCCAGTCAGCCCACCCACAAAATGTTCATTGCAATGAGTCCTTGGTCTGGTTCAAGGCCTTTGGTTTCTGGTACACCATTGTCACGGCTGGGCCCTCATAGAAACCTCTCTCGGATATCCTGTTGTTGCCTGGAGTCATGGAGATCCTGTAGTTATTGTTCTGTGGGACCAGTGGTCCTTTCTCTCATCCCAGCAGGTCAAAGATAGGGGAGGATGTTTTTATATATTGAGGGTTTTACTAGCTAAGTGTAGTGGCACAAGCCTTCAATCTCAGCACTCAAGAGGCAGAGGCAGTGTACCTTTGTCCAGTCTTGTCTACAAGGGAATTCTAGGTTATGTGGGACTATATAGTGAGATCTTGTCTAAAAAATATTTTTTTTAGTGAAAAGAAAAATAATTTTACTTCTTTACTAGTCATGTATGCTAAGCAATTTTTCAATGTTGTTGCTATTTTAATATTTATCTTTTAGGGATTTGAAATTCTTGCACAGTAAACCTGTGATTCCTTTCCTTTTACACTGTAAATTCTCTGATCTCAAATTTATATAGTATCATTTTTATCCTTAGTAGTTTTTGTTTTTATGCTAAAGCATATGCCAAAAGCAGGAGCTCTGTGTGGATTAGGGTGTAAAGCAGGAAATTTAATTTTACTTAATCTTAAGTCAATAGGAAATTGTTAGGGAAGTTGAAGAAAGACAAGAGGAAAATACATTTGGGAAAATTGTACATATTTGTTCTTTCATTTAGTCAAATAGTACAGACAGATTTCCTGAAAGCTTATTGTAGGACATGGGCCACCCAGGTCACCACTGGCTATTAGAATGTCCTGTGATGGTAAAAGTGTTCAATATGTATGTCATTTGTGGCAGGAGAAAATATTACTGTGTGGCTGTTAAAATGTGGCTAGAATTGTAAATTGTTTAATTCATGTGGATATATGCTTTTTTGCATGCATCTATGCATATGTAGTTTGAGTGCATGGTCACATATGGACACATGTGAACATGTGGCCTGTATGCATATGAACAAGGATGTGTGCATTTTCTGTGCCCATGTAGGAATATAGCTTGTATGCATATATAGACACATAGCAGAAATGTATGCATGCACACATTTGGACATGTGATTTACATGTGTATGTATATTTATGTGTACATGCATATACATATGTTCACATGTGGGAATGAAGCTTTCATAAATCTTTGTACATGTGTTATGTATCTTGCATGTGTATACACTCATGTATGTATGAATAGCATTGCTCATATGTAGGCAAATAGGTTACATGTATGTCTGCACACACTTTGATATATGTTCTGTATGTGTATGCATGTATTTGTATATGTATATTAACAATATATTTGTGAAGGTACATATGAGCATACAGTTTATATACATGTGTGCACACACTTAGGATAAAGGTTCAAGTGTGCTTTCACATATATGTGAGTGTGTGCATGTGTGGGTAGAATGTGAGTGCTCATGTGTAGGCTTGTAACATAAATGTGTGTGCACATACACAGGCATTGTGCAACAGACCATGTGTGCATCAATGAGAAGGTGTATCCAGACACTTCCTTTTAGAATTTTTTGCCAAGTTTTTAAAAAGTCTGATTTTGTTTCTTTTTCTGATTTGAGGGCAGTTTGATAAAAGATAGGATATGTTTCGTCCTTGGCAGTCCTGGCTCCTCTGTCAGTCAACAGTTCTCCGTTTCCCAGCCTTTGTGGGATCTCCATCTTCTGCATAGTGGGTCTTTTCTGCACTCTCTTGTTCAAGGGAAGGCTGGTCCACGTTTGTAAACCCAAGGGCCTCCTCTATGTTAATCCTTCCTCATGCAGAAGAGGATGCTCTTCCTTTAAGAAACAAGCCAAGCAGAGGCCCACACAGCTCTTCTGGGTGCTCACTCTGCAGTGCTAATCTTTTCTGTAGGGTCCCATTAGCACTTCAAGAATTTGTAGTCACAGCTATTTGTGGTATGGATACTGAGTGCTGCAGAGGGTCTGGGCATGCTTGGGGGATGATGTTAACATGCAGTTGTATTTGCATGGCAGGAAACCTTGAGGGCTCTAGGGAGGAAAACTTACATTTCCATTTCCCAGAGAAAATGGGCCTGTTATGCTGCTGTGAAACATGAAATTTCAAAATGTTTGAAATTGAAGAAAGGCTTTTCTTGTGGTTCCAGTGGGTGGTAGTGGGGGGTGTCAGACTGTGTGAGAACAGTGGGTGGGGACATGGTGACCTGGTCTGGCAGCGTGAATACACAGTCACTGGAGCCGAGGATAGGTTGTCACACATATAGCCACCAGATTTATTACCGAGGCGAAAAGGATGCATTGCATGCAGAGTCACTTGGCCGCCTGTCAGGTAGAGGCCTGAGACTTAGAAGCAGACTGATCAGCACCCAGCAGATAACAGCTTCCCCAGGAATTGGTAATGGGATGCCTATAGGAGAAGCCTCATAATGTAAGGTGTAACCATGTGCTATTTTGTGATAAAATTGCAAGATGAAAAGACAAAAAGCAAGCCATGGACATATGAGACCCAAGGTTTAGAGAATGCACATTGTGGCATCTCATGAAACTTTAATCATGAACTTCATTCAAATTCATTGAGATAAGTGGGATGATAGGAACTGACAGGCGACAGAAGCTGTCTCTGCTCAGGGTGATGATTTATGGACGAGCAGAGAGCAGGTTGCCTCTGGCTCCCCCTTCCAACCTCACTTAACAACTTCATTAATAACCCAGATAAACAAGCCATTGAGTTCATGAACAGCATCTGATATTAAATTGAGAGGTGCTGGGAATAAAAAAAGAAATCCCAGCAGACAATGGTCACACATGGAGGAAAACAGGAGATCGTGACCTAGAGTAAATAAGATTCTGTTACATACAGAATAGTTCCCATGATTAGCCTAGGGAGATGGCTCAGTGGGTAAGGTACTTGCCACACAAGCACAAGGATCTGAGTTCAATCCCCAGTACCCATATAAGAAGCCAGGCATAGTGGCATGTGCCTGTGACCACAGTGCTGGGGAGACAGAAGCAGGTAGATACTGCAGGCTTCTCAGCCAGCCAGTTCAGCCAGAGTGGTGAAATCCAGGCTTGTGAAAGACCCTGCTTCAAAAATAAGGCAGAGAAAGATTGAGGAAGATACTTGTTGCCAATCTCTGGCCTACCCAACAATATAAAACACACACACACACACACACACACACACACACACACACACACACACACACACACACACACATCTGTACATGTACTTCTATGTACACATGCTATATGTGTGAACTCAGAGTTGTGGGAGGAAGAGAGGGGAAGAAGGAAAGGGGAGGGAAAGAGAGAATTATTAGAAATATTTCAAGAAGTCTCCAAACACATTTGGAGCAAGAGTGGAAATCCACTGAGTGGTAATTAGCATTATGAGCAGAGTCTAGACACTTCCCTTTAGTCCTTACAGCACAAGGAGGACTGTGTTATCCTTCATTGCAAACACAGAACATTGCAGATCAGGAAGTCAAAGGAATTTGCCAAGAACCCACAGGTAGTAACTGCTAGGATTTGGGCAGGTCTCTTTGCCAGTCTATGAAGCCTAGTGTTCTTACATGAGATTTATCGTCCTTCAACACTGCCTTGAACTGGGAAATTCAGAAGCTCAAGTTTCTACCTCAGTCCCACTGAACTGAAACCTGCTTTTGTGTAGGATTTCCATGACTGATGTACAGGAAGGTTTGACCTGTGTGGTCTGTCTTCATGCATGGGGACATAATGAATGGGGTAGGGGGGATGGCTCAGTCAGTACAGTGCTTGACTTGCAAATAGGATGATCTGAGTTTAATACCCAGAATCCATACAAAACAAACAGAATAAGTTGAGAGTGCTGTGTGTGGCAATCCTCATACTGGGAATATAGAGACAAACTATTCCTGCAACTCTCTGGCCAACCAATCTAGACAAGGAGAGTTACAGACTAAAGAGAAACTTTTCTTTAAAAAAAAAGATGGGTAATGCCTGAGGAATGACACCAAAGGTTGACCCCTGGCTTACACATGCACAAGCTCGGGCACACGCGCGTGCGTGTGCACACACACACACACACACACACACACACACACACACACACTGATGTGGAAACCTTTCTATGACCTTTGTTTCCTGGCATGGGTTCAACATTCCAATTCACCCACAGACCCAGTGCCATTCTCCGTTCCGTCAAAGTCACATAACCACAGGCCTTCACACTCCATGAATTAAAGAGCCTTTGTGGCAATGACTCTGGCCTTTTCCTCACTCACATTCTCTGCTATCTTAGCACCTGTCTCTTAGTATTTGAATAATTGGTCAACTGTTGTCAGTTACCCATTAGGGTCAGAAATCTTAGAGGACAAGTTTGTCTGTTATTTACCTTTATTTCTTGACAGCTAGCATGAAGATCCACTTAGTCCAGGGTTGATGCTCACCACAAGCTTGTGGAGTAACCGTGAACATGAATGAATGAATGAGTAAATGAATGAGTGAGTGAATGAATGAATGAATGAATGAATGGGCTTGAATGAATACATGTATGCATGAATAAATGATAGTGTGGGTGAATGACTGGTTATGAGAAGGAATAAATGAATGAATGGATGAGTGAATGGCCGTGTGAATTGACTGCACAACCATGTAAACAAATGGATGGATGACAAGAATAATGGCTGCATGCACGACCACAATAATGAATGAACAAATTAACACTAGGGAGGGGTTTGTGCTACCTGGGCTACACCTCCTTGATGGTTTTTCCCCAAGACCTTTAAAGGTCTGAGTTTTGCTGGAAACATCTAGAAAGCTTTTTTGCTTTCTCCTCTATCCTTAATGGTAGGTATATTTTCTATTTAAGCCCCAGCAGATGTTTTCTTTTGGCATAAAACAAAGAAAAGAAATCTATAGTTTCTTCTTGACAGTGAATTTAAAGAAGAAAAAGTTGTAAATAAAAAAGCCTGGCTTTTACAAATGGGATTTTTTTGTCTGTCCTCATTTCTATGGTGTGTTGTAATCTGAATGGAAAGTTGAGGGTCACAGCACCTTCAGTCACTCATTCAACAAATATTTATAAGGTCCCTGGTGCACCAAATACTAGGGGCTGAGATGATTGACACACACCCAACCCACCCTTTCGAATCACAGAGACTGAAGGGGGGAGATAAGAAGTAGATTGGAATAACTAATGCCAGGTAGTTTATGGAGTTAAACATCACTGAGTTCCAACTCTATGCCATAAAATGAGCTAGCCACTAGGATAGAGTTAAGACAAATCTCTGACCCAGAGCAGATCATAACTCAGCTAGGCCAACATACCAAGTCATCTCAATGCTTTGGCAAAGACAGAGGCAGGGTGCCCTGAACAGTAAAAGCACATATTAGGGGCATGCTGAGCAGGGTGGGCCAAAATAAAAAGAGGTATATCTCTGGGAAGATGACATGTCTATTCAAAGTGTAAGCAGGACTTTACCGGTTGTGACGGTTCATCTTTACTGTCAACTGGATTTAGGATCACTATGGAAACAAATCTCTGGTCATGCTTGAAAGGCAGTTTCCACATTAGGTCAATTGATGTAGGGAGATCCACCCTGAATGTGGGTGGTACCGTTGCATGAGCTGGAGTTTCATACCAAATAAAAAAGAGAAAGTGAGCTGAGCTCCAGCGTTCACCTCTTTCTCTTCCCTGACTTTGGCTGTCAGGTGACCAGCTGCCTCACACTCTTGTCACCACACTTCAAACACTATGAGGGACTGTCCCCTCAAACTTTGCACTATCACAAACCCTTCCTTCTTTACTTGCTCACTTCAGGTGTTCTGTGACCATGGGAAAAGTAGCTCATATGGCAGGTGAGAAAGGGCATGAAGCTAGAAATCAGTTTTCTTTACCTGGCAAAGGATCCAAATACATAGGCATCAAGAAGAGTGGTGCCATGTGCTATGGGAACTTGGGTGGAAGAGAGGAAATGTGTCCTTTGGAGGTGGGGGAGGGAATCGAGGGAAGGCTAACTTAGTGGCCTAGATAGGGAAATGACTTTCTCTGCTGTGTGTATGATGGTTTGCTTTAATTGTCGACTTGACACAATCTAGAATCGCCTGGCAAAGTATCAACAAGAGGTTGTCTGTATTGTTTTGGACTGAAGGCATATTGATGGGAGATGAGTTAATTGACAGTTGGACATCCAGACCACAGCCACTGGCACCATTTGTTAGGTAGGACATCCTGAACTGTATCAGAGTGGAGAAATTAGAACCAAGCAAAAGCACAAGCAAGCGAGTGAACACGCATGCCTGCGTTTCCCTGTGCTCTCCACTGTGGATGTGATGGGAGCAGCTGCTTCAAGCTCCTGCCTAGACTTCCCCACAATGATAGATGGTAATCTGGAGCCCAAAGCTGAAATAAGCCCCTTTCCCCTGCACTTGCTGTTTGTCAGGATATGTTATCACAGCAACAGAAAGGAAACTGGAACCCCTTGAAGAACGTCTGTATAGACATGTGACTTTTTCCTTTTCTCTTGTTCATATTTCTTTCACAACATTTCAACATTTAAACCTTCTAGTGCATAGAAACTGATTACACATAGCATATTTACAACAGTTTAAGATGAAAAATCTTTGAAAAAACAAAGATGTTTAATAATATATAGATTTAAACATAAATATAAAATTTGTAAATGCAAATGAGAGTCAAATGAGAATTACTTTATGCATCAATATGTTGTTCTGTAATGAATGCTCTTAGAGTCCATCTGATAGAAAAAAATAAAGATGTCTGCTGTCTTGACCTTTTGATTCTGTTAGTTTATTTCTACAATTTGTTACTTGTATAATATTGTATATAGATGTAAAAATCAAAATTTGAAAGCTATAAGAGGCAATGGAGAGGGACACAGTTAGTAAAATGCTTGCCCTGAAAGCTTGAGGACCTGTGTTCAAGTCTTGGAACCCACAGAAAACAGTGTGGTAGTACTCTGTAATCCTAGCTTTGGGAAGGTAGAGATACAACGACCCTTGGGAATCTCTGTGTAACCAGCCTAGGCTTCTTGGAGAGCTCCAGATTCAGTGAGAAACTTTGTCTCAAAAAGCAAGATGGACAATGATTGAGAAATACATCCCACATCAATCCCCAGCTGTGGAACTGGGATTGCCATGTAATGCAATCTTGTTTGTAATTCAAATATATAAAAAACAAAAAAACAAACACAAAACAAACAAACAAAAAAACCCCAGAGACAGATACTGGGGTTCAAGCTGATTGTCAGATAAGAAAAGCAGCCAGCCACTAGTTCTTACTTCTACCTCAGGCTGAAATGGCTGTCCTGTTCTCAGTGTAGCTGAATCTTAAATCTTCAAGGCTGACTTTGCTTTTTCCTTTTATACTGCTCAAATCCTGGGATTAAAGGCATGTGATCCCCAGTGCTAAGATCTCCTTCATGTGAGCTGTTTCTCTTTAGGGCTGGATCAATTTCATGTAGATCAGTGTGGCCTTGAACTAACAGAGATCCATTTGCTTGTCTCTTGAGTCCTGGGATTAAAGGTGTGTGCCACCACCACCTAGCTCTATGGCTAGTATGGCTTCTGGGATTAAAGGTGTGTATCTCCATTATCTAGCTCTAGCTGGGCCTAGACTTCACAGAGATATGCCTGCTTCTGCCTCCTGAGTGCTGGGATAAAAGTCATGTGCCACTACTGCTGGCCACACCCAAATTCTTTATGTAAGAATTTTCAGGGAAGCCAGAAAGTTATGTCTCTTAATTTTTTATTAATATGCCCTGGTATATTTGACCTCTAGACTACTTTCCCTCATAGTTGGGGGCAGAGTCAGGTCTGTGGTACTACTGATATTTTAATTATTTCAAATCTCATTCTTTCTTTTCTTAGTCTCACAAATATACACACAGACACACACACATGCACACACAAACTCACACATGACACATTGATAAATACAGATAGATAGATAGATAGACAGATAGATACATAGATAGATAGGATTTTTCAGTAAGAATCAATGATTTCTTTCAGAAGTAGGAACATATTGATAAAAGAAGTTGTGATTTTTTTTTTAAATAACTGATATATTTGTTGGGGGTGGGGCATGTCACATCACATGCAGAAGTCAGAAGACAGTTCCCAGAATTGAATTCAGGTCATCAGGCTCAGCTTACTGAGTCATCTCACCTGTCCAAAACTGCAGTTCTTTCCATTATAAAACCTGAGCTTCATGACAATGGTTAAAGAAAGCTCTTGCTCTCGCATTAACATTTGTTTCTACACAACACCGACTCCTCACAGTAGCATTTCTCACATTCAGCTCAAATGACCTACAGCGTGGGTGTGTTAGTTGATTTACTTCCTAAAATTCAAGAACAGTTTAGTTGACAGTAGTGATGGTCACAGAAGTGGGAGCCGTGCTTTCTAATGGAGTGGGGTATGGGCAATATTCACATCACTCCTATGTGCAACCCATAACTCTTCGGACAAAATCCATTTGCAAGTATCTGTAATAGCAAAAACTTGAGCACATTTCCAAAGTTAGGTCTCATGTGACTCAGCTGTCATGAATTGGATGTATTTACTACTAAGTAATACCATAAATACTTAAAACTACAACTGCTAAGATGCATACAATAAGCTTTATGACCCTAAGTCTATCGTTTTATATTATTTGGTAGCTACTCATCTTTCAATTTCATTAATCCATAAAACACTTCCTATTCAATATTACAAAATGAGAACAGACAAGAGTTAGGTTTTTTTGTGTAAAAAAGTTTAAAGAAAAATGGTATTTATGTGCTTGCTTTGGAAAGGAAAGAGACCTATGATACTGCCCTTCAAGGTTGAAGAGTAAAATGACACCTAGCAAGGACTACCTAGTAAGTGTCTTTGGCTTTGGATATGGGCTATGTTGTTAAGAATAAGGTATTTAGTTGACTCTCACATACTCAAATTTAAGCTAAAATTTAGACTGTAACCTTAACTACGCACAGGAATAAGTTAACATATCTTAACTTTGTGGTCAAAGATAGGGGTCAAAGAACACATTCATGCTTGTTTAATGATCAGAAATGTCACAGTCATGGACAGTGTAGAGC
This sequence comes from Cricetulus griseus, assembly GCF_003668045.3. Lineage (NCBI taxonomy): Eukaryota > Metazoa > Chordata > Mammalia > Rodentia > Cricetidae > Cricetulus > Cricetulus griseus. The sequence continues at coordinate 61,902,852 of NC_048598.1, forward strand.
CTAGCAACAAATTAGTACTCAAACTAAACAAAATAGTTTCTGCAAACTAAATAAATGTATTCATGGTCTGACAAAGAGATGCATAGTATAAATGTTAAATGAATTGATATATGTTAGATACTGGAATATCAACTACAAGTTAAAAAAATAAAGCCAGGTGTGATAGTGAGTATCTATGATAGAAACATTCAGGAAGCAGGAGGATCATGACTTTGAAGCCAGCTTGGGATGCACAACAAGATTATTCTCACTAAATGGATGAATGAGTTAATGAATAAATCAAACATGAAAGAGGAAATCCTGATCTTTTTTCAAATACATATATATATATATATATATATATATATATACATACATATATATGATAGATAAATTGATTTCTTTCCAGAAAAAACCTGAACAAAATACCTAAATGAAAAATTCAACATGAACCCCTGATGTAATGAGTTGGGAAGATATAAACTCTCTGAGATAGATGAATATACATGTAGAAATGATCACGCATTAATTTTCACCTGCCAATGCAGATATCTTTTGAAGATGTCATTTGAAACTCTAGTGCCTTCCAAAATCCAATGAAACTTAGAAGTCAATACTTTTTCTAAGTGTGTGAAATAGTATGGTCTTATAGATGACTATTTAAGTTCATGTGTCTTTTAACCAAGTGATTCCATTTCTGGTTCCCAACCTTAAAAGTCTAGTATCAAATGCATTCATGCACATAAGATTGTTCAAATGCTATTTTGGAAGCATCCACGAGGATGTATTTTGGATATATTCTGTGATGGTCTGCTTTAATTGTCAACTCCACACAACATAGAATCATCTAGCAGGCAAGTCTCAGTGAGGGCTGACCTGTGAACACATATGTGGAGGATTATCTTAACTATATTAATTGATGTGGGAGTCCTCAGCTCACAGCAGGTGGCACCGTTCCCTAGACAGAGAATCTGAACTTCATTCAAGAGGAGAACTGAGCTGAGCACAAGCGAGCAAGCAAACAGCTGAGCATGCATGCCTTCCTCTCACTCTGCTCTTACCTGTTTCCTGTTTCTGCCTTGGTTTGCAAAATGATGGGCTCTCACCTAGAATTGTAAGTTGAACTAAGCTTCCTTTTGCCAGGTTATTTTATCAACAGAAACAAAACTAGGACAAACTTATTGAAATCAGTGGGCATTGAATAAGGCAAACTGCCTTCCAGAGAGAGTGAGTGGGTCTCACACTATCCAAAGGTCTGGATAGAACAAAGATGGATTCACAGCTCCAGAAGAAGCTCTGCTAACAGAACTGTGGCCCTGGATCACAGCTTCAGCTCTGTGTAGTCCACACCTCGCTGTCCTACTCTAAAGATGTTAGAACTGTCAGCCTTCAAAATAGTGTAAGACAATTCCTTAGAATGAATGAATCTCTCTATGTGCACAGTTGGCCCTCCCTATTGCAACATTTTATGTCTATGTATTCAACCAACTACAGATAGAAAGCAGTAATAGAAAAATGTTCTGGTACTGAATATGTATTTTTCTTGTCATTATTCCATACACAATTCATTTCACAGATATCAAAATAGTATTTGCATTTTATTAAGTGTTAAAATAATGTAGTGATGATTTAGAGTCTGGAGGAGGGTTTGCATAATCCCGTGTCACATTATTAAAAGAACTTGAGCATCTGCAGAAGGTGTCTCAGGTTACTATGGAACGGCTGTGCATTCAAACCAACCGACTGATTCTGTTTCCCTGAAGGATCCTAGTGAACACAGTAGGAAATTCTGAAGAATTCAATTAAAATTGAGAAAGCTCATTCACAGTTAGATATGAATTATGCATATATATATATATATATATATAATTTTGGTTATAGTAGCTCAAGAGATTACTTAGCTTAAGAGGGTATACTGCTATTTCAGAGAACTGGAGTTTGGTCCCTAGCACCCACATCAGACAGCTCACAGTTGCCTACAACTCCACCTCTAGGTGATCCAATGCCATCTTCTGCCCTCTTTGGGAAACCCTATACACATGACATATATCCACACAGACATATAAAAATTTTAAAATTATGCTTATGTATAATATATAGATTTGCTGTTAGCTTATAAAAGGAGACACAATTCCACTATAGAGAGGGAAGACGGATCACTTACTAAAGTGCTTGCTGTACAAGGATGAGTACTTGAGTTCCATCTCTAGTACCCACATGAAGAACATCTATGGTGTCATACACCTATTACAGTGTCTGGGGGATCAGAGACAGGAGCACCCCTAGATCTTGCTAACCAGCCAGTTTAGCTGAATCAGCAACTCCGGATTCAGTGTGAGACTAAGAGTGACTGGGGAAAACAGGCAACATCAACTTCTGGCTTCCACCATATGTGCATGTGTGTGCACCCACACACAGGCTCAGTTCCACTGTTGGATCTTTCCTCTGTTTTTGCCAACTCACTGCTTCTGGATTATTTTTCATCCTTATCCCTTCTTCCCCAGCCATCCCACAGGTGATGCTTTGTATGTGATGGATTTAAAGTACTTGGACTTGGTACCTTGCTCCCAAAGCTGCCTGAAATGATTGCATTTGTTGGCCTCTGGCTTTGCCTTACCGCTTCAGGAACCAGGAAGAATAAGGTGTGTGTTATCTTGTCATGTCTCCTCCACGGCTGTCTGAATCCCTTAACACCAAGATGCATGCTACCAGATTCCAGGGGTGGCAGCTACTTGAGCTGAACAATTCTTGAGTGAAAACTGTAACATCTTCTCATGTCCTTCAAACGATGGGCTATGCTGAATAAAAACCAGGCTGTAACCTCTCTTCACAGACACAGTTTTTCTAGTAATCATAATGGCATCCCCTGGTGATAGATTCATTCACTTTTAGAAACATCACCTCATTTGATCTTAATACTATCAGTAGGATAGGAATTCTTTATTTTAAATATCTAAATTGTAACCCTCTGAGTCCAATTGGTGCTGCCCATATACACACTGGTCTGGGGTCATCCCCGAGTCATGGGCAATCTACCAGCAGGCACCTCCCAAAGGAAAGTGACTCTCCCTTCTCCAGCAGCCATCAACAGCAGCCAGTAGTTCCTCGGCTAAGAGTGGGGCCACCAGTGAGTCTGCAGTGTGACACAGTGACTAGGTGATGCACCCCTGTGTCATCTTCCTCTGCTGTCACCGAGTCCATCCAGGAGCAGAGGGCAGAGGAGTCTTGTGACTCTTGTGTAAATAACCATAGCTTTAAGAGTTCATGGGAGCGGGCAGCCTGTGCTGCCTGGAAGACACTCTCTCCCAGAAGTTCTCCTGGTGTTCCGGCTCTTACAGTCTTTCCTCTTCTATGATGTTTCCTGAGCTGTATTGGTTGTGCTGTAGATGGTTAAGAATAAGTTAGTGGTCAAAATGCAGAGAGTAAGTTACTGTGGAGAGGATTTCCCAGCCTAGTTTTATCTACATCTGAATGGAAAACAAAAAACAAAAAAACAAAACAAAACAAAAAAAACAAAACCGAGAAGTAAGTTCAACAGTAAGAAAGCCCAGCTAGTAGTAAGGGAGAGGGGTATCTTATCCCTATCTGTTAATTATTAAGCCCGTGATTTTCTTCTTTCCTTTCTCTTCTTGACTTTCTTCCTCTAGTTCTATCCTTTAGTAATGTTGACTTATTAAATTCTGTGTCTAGGTGTTATTCTACTCATGTGCATGTGGTGAGAAATGAAAGGGGCTTCTTTGCAGGCTGTCTCCTTCCATAGACTATCCCTTAGAGCTGGTGTAGTAAGGGCATAAAAATCTAAAATAAAAAGTCAGCCGGGCTTTGGTGGCGCACGCCTTTAATCCCAGCACTCGGGAGGCAGAGGCAGGAGGATCTCTGTGAGTTCGAGACCAGCCTGGTCTACAAGAGCTAGTTCCAGGACAGTCTCCAAAGCCACAGAGAAACCCTGCCTTGAAAAAACAAAAAAAAAAACAAAAAAAAAAAAACAAAAAAAAAGTCATCATGACCACTAAGGCAAAATATAAGAGGTGTGCGTGTGTGTGCATGCGTGTGTGTGTGTGTGTGTGTGTGCGCGCGCGCGTGTGTGTGTGTGTGTGTGTGTGTGTGTGTGTGTGTGTGTGTGTCATATGCACACAAATGTTTGTGCAGATGCTTGTGCCTGTGCATGCAGAGACCAGAGGAGGACTTTCAACACCCCGCTGCATTACTCTTCACCTTATTCTCTTGAGACACGGTCTCTCTGTGAGCCTGGCGCCAGGCCAGCAGCCAGCAAGCCCCAGTCAGCCTCCTGCTCTTCCTCTTCCCCATACACTGAGGATACAAGTGTGCATACAACCATAACTCTTTTGTTTGTTTTTATGTGAGAACTGGGGATTTGGACTCAGGTCTTCATGCTTGTACTACCATCTCCCCATGTCTGAGACTTTTTTTCTTTAAATTAGAAACAAGCTTGTTTTACACGTCAATACCAGTTTCCTCTCTCTTCCCTACTCCCCTGCCCCCAATCAACCCCCCTATCTCATCTGCTTTCTGATACCCAGGAAGGGTGGAGCCTTCCACAGGGGATCTTCAAAGCCTGTCATATCATTTGGAGGAGGGCCTAGGCCCTCTCCCATGTGTCTAGGCTGAGAGAGTATCCCTCTTTGTGGAGTGGGTTCTCAAAGTCCATTCCTGTACTATGGATAAATACTTATCCACTGCCAGAGGCCCCATAGGTTGCCTGGGCCTCCTAACTGACACTTTTGAAAGCTACAAATCAACTCATTTGTTTAGACTTACCTCAGAATGAAATATTGCACTTCGCAAAAAGAGCAGTTAGCTGATCCCTGTCCCTTCAAACACAGCAATTCCCTGTAAATAGAGATCCTTTGAAAGTTCACTAGAAACTTCCTTGCTTCAACTACAGTAGTAGTCACACAGATGACCTTCCTCTTGTGTCACTCTTATACATTCAGTGTTGGTCTGTGTCATAATACTGTGTAGAGGTCAAGCCTCCATCCATTTCTCAACAGGAAACAGACAGCACCTTCTAGGGCATAGAGAATTAGATAAAGGGATACTTGACAGAGGTGTAGGCCAGTGTGTGTGGACATGTGATGAACTGCTACCAGGCCTCAGATGGCAAAGCTGTAGGAAGGGACCCTAGGGAGAACCTTTGGCCACCAGAGAGCCTGCAGTGACACAGCAGAAAGGAAGCTAGGTGATGTATTCCTTCATCATCTTCCTCTGATGTCACTGAGTCCAGCCAGGAGCGGAGGGCAGAGGAGACTGTGGAAGAGTCCAGTGCAAGCACTCTGTGCAGCAGAGAGCAGGGTGAGAATGGAAGGAAAAGCAGAGTCTGGGTTTTTTCCCACAGAATCTGCACCTAAACAGCCTTTCCTGCCTTAGCTAATTGGCACTTTCTCTTTGTTCTGCCTGAAATCTTTCCCGAAGTTACTTTTTTTCTGGGTTCACTGCTCAGAGACTTTCAGTGATGTGACTGGGGGCTGGCCCCCATGATGCACCTATAGCTTATCAGTACCTGGTCTAGGCCTCATAGAGTGTCAGTGATAAACAGCTCATGTTGACCAAGGTTAAACCTCAGGCATCCCATAATCTAGAGGAGGACTATTTTTCTCCCACTTTGTCTTCTAATAGGTTCAGTGTGGCTGGATTTATGTTGAGGTCTTTGATCCATTTGGACTTGAGTTTTATACATGGTGATAGATATGGATCTATTTGCATTCTTCTATATGCCAGCATCCAATTAAACCAGCGCCATTTGTTGAAGATGCCATATTTTTCTCATTGTATAATTTTGGCTTCTTTGTGTAATGATGCAAAGACATGCTGCATTCTTTTATTTTGCATTTGTTTAACTCTGTGAAGCTGTGTTACTTTGCCTATCTAAAACACCTGATGGTTTAATAAAGAGCTGAACAGCAAATAGCAAGGCAGGAGAAAGGGTATGCAGGGCTGGCAGGCAGAGAGAATAAATAGGAGGAGAAATCTGGGAAGAAAAGATCAAGGAGTGAGAAAATAAAGGACTAGCCACCCAGACACACAGCCAGAGATGGAGTAGGAAGGAAAGAAAAGATATACAGAAATAGAGAAAGGTAAAAGCTCAGAGGCAAAAGGTAGACAGGATAATTTAAGTTAAGAAAAGCTGGCTAGAAGTTGGCTTTGGGGGAGGTGATAGGGGTAGAAGGAGGCAAGGGAGCAGGAGGAGTTGTGGGAGGGAGAACTGTGGTTGGAATGTAAAATGAAATTTAAAAAAATAAAATAAAGAAAAGAAAAGCTGGCTAGAAATTAGCCAAGATAAGGCCAGGCATTCATAAGTAAGAATAAGCCTCCGAGTGTGTATTTATTTGGGAGCTGGGTAGTGGACCTCCCAAAGAGTAAAAGAGTAAAAAACAACCAACTACACATAGGGGTCCTTAGATCCTGAACCGACAACCAGGGAATCTGCATGCGACTGACCTAGGCCCTCTCTATATATTATAGGTGTACAGTCTGGTCTTCTTGTTGGACTTGTAACAATGGAAGCATGGGCTATCTCTAACTCTTTTGCCTGCTTTTGGGACCCTTTTCCTCATATTGGATTGCCTTGTCCAGCTTTAATACAAGGGGAGGTGCCTAGTCTTACTACAACTTTATATGCCATGATTGACTGATATCCATAGGAGGCCTGTCCTTTTCTGAAGAGAAAGGGAGGAGGAATGGATGGAAGGGGGGCAGAAGGGAGGTTGGGAGAATGGGAGGAGAGGAGGGCAGGGAAACTGAGGTTGGGATATAATAAAATAATAATAATAATTTTATTATTACTTTAGTTCTCTCTCTCTCTCTCTCTCTCTCTCTCTCTCTCTCTCTGTGTGTGTGTGTGTGTGTGTGTGTGTGTGTGTGTGTGTGTATGTGTGCATGTGAGTGCGGGTGTTCACAGAAGTCAGAAGATAGCATCAGAACCCCTGCAGCTGGAGTTGCAGGCAATTAGAAACTGCCTGGCATGGGTAATGGGAACTGAATCTGGATCCTATTCAAGAGCATTTCAAACTCTTACCTGCTGAGACATCCCTCCAACCTCCTGCCACCCTCTTTTTAAAGGTGCAGTGGGCTTCTTTTGCTTGCCTCTTGATTTTGCCCCCAAAGCTTGGAACAGTAGGGAAACTAATCAAGCTTTGGAATTTCCTAGTTTTAGCAGTTAGCATCGTTATAACCCCTCTGTCTTGAGCAAATGGGGACACTGACAAGCATGTTTGGAAAGCACACTAAGGGGCCGAAGGATGTTTACGATGGCGAAGGCCTATTCCTGAGCCTCTTACACTTAACCTCATTAAGCAGACATGTTTCTCAGATTTTTAGACTGAATGATTTGTGTTTTGTCCTCAACATATTGGGACTCGATGAAGCTTCCTGTGAAGAAGTCATTCTCCAAGGTCTGTCACGATGAGGTGTGAGACTTGATAAGGATGATGTGACAGGATGGGCCTCATATTCTGCAAGGTCACCTTCACTGCATGGCAGACATTGCACAGCCTACAGTCCTCCCTCCACTGAATTGAAGGTTTCATAAAAACATGCACGTTATTGACATGCATTTCATGCACCACTAACTTCTTGTCCCTTGTGCCAGATGGAAGGGGACAGATATAGTCTGGAGAAGGATTGGCCCTAGCAGCAGCATTCAGAGAGTCCAGTGAGGGAAGCAGAGGTCAGGGACACTCGAGTCAAAGCTATTGCTGCAGAGTGACAGCCACCTTCTAAGAAGCCTTATGCTGAGTCAGAGCTCCTGGCTGCTGGGCGCCCTCCCAGTGGGTCTGGGCAATGAGCACTTTTTGCTGTAGGAATCTGACCAAGGATTGCTAAACTTTGTGGTGAGGGTGTAATTTTTGTCACCAAGACTGAGGTTGGGAGGTAGCCAGTCCCATTTCATTTGTGCCACTGGAGAACAGCCACCATTCTTACGGTTGTTCTTGCTCTTCAAGTGTGTTTTCTTGATTCCAGCAGGATCACTCCACAGCCTGCATACTTCTCCCTCTCCCGTCAGAAGTGAGGTCAAAAGTCTGTATCTGGCCGGTGCAACTGCTTTGGTGGAGGAGGTGTAGACCCTGTGAGTTCCAGGCTAAATATCTCACAGGCCTCATGTTGAGATGAAATATTCAGTGAATGAAAAATGGGTGAAGGAGGAACCTGATCTGATGATAAGTTCAGTGGAACAGCAATAGAAAATTAACTCAAATGTATTTAGAAGAATTGAATTAGGAATAGTTTATAATTAAATTAATTAGGTGCCTAGTTCATGCAGTGGTTAAATCGTGTTTCTAGCAAAATGGTGCCGTTGATGTAGAGAGAACCACAAGCTATTGTTTTTGTAATTTACACAAACGTGGTCTCCCTGGTGATATGGGACCCTGAGGAGTCACATAACCAACTGAACGAGTCCCCTTTAGGACCAGAGAAGGGTGGTTACCCTGGTCTTCAGGAGCCAGGCTCCCTCCACGGCGCTTGCCAGATCCTTAGAAAAGGGATGGATTTGGGGAACAGAGTCTAGGAGGCCCTGGCACAGCCCTGGAGCTGGGAGAACTGGGGAGGAAATGTGGCAAAATAACTGTGATGATTGGCTGTAGGTGTAAACTTGTATGGCTCTGCAGATACCTATGCAGCTGGGAACACTGCTTCCGGCGTGTCTTTGTGATGCTTTTAGACAAGATGAGTTTTTGAGTCAGCAGACCAGTTAGGCAGACATCCTGCACCTGTCGAGGACACATTAGAGAAAATGGTGAAAAGATGGAGTCCTTCTTTTCTGTGATTGGGACCTTCAGCTTCTCCCATCCTCGGAATCAGAATCACAGCTCTGAGTGGCTCAGCCTTTGGAACCTGTCCTTGTTTCATTTCTGTTGCTATGATGTGCTGGTTAGTTTTATGTCAACTTGACACAAGCTAAAGTCATTTGAGAAGGGGGAGCCTCAATTAGGAAAATGCCTCCAAAAGATCAAGCTGTAGGGAAGTCTGTAAGGTATTTTCTTAATGATTGATGGGGGAGGGTCCAGCCCATAGTAGGTGGTGGTCCTGGGTTATGGCTGAGCAATCCATGATGGGCAAGGCAGTAAACAGCGCCCCTCTATGGCCTCTGCATCAGCTTCTGCCTCCAGGTTCCTACCTGTTTGAGTTCCTGACCTGACATCTTTCAATGACAGACAGTGATGTGGAAGTGTAAGCCAAATAAATTGCTTTGTTTATGGTGTTTCATCACAGCAATAGTAACTCTAAGACACGTCATAAAACATCCTGACAAATGGCAACTTGTGGGAGAAAGGATTTATTTTAGATCACGATGTCAAGGTGCAGTCTATTGCAAGGAAATCGAGGCAGAGGGAGCTTGAGACAGATGGTTACATCACATTTACAGTTAAGAGCAGAATGCTTGTACTCAGGTTAATTCTCCACTTTTATTCAGTTCAAGCCCCCTTGTATAGGGAATGGCACTGCCCATAGTGGGCTGGGCCTTCCAATATCAATTATTTTAACTTAGACAATCCCTCATAGACATGCTAACAGACCAACCTAGTGTAGATAATGTTTCATTGAGTCTCACTTTCTAGGTGATTTTATGTTAGGTCAAGTTGACAGTTAAAGCTAGCCATCATAGCCCCTGTCATGTGATTGGCTTCCTTGGTTCTCAGGGTTTCAGTCACAAGCTGGGTGGAATCAACTTTCCTGGTTCTCCAGCTTGAATAGAGCATCCTGCAAATTCTTGGCCTCTGCATTCAGTTGCACTAATTTCTATAGCAAATCCCTTTATAATCTACTGATTCTTGTTCTCCAAAGATTCTAGTACTCCTTCTTAAAAGCAGATATGCAGAGGCTATCTCTTCATTAATTCATCTGTTTTCCTTAGTAGAGAAACCACTATTTTATTAGCTATGTTAACCTATCAACTCCACTTCTCAATGTTTTTTGTGACAAAATGGCTAGCAGGGTATACATCTTTGAAAGGACTTGAATGGCTGTAAATAGGCTCTCTCTCTCTCTCTCTCTCTCTCTCTCTCTCTCTCTCTGTGTGTGTGTGTGTGTGTGTGTGTGTGTGTGTGTGTGTGTGTGTGTGTGTCCATCTGTTGGTCTCTCTATGTGTCTGTGTGGTATTTTGTCATAGCAATAAGTAGCTAATGTACCATTCTATGCTCTTCTCTTCTTTTGCTTTGGAACGGGAATGTGAAGGCAGGAGCTCTAATCATCTTGGATCATGAGGTACTCTTGAGGCTGCCAGCTGAAGGATGGTATCTCAAAAAGATTAAAGTGAGTTCTTGTGATGACAGAACCATCAACACTAGCTCTGGGGTTGCTACCTCTCAATTTATTCCTCTTTTCCTTTGTAGGTTGTGCTCATCTGAAAGCCAAACCTGAGTCTGATTGATGGATGTGATCATAAAGCCAAGATCTAGGAGAAACTTGGTATCCTTCAGTTGGCAGGTGAACCAGTTAAGATTCTTTTGATTACACATAATAGATACTCAAGTAATGATGTGTTGAGAAATAAAGTATGTGATCACCGTGCATCACATGAGATCAGAAGGTCAACAGTTCAGAGCTGACTCCAGAGCCGGGAGACTCCACCATGGACCCAGGCTTTTGTTCTTCTGCTTTTCCAAACTCATTAATTAGGGAGTACTTTCCTCACAGCATCAAAATCCCTGCCCATAACCACACTCAAGAGAGACACAGTGCTGGGGAGACAGCTCAGTCAAAAGAGTGCTTGCTGTGCAAACATGAGGAGCTTTGTTTGTTCTCCTAGAAGCCACATAAAAAAGCCCGTGTGACTGTGTGTACCTGTAGTCCTTGTGCTGGAGAGGTAGTGACTAGAGGACCCCTGCATCTTGCTGGCCAGTCAGTTTAGCTAAGATAGAAGAGCTAGGTCAGTGAGAGACCTTGTCTGAAAACAAATAAACCAGTGAGTGGAAAAGCAATTGAGGAAGACAAGCAATGCTGACCTCTGGCCTACAATTGCCCATTTGCATCCCCCCAAATGTGCATACACACACACACACACACACACACACACACACACAAAGAAAGAAAGCAGAGGCTGGCCTATCCCTGAACTTGCCCCATCTCTCTCCCCTCCCTTACAAAAGACCCGTATTGCAGTACACCTCTCCTCTAGATGACCAGGCTCTCCCCTTAGTAGCCATATCTACCCATTTTTCCATATGGACATATGTGTGGTATACGTGTGTGTGTGTGTGTGTGTGTGTGTGTGTGTGTGTGTGTGTAGGCCAGAGTTCGATGTTGACTGTCTTTCTTGATCATTCTCCACCTTATATATCGAGGCAGGGTCTCTCACATGAACCCAGAGCTCACCAATTCAGGTAGTCTAGCTAGCTTGGCCTGGGGATTCCTTTTCTCTGCCTCTTCAGTTCTGTGATTACAGGTGGCAGCCATGCCTACCCATTGTTTATGTGTGTTCTGGGTTTCTGAACTCAGTCCACACTCTTGCAGAGCAAGTCCTCCACTCCCTGAGTTAGCTCCACATATCTAGAAATGCTGCCTACCTCCAGACTACATACTACAAAGGAATAAGTTTGCTGAGCAAATGAAAACAAATGTAAGTTATTCTTAACATTGTAGACTTTGCACCTAATAAAATTAGCATTTTAAATTAGGGAGTGAATGGCTTCATGATGGGTACCATGCCTGCTTTCCTTACAAAAGGGTTAAGAACTTGCAGGTCAGTTAAGAGCAGAGGCCCTAATGAAGGCTTTGGTCCGAAAGCCTGCTGTGCCTTGCCCCTGACCTTGAGTTTGTGATGTAACTGCAGCCTGGGTCAGTGAAGAACACAGAACACCAGCAGGCATAGTGTTCTTGAGAAGTACTGTACTTCCTCCAGCTGCCTCAGGTTATAGGATAAACTGTCAGGGACCACAAACCCTGTAAAATTAACTTTTAGCCTTTATCCCCTCTTCCCCCCATCACTAGGAAGCAAGATTGGCCACATGAACTAACACCCTTGTAACTTAAAAGGCAAAGATGTAAAGTATGGCTTTTGTCTTCTAAAATCTACTATGAAACATTTTTGCCTTGCTAACTAAATCATATGAAATATGATTTATATTGGGATTACTTTCAAGAATATTACTTTGTCCCTCTTGTTAATGTGGCTACAATAAGCAAATCTCTTTTTTTTCTGTTAAATTCGTTTTCTAGTTGGTTACTGAGGATGGTGACTAAACCTGGCTTCTTGGATACAGACTTAAGACATTCAAGTTGGGTAATGTCTGTTCCTTTTAGGCCATTCTATCATGTCCTCATCAGTCTCTTCCTGTTGGCTTACACCATAGGGGATATTCATCTCAGCAAACAAACATGGAGCCCTGGGAGCATGCAAGCCTCTTAGTGCCTTGTTGATGTTTCATAAAACTTTGTTCTATGTTGACCAGATTTTCAGCATTCTCTTAGAGATGCCTTACACTTAGTAAATTAAATCAGAGCAGGGTGGAACATGAATGCAAACAGAATAGGCATAGGGTATTTTTATGGAGTATATAATCATTTTATAAAGCAGGAACACTTTGTTTCTAGTTGTAAGACTCTACACTACATACATGTATAGTTGAATAGTAATAATAGCTACTTCTTAGTAAGTTACCCCTGTTATTAAGTGGTTTTTTCCTACCTTGCCTACACACACATATCACTTGGAGGAGCGAGTATAAGATTCTGGGATGAAATTGAGGCAGGGAGACTTATTAAAATACCCCTAGCACATCACATCCCCTCATTACTTCAGGCCCAGAGATTACGGGGGGGGGGTGGCATTAGCCATGTGTCATTTTAGGTCTATATTCCATAGACTCCCATTTGAACACTTGATCCCCAGCTGGTAATGCTGTTTTGGAAGGTTGTGAAACTTTTAGGAGATGATGTCTCACTGGAGAAAGTGGTCACTGGAGGGCAGGCCTTGAGCTTTTAAAGTTCTGCCCTACTTCCTGTTCATCCTCTGCTTCATGGTATGCCTCCTAATACTTCCTCGAAGCCTCTCTTGCCATGGTGGAATGTATTTCCTTAAACCATGAGTCAGAGGAAACCCTTCTCTGTGACATTGCTTCTCAGGTCCTTGGTCACTGTAATGAGGAAAGTAGAAAAGTAACTACTACAATCTGGTGACAAAATTTTTAAAGCTACCTCCAGCCTTTAGATGGTTTTGGATCATTTTCTATAATCAACTTATTTGGTAATTTAAAAAATGTTCCTAAGCAGTTACAATCACCCTCTAAATTTCATAGAGGGAAGACTTGTTTCTTGCGTTCTTATGGGAGCCTGGCTGACTCAAAGCAGTCCCAGTAAAAAGCCTTCACCCTGTAGGGAGACACTGTAGCCCCGCCTCCTAGTAGCCTGGACAGGTGTACTGGGACACGCCCATAAGGGCTTGGTGAGTGGAAGTCTAAGGTGACTCGGAAAGGATTCTTAAGGAACCCGCACAGGTGGAGAGCCTCTTCTCGCTTCTCCCTGTTCTCTGGCCTGGCTGCCTTGCTGCCCCTGGCCTGCGTTGACTTGCGCTTGGCTGGTGTTATCTGAATAAAGAAAACCTTAGCGTTACGGACTGTGGATTGATCTCTCTTCATCACTCAGTATGGATGATGGCAGCAAAGATGGAACCCCTTCAGTTAGCCTTCCCCAGCCTGCATACCTAACACCTCTCAAGACATAAAGGTCATGTGCAGTTAGGGCAGAATTACATACAAATGGCTGGGAAGAGTGGCTGGAATCTCCAGTGAGGACCCAAAGACTCTCCCCACGTCCTCCTACCAGGGAATGTCCTAAACAAAGTCCTATTGTGATTGTGATGATGTTCTGCAAGTAGGCACAGCTTATCTAATAAACATGGTGGTTTCCCTCTGAGGAAAGCACTGTAGAGCACTCCTATAGGAAGCCCCTCACCCATACTCCCGTAAGCCATCCTCATTAACATCATCGGTTCTGCAAGCCAGATGTGGATGGAACGGTTATTGGTCCATTGTTGGCCCCTGTCTGGGGTATATAGACATCTCGTTCATCTCTCCAGGTAAGGCTCACACAACAGATCTTGTGTGTGATTCTTAGAGACCTTACTCAGGGAGACCCTGAAGACCCTAAGTCTCCAGTTGGGCTCTGGGGATCTTGTGGGATCCCTCACCACTTCTGAGTTTGGGGTGTTGGCAGGACTGAGTTGAATTCCACGGGCTTTCACCCAGAGGTGATGAATGCATTCAACAAATGTGTTCTATCTGGAGAACAGGTCTGCTCACAGTGAGTCTCACACAGGCTCTGAAAGCCGGTGGTGTTGCCTCTCCTCTTGGGTGTGGGGGTGAGTATGTGGGCATGCAGGTGTGAAGTTTTAAGCCGGAGCTGGAGGTGGTGAGAAGGAGAAGGTCAATATTTATGAGTGGGATTCTAAGGTTTTATTTTATTTTTCTTATTTCGACATATGCCTTCTGGTGTCCAAGGCCCCACGATTTTGCATTTATAAGTGACTAAAAGCAAAACCTTATTATAGGAAATTAGATTCTTTTGCTTTCCCTTAGTTTTCATTTTCGACTTCATAAAAATGGTAAGAAATTCTATCACCAGAGAGAAGGTTTGCACTTGGAATGTTATTAAAACAAATACCCCAAATGCCTCCCATATAGACTGAACCCTTTTATAAAACCGGATTAACAACCTCCACCACAGTGCTTGTGTTTTCTGCAGCCTTCTCTTTAGGCCCAGCCATGGAGGACTCTGAATTCTGTCTGCCCTTTACATTGCTGCAGGTTCCAGGGTTTCTTCCTTCCTTTAATTCTTCGCAGTTGGTGTGAGACATTTCTTTTTATGTGCATGGCTAACCTTGGCCCAGAACCTGCCCCTGGTTCACCAGGAGTGACCTCACAAGGGGCCGTCATTCAAATTATTCAAGCCACTTGATGACTTAATGGAAAATCTCCAGGTTCCAGCCATTCTCAGACTTCCGCAACATTGCAAAAAAAGAGTAATTTTCCCAGAGTCGTTCTCTCTCTCTCTCTCTCTCTCTCTCTCTCTCTCTCTCTCTCTCTCTCTCTCCTGCTCTGCTCTCTCTCTCTCTCTTCTCTCTCCTTCTCTCTCTCTTCTCTCTCTCTCTCTCTGCTGTGTGTGTGTGTGTGTGTGTGTGTTTGTGTGTGTGTTTGGTTGCTTTACACTGTTCATAGACCTGTCCAGATGAACCATGATGCCTGGGCCAAATACATGACCTAGTTTTTCAGTGTCTGGTGTGCATGGGGCTGTTGATTTTGCCTAAGTGTTGAATGCCCCTCAGTGTGTTTACAGAATACCCACTGTGTGAGTAATGCTGAGTTGGCAGCTGAAAGTTGTGAAGCAAGGGGTGGGGATACTGTATTTGTGCTCAGGAAGCTAAGCCTGTAATGGGGAAATGGGCTGAGAAACAATCATCAATGAAAACATTTTTTGAAAAGAAAACAAAAGGGAGGGGTGCTGGAGAGGTGGCTCACCAGTTAAGAGCACTTACTGCTCTTCCCATTTTCAGCACCCACACTGGGCAGCTCACAACTGCCTGAAACTCCAGTTGCAAGGAATCTGGTGCCTTCTTCTGGCCACTGTGGGCACCTGCACGCACACGCACACACACACACACACACACACACAGCAGCACACAACACACACACAGAGAGAGAGAGAGAGAGAGAGAGAGAGAGAGAGAGAGAGAGAGAGGAGAG
The DNA here is from genome assembly GCF_003668045.3 of Cricetulus griseus. Lineage (NCBI taxonomy): Eukaryota > Metazoa > Chordata > Mammalia > Rodentia > Cricetidae > Cricetulus > Cricetulus griseus. The sequence continues at coordinate 61,918,529 of NC_048598.1, forward strand.
ATTATTTTAAACATCTTTAAAGAAAGAAAATAAAAAGTGAAATGTCATTAATTAGAGGCTGAGTGTAAGGGCAGAGAGTTAAATGGGGACCTTAATCTTATCCATGTGTTTTACAGACTTCTGTTACTTGAGGTGCTTTTGGAATTTCTGCTATATCTATGTATTTATAATATTACCCACTTTTCTTCTTACATACTTCTTTGAGCTTTCTGTGGTATCCAAGTCTTTATAACATTACCCACAGTTTTTTTTTTTTAAAACTTACTCTTACTTTTTAAATATAGAGAAAATAAAACTATAGTCATTATAAACTTGAATAGATAATAAGAGTATAAAGAATATACACCTACGTAAACACTGGATAGAATTAGCTGTTGTTGCTGGTAGAAGCCTTGAGACCGAGGCTAACGCTGTTTGTTGTTTTTGCAAATTGTGTGTGTGTGCACACAAGAATACACACACACATGTGTTGAAGAGGCCAGAATTTGACCAAGCATCTTCCTTCATTGCTGTCCTTCTTAGTTTTGGAGGCAAGGATTCTCACTGGACCTAGAACTCACCATTCTAGCCATATTGGCTGGCTAATGAATTCCAGGCATCCTCCTGTCTCTACTCCCCTCACTCCCACGGTTAGGTTTATAAACACTTACCACCACACTTTAATGCAGGTGCTAGGATCTGAATTCAGCTCATCATGTGTGTTCAGTGAACACATTACCCACTAAGCCAAAACCATAGTCTGAAGCTGGTTGTGTTTTCAGAAAGAGAAATTACCAGCTGTGAGGGAAGCATTAAGGACATCCCTGGGCCAAGTTGATGTGGCATTTTGCTGTATGAAAGGACTCAAAGGGCAGCAGAAACAAGACAGAGGCTAAATGATGACCAGGTCTTGGACCTGATAAATATATGTGGAAGGCACAAAATAAAGGCTTCATTTAGTGTTTCCATTTTCTCTAATGTTACTCAAGCCCTAGTTTTACATTCATGCCAATTTGGCTGGAAAATTAATGTCTGGGTGTGGGGGTGGGAGGACGGACGGCAGAGCTGTTGGAACACTTGAAGCATGGGGATCCTCTGTGCATATTTGAGATAAATGGCCAGGACTTCTCTGTCTCCATGGTAGATATAGTGCTCGCTGTGTGCCAGCTATTGCTATGGAGGGATTCACACCAGCCAACTCCACCAGCCAGCCGCACACTGGTGACTTTCCACACACTATAAACAAGGGCTTGTAGAAACCCCAGGCTAATGTGTGTGTGTGGAGGGGGTGGTCATCTGCATTGCATGTGTGCTGTGGGAGCTTGTCCCTGGTTATGTGACAAGTCAACTGGAAAATTCCTCCAGGCTGACCTGTGTTCAGAAATGTTCTAATTTACAACAGTTCTGGAAAAAGGCTTTTGAGAACTGTCCCTGTCTTTGTGGGTAGTCGAGTGCTGGCTGGTGTCACCATGCAGACAAGACTGGTTTTGTGAGGCCTAAACTCTGCTGGACACATCTTTGCCCCTGTCAGATTGTCTTGCTTCCTGGATGCTAGACAGGAGACTTCCACACAGTGTGCAGTTTGGCACCCCAAGTCGAGTCATTTGGACATAATGATGTTTGTAGGGCTCTGTGAGTCTAAGTTTTATGAGAAAGACAAGAGAGAGTTTGTTGAGAGCAACTAAAAGTAAATTCTGAAATAAGAACAAACAGAAACAGAGAAAGAGTGAGTGTGTGTGTTCAGATATATGTGAACCTATGTACACATGCATAAGGATGCCAAGAGATGACCTCAGCTGTCATTCCTCAGCACTGTCCACCTTGTTTTGCAAGGCAGGGTCTCTCACTGGCTGGAACTCACCAAGTCCACTAGGCTGGCCGGCCAGAGAATCCCAGGATGTACCTGTCCCCACCTCCCCAGTGCTGGAATTATAAGCACATGAGGCCACATACCTGGCCCTTTACAATTGTTCTGGAAATTGAACTCAGGTCCTCATGCTTGCACATCAAGCACTTTAGCGATTATCTCCACAGGCTCTTATTGCAGTAAATGCAATTTGAGATAAAAAAAGAACAAAACCCGTTACTCACACCAAGCAGTAACTTAAGAAAAAGTTTCGGAGAAGTCTGGCAGCTGCCTGGTGCTCCCGTTTCATTCTTGCAGATGCTTGTGCTCTGCCATGGCACATTTGTTCTTTGTTTCCATTCCCACATCGAAGGGCAATTCCTGTCTCAGGTTCCTGCCTTGCTCCCTCTGTCCCTGTTGCATCCTGCCTGGGGTTCAAATATCCAAATCCTAGAAATACGCCTTGTTTCCAGCAGGTAGGGAACATGGCCCAGTGTCTAGTATCAGTGTCAGATGAGACTCCCCAGTCTGCTCCCCGCCACCTACAGATGGGTGGGTAGCCAGGCTACACTCAGGTGCAGTGTCCTCATCAAAGCATATCCTGCCCACTTGGATTCTAACTAGTTGGCTCTATTAGCACATCTGTATATGAGACATGAAGGATGAAGGATGCTCTCAACCAACAGCAAGTCTATGTCTAAAGGAGGGCTTTCCTGAATGTTTAATGAAGAGTTTAGAGTTTGTTAAGAAGGGCTAGGGAGTGACTGTGTTCTGAGGAAGACAAGAGCAGTGTCCCTGCTATGGTTCAAGAAAGGATGTTTGACCCACATATAGGATAAATAGGACTAGATGAGATCGTTGTACATATGGAATCGGAGAGTCTGAACTACACGGGGAACTACAGGAGTGGAGGTTGAAGGAGCGAGGAGAAAAGAACAAGGATCAGGACTGGTAGGATGGCTCAGCCAGCAAAGCATTTTTTCCAAAAGCACGAAGACATGAGTTTGATCCTCAGAATCAATCATGGGGGAAAGTTGGACATGGTGGCAAAAGCTTGTAATCCCAGATCTAGGGAGATGAAGACAGAGGCATTCCCTCTAGCTCGCTGGTCAGCTAGCTTAAATGAATGGGAGTTCCAGGTCACTGAGAGACCTTATCTCAAAAAACACGATAGATGACTTCTCCAGGGATGAATGAGGTTTCTATGGCACATGCTGATGCATGACACATATATGTCCATCTATACACACACACACACACACACACACACACACACACACACACACACACAAATCTGTGAGACTGAGAATGGTACAGTCATTGAACAAGCTGGTTGGTGAGTAGAGTTTGGAGACAGACACCTGTGTTTTCTTACATGGTGACTTGAAATAGTAAAAGGACATCCCTAAAATGTGACTGATAGTCACTGAGCTTCACTCACTCACGGGTCTGTGGAGGAAGGAGGCTCCTCGTGTTCACAGCAACATGACCTCCCTCAGGTGCTCTGAGCAGAAAGGTCTTTGTGCTGCATGCATATTTGAACTTGGTCTCCAGAGAAACCTCAGAGCTTGGGAGTTTCATACTGAGACAGCTTGGTGCAGGGGAGGGAGAACAGGGCTCAGACTGAGATGACCTGGGGTAGGCCTGGCTTCTCCGTTCATGGGATGGATGACTTGAGGTGAGCCTGAGTCTCCCTCCTGTGTAAAATGAGGTGAATAAGGCATCATGAGGCTTAGCAACCATGTCATCTGTGTGTCACAATGTGGGTGGATAGTAAATTGTAGCTGACATGATTACCAGTCTTTGACATTCACAGATGAATACAAGGTCCTGTGAAGTGTGAATTTAAGCCACAGGAGGGCATTCCCCTCATGCTTGCACATACAATGTTTTCAAGTTTGTTTATCGAAGGGGTCTAGGCAAGGCAATGTTTCAGCCTGTTTTATATAGGAATATCTTAAAGCTACCTAGAGGTGACATCAAAAGCCTCAGATGTTCTTTTCACACTGCAAACCTGACAATTTGGTGTGCATGCAGGAAAAACATGTCAAATCTCACTCGCTTGTTGAATATTCTTACCCCCGCCCCTCAAACTTTAACTGAAAAAAAATCTCTGGAAACCTGAATTAAATATACCCTCAATGACCACCTTGGTTTGATTCTGATTGCTTATTCTCCCCTCCTGAGAAAACAAGTCCCCACCTTGATCTCCCAGCGCTTATCTCTTTGTGCCATTGATCTGTGTTATTCCTGGAGTGAGTTTATTGATTGGAAGCCTTGTCCTGCATGGTGCACAAGTCCACATTCAACCCTGTCACCATCTGGCCAGACTGTGTGGAAGGAGGAGGGGGAGGAGGAGCTGCCAGCAGTGGCCTTTGCCTGAGCAATTGTGCTGGGCTCTCCTTACAGAGGACCAGAGCATTCCTGCCATGTGTACATCTCACAGGTCACTGGGACAGGTCAGAGAAAGGGTACAAGAACCCGAGAACAAAGGCATATCCCACATGGATAGCCATTGTCCCCAGTTAAAGCCATCCATCACCCCGATTCCAGCCTGCAGCTGGATGGTCCAGCTGCCTTCCTCCCTCGGAATCTTTTCTTTCTCTCTCTGCCCCAGTAACACTTGATGGCTGTCCTTTCAAAGCCATTTCCTCTTGAGACTCTCGATGCAAAGTTACCACATAGGACTTCCAAGGGCAAGGCAGACAAAGGTCTTGATTTCTGTGAGTCCAGCCTCAGTTTGGACTGTTCTTTTGAAGTTTTTACATTGTGCTGGATTGAGGAATCCGAAATAGCTGAGTGGGACTGTTCTCATCAAAGCAAATAGAGAAACTTGAACTCAAGAAGCAATGATTTCTTTCTTTCTTTTTTTTGTTTTTAAAGTTATTTTATTTTGTGCATATGTATATTTGTGTGCATGTGCTCGTGTGTGTGTGTGTGTGTGTGTGTGTGTGTGTGTGTGTGTGTGTGTGTGTGTGTGCCATGTGTACAGATACCCAAGGAAGCCAGAAGAGGGTGCCAAGTCCCCTGAACCTGGAGTTATAGGTGGTTGTGAGATTCTGAATGTGGGTACTGGGAACCAAATTCAGATCCTCTGCAAAAGCAGCAAGTGGTTTTAACCATTGCCCTGTCTCTCCAGCTTGAGAGCTTCCCAACAGATGCAGGACATGGTTAAGTTGGAAAAACCAGTTATTTACACCAGGCTCCAACCAACAGTCTGCATCTGGCTGCCAGTTGCATGATGCGGGAGTCCCTTCTCCTCTTTCTGATGGAATGAGATGGGTTCCAGGTTCTCAGGGACACTATGTTAGCACCTATGTATCCTGGGACTCCTGTTAAGGCAGATTGCAGAGCTGTTCCCGGATTCATGAGCAAAAGCTGACCAGGCTTCAGTTATGACAGACACTCACCATGTGTATGTTGCAAGGTGAAAGGTTAGCTTTAGCCATTCAAATGGGAAGTTACTGTGGACCTAATGGGGCTATAATCATACAGTGGGCGTTAAATACCAGTGTGATTATTATGTGAGTGATATATGGAAATCCTAACTTGTCATTATGCCTCGTCATTAAAAAATTCCGCAAAAATCTAATGAGAAGGAACCCAGCAAGAACTCCCAATTACCACTCAAGGGTGCCAGGACTTCCAGTCAACCCTGAGCCTTGCCCTGACCTTGGCATTTGTCTTCCAGCTGTGATAGAAAGATAACGAGTGTAGTTGATACCCTTAGTAGTTATTGTCATCCTAGTCTTTTTCCAGTAGGCACCACAAATTATCCAGTCTATATTTTTCTTTCTTGGCATCCTATGGACTCCTGCTATTCACAGTGTGTCACCCCAGCCACCCCTCCGAGGCTGGTGGAGATAAGAAACAAGCACACATCTGGTTCCGTCAGATAAATGTGTTCTTTAATTCAACAAGTGCTTCCAGTCAAATATGCCATGCTTCGTGCCAGTGCTGGGCACAGAAATGAATTCAACACTGCTTTTCCCGCAAAGCTGCTCTCTCTTCTTTCATTTCCTTTCTGCACTCTTTCTTTCCCATTTCCTTCCTCTCTGCTTCTCTCTTTCTTCTCCTTCCCTGTCCTGGTGATCCCCTCTTCCTCCTCCTCTTCCTCTTTCTTCTTTCTCTTCCTTGTCCTCCCCCCCTTTCCACTCACTGTATGGTACTGTTGTGACTCTCATCATCTATTGCTTATTTATCGTTCAAAAGTAATGTGCTAACATCTTCTCCATCTTCATCTTAATTGTACATTAATAAAAATCACATGACTAGATTTGGGAGACGGCTTAGTAGATGAAGCCCTTACCACACAAACATGAGGACCTGTTCCTAACATCCCATGTTAAAAATCTAGGCATGTGCTATATACTTAGAATCTCAGTGCTGGGGAGGTAGAGACTCGTGGATCCCTAGGGTTCCTTAGTCAACCAGCTTGGCTCAATCTCTGGGCTTTAGACCAAAGAGAGATCTTGCTTCAAAAAAAACCTGAAGTGGAAGTGCCTAAGGAATTGAACCTGAGGTTTTTACTTTATCCTCCATGTGCACATGTATACACACATGAGAAAACATTTATAAAAGCATAACTAGATGCCATGATTCTTCCCGTTCTTTCAATGAAAAGACCAAGGCTTGGAGGATTTGAATCTACCCATGGTAGAACTGAACAGAGGTCTGCATGGGCTAAAAGGACATACTTCCCTTCCTCACCCATCACAGTGGTCTAGAAGGGCACACTAGAACTTTTGTTTTCTATTTTGTGTCCCACCACTAAGCTCCCAAATAAATACACAGAGACTTATCCTTACTTTTGAATTCCCCAGCCTTATCTTAGCTTGTTTTTAGCCAGCTTTTCTAACTTAAATTATCCTGTTTCTCTTTAACTACCTCTTGTCTCTGGGATTTTTACCTTTCTTTATTCTATATATTGTTCTTTCCTTCTCACTCCATGGCTGGCTGTGTGGCTGGCCCCTGGTGTCCTATTCACCTTCTTTTTTATTCAATCCTCCCTCCTCTCTTCTCCCGAGCTTAGATTTCTCCTCCTATTAATTCCCTCTGGCTGGCAGCCCTGCCTGTTCCTCTTCTGCCTGGATATTGGCTATTCAGCTCTTTATTAGACCAATCAGGTGTTTTAGACAGACTAAGAAACACAGCTTTACAGAGTTAAACAAATGCAACCAAAAAAGAATGCAACACATCTTTGCATCATTAAACATATATTCCACAACAAAAATGAATATAACACATCTTAAACTAATATTCCACAACATTCAAACTTATATAACATGGGAGCCCTCCAAATGAGGACCAACAGGTCCAGAGAAAGCTGACTTCTCCAATGCCTGTATCTGATGAAGAGTGGGCAGTCCCATAGAAATGTTTATATGGAAGGCTAGGAGGAAAGCCGTAAGCACAGGAGAACTCCCAAGGCCTGCTCGCTCTGCCTCTCCAGGACCTGTCTGTGTGGCATTCCTTCTAGAGTTTGAGACAGTATGCCTTTGGAATGAGAAGCTTTCAAAGAAGCCAAGCTACCTTTCCTCTTCAATGAACTGCTTTTGGGGTGAGCAGTTCTAGTTTCTGTGAGCCGCTATGGGAAGAATTCTTGTGGATCCTTTTGGTGCAGAAGTGGTGAGAAAGGAGGACCATATTTTGGGTTGCTGTGTTGAGCCTCATAAGGTTCAAGTCTAGGTCTGTTTGGTTGTATATTCTGCTTTTAGAACCATAAATGCCAGGCTGGAGAGATGGCTCAGTGGACAAGGGTAAGTGCAACACAAGCATAAAGACCTGATTTCAAATCCCAGGCTCTCTATAAAAAGCCTGGTGGGGCCAAATATGCACCTGGGAGCCAAAAGCGGTGGAAGGTGGAGACAGGGGGATTGCTGAGGTTTGCTGCCTGCCAGCCTGGCTCTAGGCTTAGTGCGAAACAAGAGCCTGTCTCAAAGGAATAAGTTGGAAAGTGGTACATTGCCCTCTGTCCTCCCCACATGTGCACACCTGCACACACATTCATCTCTCTCTCTCTCTCTCTCTCTCTCTCTCTCTCTCTCTCTCTCTCTCTCTCTCTCACACACACACACACACACACAGATTAAAATGAAGAACCACAATTGCATATGGCTGCACATGACACCCCATTACTCTCAACATTTATGACAGCTTTCAGGGCCTGAAGAGTAACATGCAGTTCCCAGCGCTGGATGATTGAGCTATAATTAGCTTCCCAGGTGCAGACTTCACTGTACACAATAAAACACTCCCTGAGGCCTATACATGCCCTGCTCTCCAGACCTTTGCATCCAACACTCAGATTGATGCCTCTACTGTCTCTGTTCTGCCTGTAGAAGCCACGGTACCCTACAAGGAGGATGTTTCCAGAGGGGATTAACTGGAGGGGAAAGGTAGGTGCTACTATCCCACGTGATCAGAGTAAAAGGCAGCTGAGCTGGTACCCACTTTGCTTGGCTCACTTTCTGCTATTTTATGACCTGTTCTGTCATGCCATCTCTATTGGACAGAGAAAAGCCTCCATAGTCACAAGTGGACACATTGAGAAGCAACTGGATACATCTTCTAGGATTTTCTCCACGAACTTGATTCTCTCTGCAGTCCATACCCTGTTTTCAATGGGGCTGTTCACCGTTACATAATTATTGCAACAACAACACCTGACGTAATAATCTTGACCTGTGTGTTATGACTTCATTCCTTGCTAGAGCATAAGTTCACTTTTCTATACTTCTTAATAATGAGCAAATTTACCCTAGTTGCTGTGCTTTTTCCTCAAGGAACAGAATTAAGAAGAGTTCCGCTGACCTTCGGGACCCCAGAGTAGAGTAGGTGAACCTTCAAGCTCCTCTTCTCACACAGTTGGGAGCAAATGTCAGGATGCACAACAAGCTGTTCCATCTTTCTGCAGGGGGAGCATTTGGCAGAAGTGGATGATGTCAATGTTAAGATGCTTCTCTCCAGCAAGTGCGATGACCCTGTAACACAGTCATTGCTTGGAAGGTGTTAATGACAGAACCAGGCTAAATCTCTGGTATTCACAAATTCACTAAGTCTTGTTAGATTATATGGAGTTATATATAAGGACAAATATTGCTTTGTCTTTTGATTAAAAATTAAAATAAAAAGGTGGAAGTTAAATTTAAGACAATTTTTTTTGCTCTCGTGTGTCATACAACAAATAAAAGACCCAGAGACAGATATTGGGGTTCAAGCTTCAAGATCAGAGAAGCAAAACAACCAAATCAAGCTGAAATGGCAATCCTGTCTCCACGAATCAAAGGCAAAAGGCTCTGAATTCCTGTCTCCTCCTCCTTATATTCCTTTCTCTGCCCAGCCATATCCTGTCTCCACCTCCATAGTGCTGCGATTAAAGGCATATGATCCCAAGTGCTGAAATCACCTTTGTGTGAACTGTTTCTTTTAGGACTGGATCAATTTCGTGTAGTCAGTGTGGCCTTGAACTAACAGAGATCCGTCTACCTCTTAATCCTGAGTCCTGAGATTAAAGGTGTGTACCACCACTGCCTGGTCTGTATACCTTGAGGCTGACTTTGCTTTTGGAATCTTCAGGTAAGATTTAATAAATCATAAACAATGTATCACCACACCCTTGATCAAACTATGGCAGACAGCTGTAGAGTTTGTTCACAGACAATTGGAGTGAGTGCCACTCACTTATGTAGGAAGAAAGACATTTTCAGAATTAGACTACACATAGCCCAGTCCTCCACATCTCAATATCTCACAAAAGCCACCCCTTTTGTTTCTATTGACAGGTTTTTTTCTTTGTAATGCAAAGCCCAGAATGAAATGAGAAATGACTATACCACAAGTGTGACTGAAGGTCTAGGTGATACAAAGGTGGATACCTTGGATCCCACCTCCAGGCTTCTTTGGTCCCTTTAACAAGACTAGGTTAGTTTGTATATATTCTAAAATCTACATGAGACCAGAGTTACACATGTCCTAGTAGCACAGGAAGGAAAGCAAACTCGAGCCAAGGATACAGTGGCATAAGAAATATCAAGTCAGGGCAGGAGCACCTGTTTGTAACTCATGTCTGATGGAGACTTGGGAAGCAGACAGATGAATCTCTGCAAGCTTGGCTGCTAGCTGGACTACGTAGCAGCAAAACAGCAGACTGTGTCTCAAACAAGGTGGAAGCTAAGCACAGACTCCTGAGGTTGTCCTCTTACTTAAACATATGTGTCATGGTATGCACACACAATAAGTCACAGTGATGGGACTAAGGAAGTTCCCGGGCTCAAGGCCGACATCAAAGGCTGGAAGGAGACATGGAGCTGAAAGAGGCACAGGTGGCTCCTGCCTAGGGGTTGGGGAAACAGCAGAAGATGCAGTTCTGTTTACTTCAGTGCATGGGTCTTTGAGCCCCAGATGCAAGGCTCCAGGAGATATTGCTCCTCCTCTTAAAGGCACAAATCATTGTCTGGGTGGTGGCTAGACTGAGGCACCTCCACAGTGGCCATCTGGCAATTTTGTATTAGTGGAAACACTGCATTTTCTATATACACCTGGGAGTCACAGGAGAGGATTCTGACTGGATTTTCAGTGCTGGTTAGGAATGTAATTTGGGATAGGTGTCTTTCAGAATGGTCTAAATCAGCTGACCCCCTACAAAAGCTTTTGATAGCCACCATGGTCCAAGTGAAGGGCACAGCACAGAATTCTTCCCACATGCTCAGTCCCAAAGGAAAAATGTATGCTTCAAACTGACAGACACTTCCTACAGAGTGTACAGTTTTACAGTTCAGGGTTCCTTTGCACAACTTTTCTTTCACTACATAGACATTATCATTTATTATTTAGCATATTGAAAACTTAATAATCAGTAGTAGTAGTATTGTGGTCTCCCAAAGTCTTCTCTAGAGAGCCTTCATGACTGTACGCCATTTAAAATGTTAGCACCCAATTAGCCACTCAATACAGTCTTCTGGCTTAAGGGTCATGGTATCAGAAGATGCCCAAGTTCTCAGGCTGATGGCTCAGGTGGGAATATGCTTTCTGTGCAAGCATAAGGACCCAAGTTCAGATCCCCAACACCCACATGAAAAGCTGAAATGCCAGCACTGGGGAAGCAGAGCACAGATGATCCCCAGGGCTTGGATGCCAGACATTCTAGCACAATTCAGGAGCTTTAGGTTCTGAGAGAAATCATGTCAAAAATAAGATGGGAGGCACAAGACATAGGCTTTTGGCATCCATTTGTGCATACAGATGCATGTACAGGGTACCCTCCCCATGTGCACACGTGTGGCTGCTCTTGGCCACTAAGTCCGAGTTTGGGCGAAAGCCTGGAGATTTGGATGAACAAGACTCCTTCCTGGTCCTTTTCTGAGAGAATGTCTCTCACCTTTATTGTGGAGCAGCCTTATATACAAACTTACAAAAACCCCAGGTCAAAGGGTTCACAACAGGATATTGATCCCAGTGGGGTGAGGTCAGGCAAACAGGAGGTACCTGTGGTTATGCTGGAAAACAACTCTTAGAGACCCCGTGGGGGCTGGGTTCCAATACACATGCACATGCCCATGCGCACACATGCACACACATGTCAGGGGAGACATGCTCTGTTTCTTTACAGTTCTTCAGATCCACATAACTTATTTTTCTCTCTTTCTGTGCCTTCCACACCTATTCAGATCTTACTCCTCCCTCAGGGAGTTCCCTGACTTGTAGTACAGTTTTAAATAAGTGTTCACGTTATACTCCCTCCACTAAGTTCCTGGGCTTCTGACATAGTTTAAATAGTGCTTCTATTATATGCCATATTTGGTTTTCAAAGTGATGATAGCTACACTAAGCTCCTTGCTTTTGAGGAAAAATGAACATGGAGTTAGAATGTTACAGTCCCCCAGGGCCTGGGGTGTTTCACATGCATTGATTTTTCTGTTCTACTTTGTAGGTTTGACTCTACACACATGGCTAATTATTTTCAGAGAAGGGACGGGGATGCCACATTTCTCTCTCTCTCTCTCTCTCTCTCTCTCTCTCTCTCTCTCTCTCTCTCTCTCTCTCCTCCCTCCCTCCCACCCTCCCTCTCCCTCTCCCTCTCTCTCTCTCTCTCTCTCTCTCTCTCTCTCTCTCTCTCTCTCTGGCAGTTCCTTTGTGACTCCTTGAACTCAGTTATCCCCTTTGCATTTCTGGTGTTCACCCACAGGATGCCATGGTCTCCAAGCCTCCTTTCAGCTTCCTCCTTCCTGTGGGCAGTACTCCTTGCTCTTGAGGAGGTTTCTGCCTTGAACTTGCAGAACCAGGAAAAGTAAATATTTGATTTTTTTCTCCTTGTTCCTGCTTTAAGATTTCCCAGGTGGAAGGATATCTTTGAATGCTAATAATATAACTCATGGCAGGTGGTTGAGTGGGGATTATGGGTGGAGATCTCATCTTCCTTTCATTCAACCCTTAAAGTGAGTGAGAATAAGGAATATGAGAATATGAACTACCCAGCTAATCACATTCTTCAGACCTCAAGCCCACGTAGGCACATTATCAGCAGCATACAGCTTTTCCCTATAGACTTTGTTAAATCTTTGGAATTTTCTCTCTTTTAAAATATTACATTTTAATTTATGTGTGTGTGTGTGTGTGGATGCACATGTATGCACTATGTATCATATACAGAGTTGCAGGGGGGAGTCTGATCTCTTCATTCATACTGTGAATCCAGGAATTGAACTTAGGCCCTTATACTTGTAGCAGTGCCTCGACCCCCTGAGCCATCTCACTGGTTCATGAATGAAGTATTCCCTTAGGATCGGTTAAGGAGCTACCTTCATTCGACTCTGTAACACCATTGTATGTTAAATGTAGTAAGTGCATTGAAATCAGCCATGAACTTTTAAAAATAATGTATTCCCCAGATAACTAAGGTCAGGAGTTTGCTGACAGTTGAACACAAAATTTCCAACTGGTCTAAATGTAAAACATAATTGTCTATAATTGTTTTCTCAGTTTGATTGGGTCAATTTTTCATTTATTGGAGTTCAGATTGATTATTTAAAAATCTCAAACAAAATGGATTATGTTGCTGTTTTTTGGTTTGTTATTGTGTTTGCATAAACTGAAACAGTTCTCTGTGTTTAAAAATCAAAATGTATGGAAATTAAATTATTTTGATTGTGATGTATTTAAAGATTTTTGCAAATTTTAGCAACTAGTAAAACAAGATATTCACTGTGGTCTCTTTTTTGAGCCACTCATATTCTATGGCATCCATTTGACTTGCCTGGTGCTCTCTTTTTTTCTGTGTATGTGATGTACATGTGTGTTAGCACCTGTGTGACCACACATGTGTATAGATGCATGTGCACATAGAGGCCAGAGGTCAAATCTGGTTGCCTTCCTGGTTTTTCCCCACTTTATTTCCTGAAACAAGGTCTTTCCTTGAACCCTAAGCTCACTGATTGCCTAGTCTAGCTGGCCAGCTTGCAGCACACATCCTGTCTCTGCCTCTGGAACCCTGGGATTACAGACAAGTTGACCTATACTCTAAGCATTTACATGGGTGCTGGGGATACAAATACAAGTCCCCATGTTTGCAAGTCAAGTGCTTTATTCACTGAGCCATCTCCCCAGAACATATTCATTGTCTTAATTGAAGTATATACTGTACTATAAAGTGTTTATACTTCACATTGGACATCTACTACAAACAGTACATCGTTTATTAACATATACACCAATAAGCATGTCATTCATTAGTACACACAAATATAAATACATATATAAATCTTATGTGACCAAAATTGCATCTCTGCCACAATGTGAATAGCATGTGCTGTTCCTCAGGATGACAGCTTGTCTCTCAGCCAAATGTTTTATGCTAAATAAAGGGGATAATAAAAAACTGGTCTACTGGTAGTGCCTCCCTAATACAAATATCCTCCTATGGTATTTCCCATCCATGGAATAATGTAGACATTTCCTGGATACCCTTTTCTATTCAGACCCAATTAATTTGGTCTGATAAGATACTTGGCATATACAGTACGATCAAACCACTTCTCTTCTTGGTCAACCCATTTTAGAAAACCTTGCAAATTCTTACACTCCATGAGGGAAAGGACTTTGCCAGAACAAACAAAATTCTAATCACTGCAACTGGATCAAGAAGATGCTTTTCCTCATAGAAGAATATTAGTTTACAAATTCTCATATTATAGCTCAATTTGGGATGTATTAGGCACTCTAAGAGTGTCCCTTTAAATTTCTTTTGATGTCTATAGCCCTGATGAAAGGAGGAATGAGTTGGGGCATATTTTGGTGGAGGAAGATTAATTCATAGAGAGGTAGTGCTAACCAGTTTCTTCCCCAGGAGAAGCGGGATGTGTGGTGTCTCATCTTCCCACACAGTCACCTCTTGGTGTGTTAGGCCACTGCCAGGAGCAGCATGGATCCTCTATGAACAGTCGAACACAGAAAGAAGATATAAAACACCAAGTCTTCATATTAAAAACAAACATTTTTCCCAAACGCATTTTTTTTTAATTAAATCTACTCCTCACCTCCCTCCCAAGTCCTCCCTGGGTCCTTCTGTGAGATACCCCTCCATTCTGTAAAATACAAGGCTAGAAAAAGACACAGGGCTATGTCCCTACAAAAGATGACAGATTGTATTATGTGCTCAGTAAATGTTTGCTGACCTTGGGGGGACTGGATGTCTGGGAGCATGGAACAGCTAGAGGACAAGAGCAGGAGAGGAACAGCTTGATAGTTGACAAACCAATTGCCTGTGGGAAGCTTTATCTGTGAATTGAGATGTTTTGGCTGTGGTTTATTTTGTGAAAGTCAAGGCTTAGATCATTTAGTAATATTTTAAAGTTATTTAATAAATATATTGGTCATATGTTTAAATTTTGATTATCATCTTTTTACCCTTACAAGACTTCTCTGAGGGTGAATGAGAGGCTCAGGGGAAAGGTGCTTGCTGTGCAAACCTGGTGGTTTGTGTTCTATTCCAAGAACCTATGAGAAGGTGAAGGAGACAACTGAGTCTATAAAGCTGTCCTCTGATTGCATGTGTTGTGGCTTGTGTGCCCACCACACACACACTAGCATACATACACACATAACACACACACACACACAGACACAAACCGACATACAGACACATACACATACATACACACAGGCATATACAGACATACACTCACACACAAACACACACACACACATGCATACATATACACACAACAAACACACACACACAAACACACATACAGACACATGCACATACATACACACAGGTATATGCAGACATACACACACAGAGAGACACAAACACACATACAGACACATACACATACATACAGGCATATGCAGACACACACACACACACACACACACACACACACACACACACACACAGAGGCATATATACACACACACCACACACACAAACACACACATACAGACACATACACATACATACACACAGGCATATGCAGACATACACACACATACGTACACACACACACATACACACAAATTTTAAAAGCTTCTTTGAATCCAGTGCAGGTCCTCTTAAAATTTAGGTGGGGTTCCACTTAAAGAGACATGTCTTGGTGAAGTTTTAAGACCTGTTAAAAATAGAAAACTTAGACTACAAATGTGCCTTTGCCTTGACGTTGTACCAGAGTTCATCCAGGAAGTCCAGTTCTTATCCTAGAACCTAGAAACGATATAGCTGTACCTGTCGTGAATGCTACCTGGAATAGCTACTCTCCGTTTTCAGGTTGATGGGATTTACAGTCAGCATAGAAGCATACCTTTGTGTGTGTGTGAAGATGTTTCCAGAAGGTTTAAGTAGGGAAGACCTGCTCTACTTTGGGCAACACCATCCCATAGGCTAAGGTCCTAAACTGAGTAAAAAGGAGCTGAGCATCTATTTTTCTCTACTTTCTGATGTGGGTGCCATGTGACCAGCTGCCACATTCTCCACTGCGGAGGACAGTATCGTATGAACAGAATATGCTTTTCCTTGCTTAAGTTGCTTCTCATAGAGCATTTGGCTTTTTGTATAAATTTGTACATTGTAAATGATCCCAGAATTGTCACAGTCTCTTAAATGAATGTGCTACTTATATGAACTATTAATTTGCCCATCAGTGTAATTGCTTATATAAAACTCAATTCCCAGAGTCAGTTAGGTCCTTGTATGGAGCAGGTGCCAGATGAATACAAAACCCGGGTCCTGCTCATTGTCTTTTTGTTCTTGCATTTCGCTGAGAGAAGCCTGTGTTATTATAACCTTTTCCTACTGTGCTCAGCCAGGAAGAAGTCTTTGAAGCTGGTCTGAACCTGTTTTGTCCTTCCCCTTGGGGTCTCTTTCTCCCACAATTTGTGCTCTCCTGTCCCCCTGGGAGTCCCGATCTGTATGCATTCTTTCCTCTCCTTTTATTCTCTCCCAAGGTTTACCATTTCTCCCTCTTGACTTTGGCTTTGTTCCTTTAAACTTTTTACTTTTATTTGACAAGCCCCCCAGGGAGTAAGAGTGGCAAGATTGAGAAGAGCCCTCACCGACCTAAAGCTGTGAGTGAGTCTCAGGGCAGCTCAGCTAGACTAATTAACACTAGCCTTTTGGGTGCTGAGCAAATGACTAGTATTTTGAAAGGGAATCTCCTGAATGTATTTAATGTAATTTCCCCTTCAAAACGTTTGCTTCTAGTTTAAGTGCAGTTTTCCACACAGAGATTTCTGCTTCTCCATCAGCAGTTAGTGAAATTGCTCCTTGTCTTTGATTACCCTGATACACTGTCTAGTCAAAGAAAGGAGCATTTAAGCCAGCTGTAACAGTGGATGGGCAAGAATCTAAAGCCCACTGTGGATTTGGTTTTCTTGTGTTTAACAATGTCATTTGGACTAACACTTGTTTTATGTGGAGGGGGTGGCATGCCAGGGATTGGATGGAGAGAAAGGTGGTGGTCATCAGACGATGAAAGAGAGAGCAAATGCCATTTGGATCTCTTAAAGGATGCCCGACATTACCTGAGACCTTTTAGAGAAAGTGTGTGTGTGTGTGTGTGTGTGTGTGTGTGTGTATGCATGAGTGTCTGTACCTATATGGAGGCCAAAGGATGATTGTAATTACCATGCCTTAGGTACCATCTACCTTTTTTGAGACAGAGTTTATCACTGGCCTGGAACTCACTTTTTAGCTGAGGCTATCTAGACAACAACCCCCAGGGAGTTCTCCTCCAGCACTGGGATTAAAACATACATTACCATGTCCAACATTTTTCTGTGTTTGCTGGGGATTGATCTCATATCCTCATGCTTGCATAAGACACTTCACACTCTGAACCATCTCCCCAGCCCCAGATGAATAACTTCCAGTGTCTTTTTCACATGTGTGGCACACAGTTTTTATAACTGCCCACACTCGGTCTCACAGGTGCACTTACAAACACAGTGCCTAAAACAGCTCCTCAAAAGGTTCTTTCCCTGTTTCCCGGAGCCTGTTTGCCAAATGTTCTTTTTCTTTGTGTGTGTGTTGGTGGTGGTGGAGTGGGGCGGTAAGAGTACAATTTGCAAGAGTCAATTCTCTCTTTCCACCATGTGGGATAAACACCAGATATCTGTTTTTTGGCAGCAAGATCCATTACTCATTGAGTCATCTCAGCCACCCAATTGCTGCTATTTTCTCCTCCGTACTCTTTGGGATTGCTGGCCTCGGAATAACTAAGAGGCAGCAACTTGTGATCTGAGTTAATGATAAGCTCTAACCATTTCTGTGCCCAAATTCTCACTTAATTTTTATCCAGTTTTGAGAGCTAAATCTAGGGCCTTACATGTACACGGCGAACAGTCTCTTGCTGAGCTGTGTCTCCAACCCCCATTTTCTTAGTTTTGTAATGAACTTCTCATTCTCATGCCTCTCTCATCTCAAGCTCTGGCTAGCAAATTGTTTGTTAAAGGGATCACAAGTTCTGACCCAGTTAAAAGCTTGGAGATGTAAATAAAGGGAAGATTGAAGTCCAGGAAGCTCAAGGCTTAAGTGTCAAGAAGAGTAAACTTACAGACCAGCTCAGCTGCAAACAGACAGAGGATTGTATGACATTGAACTGAGGAGGGAAGAATCCAAAGGCTGCTAACCACAGTCATATCTGAAGGTTCCATTCAAGCAAAACTCACTTTCTGTTCAGTCAAGTATGTGATTTTAAAGAACATACATTTTCAGATCTCATACAAAATGGGTAGATGGTATAGGAGGAGACACTGGCAACTATTCCCTCAGGAGGACAAAAAATGAAGTCTGAGAATGTAGCTGAATACATTCATGGAACAACTACTGTCACCTTGTTCCAGTCACAAAACAAGGTAAGTCCCCTTCATATACTTCAAAGACTACCATCTCTGAGAGCGTTCAGCATTGGCCTGGGGAAAGAACTTTCAGTTGGTGTTGAAAAGGGTTCCCATATGAACTTTTAAAGAATGCAGACTGGCTGAGTGGTGGTGGTGCATGCCTTCAATGCCAGCACTTGGGAGGCAGAGGCAGGTGGATCTCTGTGAGTTTGAGGCCAGCCTGGTCTACGGAGTGAGTGCCAGGACAGTCAAGGCTACATAGAGAGAACCCATCTTGAAAAAACAAAAACAAACAAACAAAAAAGAATGCAGACTGTAATGAGCCAGAAGGAGGGTGCAGCTTTTAAATGAAAGGAGTCAAAATGTTCCAGTTCTGGATTAGTTATTTAGTTGTTGTTGTGATGTTAAAACCTGATAAGAACACAGGAAGGAAGGAAGGAAGGAAGGAAGGAAGGAAGGAAGGAAGGAAGGAAGGAAGGAAGGAAGGGTGGGTTGATTTTTGGTTCACAGCTTAAGAAGGAACACTATTAATCATGGCAAAGTCTTGGCAGGGCAGTATGAGGCAGCTGCTCACGCGGCATCCACAGTCAGGAGGCAGGGAGATGGATGCTGGTGCTCAGCTCACTTTCTCCTTTTATTTATTGCATCCCTGTGTGATGCTGCTACCCACATTTAGGGTAAGTCTTTCCTCCTCATTAACCCAACTTAGAAACTTCCACACAGATGTGCCCAGATGTTTGTCCCCTAAGTCATTCTGGATCCAAAGAAGTTGGCAATCAGCACTACCATTACAAGAATGGCCATGGAATCAGGTCATGGAATTATTTCCATGACACTGAAAGGAAAAAAGAAATCTGAGGTGAGGACTCTCAGATGATCATCAGGCGTGGCCTTCCTTTCCATGCCACTTCAAAACCAGTTGTCCTGAGAAACTTGTGGAAAGAGTTTTGGAACTATCCAGGTGAAACCCTAGGTAGAACATGCTCTTTCTACTCAAAGAAGGATTGGTTCACAAGTGATCAGAGACTAAATTGGTTCCTTAATTTGGGGGTATGTCTCAGAATGCACTCAGGAACAAGGCAGAATCCTTTCTTTAACTGAGGGGTAGAAGAATCCAGCACCCAGATTTCACAAGTAAATTCCACTTATTTTTAATTTATTCTTTGATAATTGCATGCATGTATACAATGTATTTTGAGGTACTTTGGTAATTGCATGCATGTATATAATATATTTTGATGTATACCTATTGTTACTCTCTCTCATCCCTCTTCACTACTATTGAATCCCTTCTTTCAAACAAGTTTTCATACCATGGACTTTTTGACCATATTTATAATGTGAATGTCCTACTCATAGCCAATCAGAAAGCTATTGGTTGCCCGCAGAGCAGTCACGCTACTAGTGGACTAGTGGACACATCTTGCCTGGCAGGCTAATACTGACATTTCTGATTCACATAAAAGGAAAAGTTGAAGAGCCATTGGTTTCCTGTAACGCAGAGTACATTGAGGTGACTTTGTAAATTTTGTTATCGTCTCCACTACTTGATCCTCTTTATCTTTACTTCTATAGAGACACAAAATTTCCATCTCCTACACACATGCAAATGCCACCCATCAGTTTGAGTAGATTAGACCAACGTTGCTGTCAAAATCAGCACCACTGTCTTCTCATTCACATGCTAGTTCAGTGTTGTTTAGCAAAGCTTTATTACTAATCACATCCTAAGGGGTGAAGCCAGTGGGGGCTGTATCTTCTGTGTGCCTCTTAAACATCATGGCTGAAGAAAATCAGCTTTGGAAGGCTTCCAAACAGAGTGATAGAACACTTTTACTCAGATTTCTTTGGCTAAGCCAAATCAAATGATTATAACAAGCTTCAGAGGCAGGCAAGGAAGTGAAATCTTAGCATGCACCTGGAAGGGCTAGACAGGAAATATATACTGAACCATGCCAATAACTACCAGTACTAAATTGAGCTCATAAGTCAAGTTCTGTGGAAACATGGATGAAAGAATAATTAATTTTAGCAATGACGATAGACAAATACACCTTTCAAATACTTTCAAATGTAGGATTCAAATGAAATTGGAATTAATATTTACACAGATTCCCTGTTTCAGAGAGAGTTTATGCTTATTTCCTTTTCCTGCGTTATTTTCGCATGCATGAAATGTTCCTGTTGTGGTCTGAATGAGAAACAGCCCGAAGCCTCATGCATTTGAACGGTTGGTCCCCAGCTGGTGGTGCTGTTTAGGAAGTAGAGTCTCAATGGAGGAAGTGTGTCACTGTAGTTAGGTTTTGGCATTTTAGAACCAGATTCTACCTGCTGTCTTCTCTTTGCTTCCTGAGTATAAGTCCAATGTGACCAGCTAGCTTCCTGATCCTGCCACCAGGCCTTTCCCCCAGGTTCCCATGTTTCCCCTAACATGAAGGATTCCATCCCTCTGCGAGTCTAAATCAACCCTTTCACCTTAAAAGTATTGTGGTTGTTTTGGCCAGGAATTTTATTACTGCAACAGAAAAATAACTAAGACAGATTCCTTCTTCATTCTTTCTGGTGTTTTAAAGATTCTTGAGAAGTCATTATGAACATGTGTATACTTGCTCCTGTAATGTTGTGTAGATGCACAGCTAATGAATGTTCGAGGCTGTTTGGCTGAACATAGATGATAATACACCAATGTTTTCTTCTTTTTGACAGGTTTTAAATTATTTTTTACCCAGCTTTTCTATTTCTACCATCCCCTCAGTTTGTGTTTTCTTTATTGTCTCTGTTTCAGTTTTCAGGTCTTGAACTATTTGAATTATTTCCTTTATCTGTTTGACTGTTTTTTCTTAGCTTTCTTTAAGAGATTTGTTGATTTCTTGTATTTTGGAATTTATTTGTTTGTTTTTCTTCCATTTCTGTAAGGGATTTTCTCATATGCTCTTTGAGGGCCTCTATCATTTTTATGAAGTTGTTTTTAAGGTTATTCTCTTCTGCTTCATCTGCATTAGGATGTTCAGGTCTTGCTGGTATAGAGTCCCTGGACTCTGGAGGTATCAAATTGGTTTTTCTGTTGTTCAATGTGTTTTTGTATTGTCTTCTTCCCATCCCTTCTTCCAGTGGGTGCAGGTGGAGTCTCTTCCTTTCCTTGTGGGTACAGGTCCAAGGTTCTTTTCTGGTGGATGCAAGCAAGTCCAATACTCTTATGGCTCTTCTCTTCCCGTGGGTGGAGGTGGGACTATGATGCTGGCAGTCTCTGGATGGGCTGGTCCACCTGGATGGGTTCCCCAGTGCACAGTCCCCAGACCTCAGGAGGCTCCAGCAGGATGGAAGGCAGACCAGAAACAGGCTCATGCTTACCTCATCCCGTGGGTGGAGGTGGGACTCTTAATTTTTTTTTTAAATTATAGATTCAGTCAAAGATGTGGAAGGGATATATGTCATTATCCTAGTTTCACTTCTGTTGCTGGGCTAAGATACCCTAATAAAAAACAAACCAACAAAAAACCAAAACCAACCTGTCAGAGGATGGTGCTATTCATTCATTCATTCATTCATTCATTCATTTATTTTAGCTCACAAATCCAGGTCTGTTTCTGGTGGAAGTGACAGCAGCAGGAGCTAGAGATAGCTGGTCACATGACATCCACAGTCAAGAGTAGAAAAAGAATGGATATATATATCTATTCATTATATATACTAGAAAGATTGGGAAAGCATAAAAGAAACACAATAAAAGCAAACAGAATGCATACTTTCAAGTCAAGAAGGGAAAAGACATTACATAAATATTTTACATATTTACACTAAAGATCACTGGCCCAATATAATATCTGAAGATAGTGAAGCAACATAAATTAGGACTAGTTGAAACAGAGTTGGTGAAATAACTAAGCAGGTAATGGTGCTTGCTGCTAAGCTTAAGAACCTGAGTTCAAGCCCCAGGACCCACGCTGTGAAAGGAATAAACTGCCTCTCTCAAGCTGTTCTCTAACATCCACGTGCAGGCCATAGAATGTATGTACTCACACACATGCCTACCCATTCATTTGTGTGTAGGCATACACACAACGGAATAACTAAATCAATGAAATTTAAAAAGAAATAATTGAAATGATGAAGGAAATAAAAATGAGGCAAAGTAAAAATCAAGTAATTCAAAGGCATATATCTAATCATAGGGTTCTACTGTCATAAGGCTGCAGCACCAAAGGGTTACACTATCATAGGGTTGTACTATCAGAGGGTATACTATCATAGAGATACACTATCATTGGGTTGTACTATTGTAAGAATACACTATCATAGAGATACACTATCATAGTGGTACACTATCATAGGGTTCTACAATTATTATAGAGATATACTATCATAGGGCTATTGATACGTAACTGGAAATGCACAGAAATACAAAGCTGATGGAAATGACACTGGTGATGGCTGGGTAGAAAGGGTTTAATGTGACTGAAGATGGCTTGGGACCATGAAGACCAGTAGAAATCAGCCTGTGTTTCAATTCTGATGATTAATAGGTAGACTCCTAGAGATGGGTGATGGATGGGGATCCTGAAACCAGACTCAGCAGGAACTTACTTTGCCATATGGGTCTAATCAAAGGAGATTAAGAAAGGTGGCTTTGTTGTTATTATTGGGAATATTCTAGGACAAATATCTGTAGTAACCCTTCTTTGTGGGTCTTCAGTCGAATATGGCTGACTGGCCTGGTTTGTACCTGAGAGGGGGAGTGTGGATTGAAAAACGGTTGGTAAAAATACTAAGAAAAAGACAGAGACACAGGATAGAGTCAAGAAGGCAATCCAGTGAATACTGGATGCCCCAAGTTTATTCTTGAACAATCTTAAGTGCCCCCACCAAAAAAGGGAAACATGGAAAAAGACTTCTTTATCATGTATGAGGAACAAACAGAGTTTCTTCCTTAATTCTCCAAACATTTGGTAACCATACCTTAGACTCAATTTCTCATTATCTGACCTTGAGGGTCAAGAGTAACCACACCTCAGACCAAATCTGTTGTTATTTAGATAAGACATCCATGATCAAGATCACACATCCTACAGTAGCCATGCCATAGACATTTAGGTCTTATGACTTACTAAGGATAGTTTTGAACTCTCTGATCCTAAGTCAAAATGAAGTGAAATCATTTTTATGAGCCCTGACAAATATTCTTTACTTGGTGGTCAATAGTGTGTACAACCAGAGAAATGTATATAAAAAAATTGTAGGGGTGAGGAGCAGGGCTGGGATGCGGAGATGGGCTGGGATGAGGAGGTAGGCTGGGATGAGGAGGTGGGCTGGGATGAGGAGGTAGGCTGGGATGAGGAGGTGGGCTGGGATGAGGAGGTGGGCTGGGATGAGGAACCAGGCTGGGATGAGGAACCAGGCTGGGATATAATTGAACAGTAGAAATATGGAAGGCTCAGTAATCTCAGAAAGGGTATGGCATCTTTATGTAATACATGCTGACTTTCTTAGGGTGAATGGTGTCTGGTGGATGCTGAGAGAATGTGAAGGCCTGGTTGTGAGATGAGAGGCTTGGAATTCTTCCACCACTTAGAATATATTTGTTATGCTGCCTTATCCCTGTCCATCTTGGGCCACCTTGGACATTGCTCTAGTAGTACAGGACTACTTTTCAATTTTTGGCAGAGACCTAGTCTCTCCATCTAATTGTGTCTACCCCCAAGAAGTTCTAAAGAGGGAGATCTTTGCAGCACAATTAGTTCTGAGTTTAACTTAACGATGTTCTGGGCAGGTTATCCATTTCCCAAGAAATAGAACTTCAGGAGAGAGTCACACGCAGCAGAAGCAATGGATAAATGTGTACCTTTTAGCTCATGTGGTAGACATTGCCACCAAAACCCAGAGTTCTAAATAATGAACACTTGTTATTTCCCTTGATCCTGTGAGTAGGTGGAAATATTGAGTTTCAGAATACTTAGCTGATCCAGGCAGTTAGCTGGAGACGGGAGTGTGGTAAGTGGTCACACCTACATGTCTGGTTGTTGGCTTTATCTCATTGTAAAGAGACACATTTAAGAGTGGGATGAGGTGATAGATGTTTTTAACTTTTTGTTCTTAAATCTTTTTGACATTCTTTTGATGCTAATTTGTAAATAAGTTTTGCTAATATTGGGCAAGGAAAACACCCATTTTAATGTAATATTTTAAATTTATTTTTTGGGAATGTCACATATTATACAATGTTTTTGAGCATATTTACCTCCTACTCCCCATCTAACACTTTCCAGATCACCCCCAAGAATTCCTCCAAAATTCTATTCTCTTTTTTCTCTTTTAAATAGTGACTGAACCCAGTTAGTACTGCCCATATACCCGTAAGTGTGGGGCTATCACTAGGGCATGAGCAGTCCATCAGGGACCACACACCTCAAGAAAACTGGCTCTCCCTCCCCTAGTAGCCATCACCTGTCAATAGCTACTCAGCTAGGGATGTGAGATTGTGAGCCCCTCCTCCATCCACACTAGACTGTTGACTGGCTTGACTTGGTACAGGACTTGTGCAGGCAACCACAGCTGCTGTGAGTTTATGAGGGCAGTGGTCCAGCCATGACAAGAAGACGCTGTTTCACTCAGGGCCTCCCAGCTTCCATCCCTTACCATCTTTCTGCCTCCTTTTCCATAATGTTCCCCAAGCCTCAGGAAGAGGATATGTGACACAGATCTCCATTTATTATCAAGCACTTCATAAATACTTGTCCTCTGTACTTTGAACAGCTGGGAGTCTTTGTGTTAAATTTGTCCATTGCAAGAAGGAATAGAAATTATGGATTCACCATACTCAGTATAAATGACAAGTGGTGTTTTATTGGGGGAAGAACTTACACAGAAAACAGTAAGTGATGGTCACAGGGTTCCTGCTCCAAGGATGCAGACTCTGCCTCCCTGATGTGTTCTGCAACCTCAGGGCTCCCCACCATCTCTGATCCTTCCCCTTTAATGCATCATGTCCACACCTTTAACCACGCCTAAGAGGTGTGGCCACTGTTACAGGTTCACAGGCAAATATATTGCTACAATTGCACAAAAGGGTGCTTCCATGATGAGGACTGAGAGCTGTACTGTCTATGAGTAAAGGGGTAGGTATTTAGAAGAAAGTTTGATGCTGTGTCCATTTAGAAAACAACAGTTTGTTCAATTCTAGAGAGGAGTGGCCATTTTTGCAATCTTGTCCAAATTAAGGAGTCAAGTCTATGTTTTCATATTTTCACTTCATTCCTGTATTTTGTCATTGGACCTGGAATCCAAAATTGCTTGTTGAAATACCCCCCCCTCTCTCTCTCTGTGTGTGTGTGTGTGTAGAGGCCAAAGGATAACCTCAGCTGCTGTTCCTCAAGTGCCATCATTTTATACTTTTTGAGATAAAGTCTCTCACTGACCCCAAATCACCCATTTTTCCTAGGTTGGCTGGCCACTGGACTCCAGGGACTACCTGTCTCCCCAGTGCTGGGGTTAGAAGAATGCACCACTACATCTGGCTTTTCCAAGAGGTTCTCAGAATGAACTCAGGTCCTCATGCTTGCAAGACAAACATTTTATTGACTGAGCTATCACCCTGTGTTACTTGCAAGAATACTGAGGTCCCTTGTAAAAAGTTTGTTCCTAGAAAGAGAACCATCACTGCTGCCAATGATGGGAAGTAGATACTGGCCATTTGTCTTACAGAAGACTGTAAAAACAGA
This sequence comes from Cricetulus griseus, assembly GCF_003668045.3. NCBI lineage: Eukaryota > Metazoa > Chordata > Mammalia > Rodentia > Cricetidae > Cricetulus > Cricetulus griseus. The sequence goes on from NC_048598.1 coordinate 61,944,401, forward strand.
ACACTATTAATTTGGAGTCTTCCTGTCTTGATGGTTGAAGTGGTGTGGCAGGGATGAGCTGGCATTTCCCCTCCTTTTAAGTCATGCTGTGTTGGGGCTGGAGAGATGGCTCAGTGGTTAAGAGTGTGCACTGCTTCTGCAGAAGACCCCAGTTCAGTTCCCAGAACCCACATTGTGTAGCTCACAATCACTTTTAACTCTTGTTCCACAGGATCTGATAACCTCTTCTGGCTTATGTGAGCTCTGCATTGTCTTGCACAAAGCCCACACACAGGCACACATATATACGTACTTTAAAATCAAAATAAATCTTTAAGTCACTTTGTTCTCTGTAAGAATCCCTTTTAGAGTTGATGGATTTGAGTTTCAAGTTTTCATTAGTCCATTTCTGTCTGGTTATAGCCAGAGCAGTGATTCTCCTCACAGAGCCCAAATGATGACTTATCTTTCTCTTGGGCCATTCTTTATGCGTATTAACACTGACATCTAAAACATGGGCACTGAGTAGTTACATCCAAAGCTGTGAATTGACTACTCTCGCTTTGACAGGTACAGTCCCTTGGGACTCTGAGAACTGGTAACAGAGAGCCACATGTCACAGTTGGATTGTGCCTTGATTTGGCAATGGCTTGTGAATCCCTAAAGCTCTAAATTTCCCTTGTTTCACTGCATGTCTGACTGTGGCTAAGCTTTGGCCACATACTGGCTGCAAAGAACCCCGTGGAGTGGCTGAGAAGATGGCTCAGTTGGTAAAGTGCTTGCTAAGCAAATGTAAGAACCCAAGTTCAATCCTCAGAACCCTCAGAACAAAGCCAGATGTGAAGGTCTGGACCTATAATCCAGTGCTGGGAATGTGGAAACAGGAGGACCCCCAAGACTCACTGGCCAGTCAGAAGAGCCGATTTGGTGAACTCATAGTGAGCTCAAGGGAGACCCTATCTCAAAAAAAAAAAAAAAAAAGGTGGAGAGTCATGAGATTGCTTACTGGGAAAAGGCACCTTCTGTCAAGCCTAATAACTTGAGTTTGCTATCCATGACCATACAATAGAGGAGAAAAAAGACTCCTGTAGGTGGTCTTCTGATGTTCACATGTACACAACAGCATCAGTGTGTACATGAATGCACATAAACAAGCGCATGCATGTACACACACACACATACACACACACACACACACACACACGGTAGACAATGAAGAAATAACTCTTTGGTTCTCCTAATGACTAACTCCTCAGAGTTGTTCTCATGAACAGAATACTATTGTAGTTCAGGACTTGGCAGGATTCAAAACTCAATATGTAACTATTTCTTAGTCATCTAGGGAGATTCTGGGCTTGAAGTTGCCCAGATGATCCTTGGAATAAATGATGTATTCACTGGCCTCAATCAACCTATATACCAATCAGAGTATAAAAGAGGAATGTGCCTGCTGTAAGGGAAGAAAGAGTATTCCGAGTCTCATAAAAAGGCAAAGAAAGAAACTCGAACTTCAAAAGGGTGAGGAAGCAGCATGTTCTGATTGCATTTGCAGCACTTGTTACAGAACACTTGTCATTGATTTTCTCATCTCTTTGAAGGCAAAGACCAAAGCTCTCTGAGCTTCCCAAAGTGCCTGTCACCCTACAGAATAGATGTCAATGAATGTTTGCACAGCGACTAGATGGATGACTACACTAATTCCCTTAGCAGGGGGCAAAAAGAGCAGCATGGAGTTTGTCAAGTTTTTGAAAAGCAGTGATGGTTAGTTTGAACTGCCAACTTGACACAGCCTAGAATCAACTGGTAAGAAAGTGTCAGTGAGAGATTATCTAGATCAGTTTAGCTTATGGGAATATCTGCAGGGGACTATCTTGATTACCCTGATAGATGTGGAAAGACCCCGCCTGAAAGTGGGCAGCACCATTTCCTGGTTTGGGGCCTCAGACTGTGTAGATAGAGGAAGTTAGCTAAGCACTAAGTATGCATGCATTTGTTTCTCTCCAGTCTTGATTGGATGCACTATTGCTTCAACCTCCTGCTCCTGAGACCTCCCTGCTATGATGGGTTGTAAGCAAGAACTGTGAGCTAAAATAAACCATTTCTCCCCTACACTGCTTTTTATCAGGGAAATTTATCACAGCAATGGAAAGGAAACTAAGACAAAGGTCTTAGAAGAATTGGCAGGCACTGCTGAATTACAGAGAAAAAGCTTCAGCATGGAAGGTGTAGACTTGGTTGAGATGTACATCTGAGAAGTACAAGGTACTTAAAAGATGCCTGGCATGTGGAGGACATGCCTAGGTCCTTGAGCTTCCAACATGGCATAAAGCTGAGCGTGCATCAAACCATGGTAGGTTGCCTCACTGTTCTACTCTACCTGTTCCTTGAGGAGGAATCTATAGTACATCCATATTATCTTCTGAAGTCAACCATAAATTTGGCAGAGTCAGGCAGAGAAAGTGAAGAACGAGCAGAGGTGTTAGTGGTGCGGAAGTCACGACCAGGCATATCCAGCCTTTGACACTACATTGTCATCTGTAGAGTGCATGCTCCAGAACTGCATAGTTGAGCTACAAAAACGTTCTTTAAACTTCTCATGATGGGCTTGGGATACAGCTTGCAGTGTAAGCATGAGGACCTGCGTTCAGAATCCAGGTCAAGCAGAATTCCATAGCATTTGTCTGTAACCCCAGTGTGTACCTGTAACCTCCGTGTGCCTTCAGGGAAATGGGAGGTAGAGACAGGAGACAGGATTGAGAGAGTTCCTGGAAGCTCGTGGGCCAGCCACTCTCTGTAACAAGTGATGAACATGCAAACATGAGACATGGTTGCAAACAACATGAGAGGTGAGGACTGACACTTGAGGTTGTCCTTTGATCTCCACACCTGAGCTGTGGCACTCATTCATCCTCACACACATACACAAATGTGCATAAACAGACAGAATGACACACACAGAGAGTTGTTTTGAGAGAGAGAGAGAGAGAGAGAGAGAGAGAGAGAGAGAGAGAGAGCTCAATGTCTATTGTGTTGTGGACTGAAGTGTATATGTATGTTTGTGGAATGTGCCTAAACTATCAAGGACAGGAAAACACAATAGAGACAAGCCCAGAGAACACGTGTGCTCACCTGGAAATTAGACAGAGCTGCGGCCAACTACATTGGTTTAAATAGAGCCCTGTCACCCCATCTGGTAGATTTCAGAGCACACATCTTTCATATTTTCTAAATGGATGAAGTTTTGTTTCTCTTGCTAAGTATGCATGATTTCTCCACAGATTAAGCAAGGCACTCTGCAACACCGACCAAACCCTTTGTGATTTCCTTGTTGTCGTCCCCCAGGTCCTTTCCTTTGACAGAAAGGTTTAAGGAACGCTCTGGTGAAGAAAAGGGGCCTCAATCCTCAAGTAATGTCCTATAACAACCTCTCACTGTGTGATCCTAGGCTTTGAAGCAAGAGGCTTCCCCTTCAGTCATCTATTGATTTCCTCTGTGCAAGCATTTATGCCTTTGTTGTTGGCTCTATATCGAACATCACACCCATCTTGTCAAATCTTTGTTCACCACTATGATTATGTATTGTTCTTTCTTCTCACCCATTGCTCAGGTCAGTTTTTTTTTTTTTGTACAAAACTGATAAATAACCAATGAATAATTTCATTGTTTATCTTTTCCAGATCACTTTACTGGCTCTTCTAGTTACCAATATGGTATTGTCAAATATTGTTAAAAATTCCCTCTAGAGACTGGAGAGATGGCTCACTGGTTAAGAGCACTTGCTGCTCTTTCAGATGACTCAGGTTTCCTAATACTAAAACCAAGAGGATCCCATGGGATCCAACACCCTCTTCTGTCCTGGGAGGGTGTCCCAACACATTGCATACACCTCTACATATGCACATGCACCCTCCATGTACACATTAAAAACAGCTCTAGCTGGTCTGGGCTTATATTTCAGTTTTCCTCACTCCCTTCTTTCTTCCTTTCTTACTCTTTATTCAGTGAAGATCCGTGGTCTCTTTTCCCTAAATGACTCCAAGTAGAGAGTGCCTCCTAGACACAACAGGACTGACGCACATATGAACTAACTCACAGAGACTGGCAGCTGCTCACATTCAAGAAGATGGGGTCCCAGCACTGACGGGAGAAGTGGACACAGCATCAGTCTCACTCCTAACCAAGAAGCTATTTGCAATTTGTACCAGCTGGCAAAGAGAAAATCAGCTTTCTCCAAAGGAGTGTCATTACGTATATCAACTACACTCCACGGTAGGCCCCATGCCCAGTAGTAACTGGCCAACAGATCAAACTCCATGCACCACCTCTCTGTGAGCTTTTTGTTTCATTTTGACTATTTTTGTCTTGTTGGTGTTTCTTTAGATTTTCATCTCTCTCTCCCTCTCTTTCTCTTTCTGTGGTTTTTGTTTTTGAGAAAGGAGGTATGGTGGAGAGAAAGAGAACAAAAGAGAACAAAATCTTTAAGTTGGGTGGATAGGGAGGTAGGGAGGATCTGGGAGATCTGGGAGGGGCTGGGGAAAGGAAAACATTATCAAAATAAAATTTTTGACATGTGTATGTCATATATATATATATATATATATATATATATATAATATATAATCATATCAACTGAAGTCCTCAAGATTGAGCCAGAAGTCACCCACTGAGCCATCTCCTTGCCTTCTGCCCTTTTCTTGAGAAACTGATTTCAGTTGTGCAATCACATATTGTAGCAGCAAGAGAAATCTCAGGGACTGGTTACAATACAATCCAGAGTCTTTGAGAAGAGCTTGTGGGTCTTCTTGTTGTTAGCTGTTATCCAAGATAGTAGCAGAAGAGAAGTGGAATGATTCAAGTACAGGGCTGTGCACTGTGGGGTGTCCTCTTGGCTTGCCCCCTCAGAACTTCTGAGACAGTGGTATAATCATTGCTTCTCTGAGTAAAGGACTCTGTCTCAGACGGGTTGAATCACTTGCCCACAGTTATCCAGCTGTTAGTGGCAAAGCAGACAGTGATTTTAGGTATGCCTGACTGTGAAGATCACCATCTCTCTGTTGTAAGCTGTTGTTTTGGCTAGAATGGAAGGTTGACTTTCCTGTTTTAGCCAAGGAGGATATATATGATGGAGATGAGGTTTGGAGTTGTTGGTCAAACTAAAAAGATGTCTTGAGAGAAACTGGGCCCCCAAGTCTCTCTCTTTTGTGTTGCTTCCTCTTCCATTGATAACTAAGTCTAGGACTGTTCCAGCCCCATAGGCTCGTATCTGTGAAGGACTGATACCCTCAGGAAATAACTAAGTTTGCTAGGCAACACATGCCTAGAAAAAAACCACAATCCCAAAACAACATACGTGTGTGTTCCTGTCAATGTAGTAGGAGTATTGCACACACACACACACACACACACACACACACACACACACACACACACAGGAGTGTGTGTGTGCATTTTCTTGTGTGTGTATGCTCATGTAAGTATTTGTGGGTATATGGACCTGATCCTTGTGATATGTGCACACATGTGTGAATGCATTCAGAGACCAGAGAACAACCTTGACCTTCTTTCTTCACTCTCTCTCCACCCTACTTTTTGAGATGGACCCTCTCACTGGCTTGCAGGTCACTGATTAAGTCACAAGGCTCTGTCTGTTTCTCCTCTGGGATTCTAAGCATGGAATTTTACATGGATTTTCAGGATTGAATTCAGATCCTCATGCTTGCATAAGTACTTTACCAAGTTAGCTATCTCCCAAGCCGCACTAGATTATCCATAATGTTACTCAGCCTAAACAAAAAAGTTTCCTATACCCAGTGTCATAGTTACTTTTAATTTTCCATTTGACACAAAATCTAGTCATTAGAGAAGAGAGCCTCCATTGAGGAACTGCCCAGGTCAGATTGGCCTGTGGGCATGTCTGTGAGGGGTTGCTTGATTGTCAAATGATGTGGGAGGGCCCAGCTCACTATGGTATTGCCATTACCTAGGCAGGCGGCCTTTCACTGTCTAAGAAAGCCAGCTGAGTCTGAAAGTCAGGTTTTAAGCAGCATTCCTTCATGATTTCTGCTGTACTTCCTTGGCTGTGAGTGGCTTCCTTGGTCAGAGACAATGCTGTGTGGAATAGCAAGCAGTACTACTGCCAAGTTTCTGACTTGTCTTCCTTCGATGGACTGTGACCTGGAAGTATAAGCAACTTCCCTACATTGCTTTTGGTCAGAGTGTTGAATCACTGCAACAGAATGAAACTAGCACACTCAGTATGTTTTAGCAAAATATCTTCTTGAGTTGTAAGACAGAATCCACCCAAACAAGCCAAGAAAAACCTTTTAAACCCCTCTATCAAACTAGACCTCTTGCAGACTTGTGTCGAGAAGTGGAAAAACACTCCCAACTGTTGGAGAACATAGCAACCCATCAGGGAGGTGACAAGGGGAAGCCAGAGTTGATTTGCTTGGCAGCTTGTCCCAAAGCTCAGGACAGTGGGGTGCTGTGAGTGCCAGGAGGGTGGTATTTGGAAGCCAGAAGGCCCCCATTATGTTATTCTCATTGTAAACAACAAATACCGTGTCTCTGTCCCCTTTCTTCCATCTTTAAAAGATGAGTGATCATGGTACTTACATCCAAAGAGCTAATTCATCTCAGGACTTTGAAGACCCATCACACAGACACAACCATGTGTAGCTTATCCCTTAAACATTGTTGACCTGCTTCTCAACAATGCAGTGATAGGATCTTTGGAGGATGTGAAGTCTCATCACGATTGCCTGTGACAATAACTAGGGAGGTGTGCCTGGCAAGAACAACTTACAAAGCTGTGCACTAATCATTTTGTCACTTATGATCTTGATGAACTCTTCAATGGGCAAGATAACAATAGAAATTGCAAGACTGTTTGATTACAGCAGCTGTACTGTGTGTAGTGAATTTTCCTTGTCTTTCCACCACATTGATGGGTTATTCCTTTACCCTATCTTCTGAAACACTTCATTTAAATGTAGGGACTTTAAAACACCATTACTGAATGCAAGGAACATTCAAAGCCTCACCCCCTGCTTTGTCACTCTCTCCTTCTCTCTCTGCTCCCTCCCTGTCCTTCCATTTTCCTTCCCTCCCTCCTTCTCTTTCTTGCTTCCCCTCTCTTGTCTCTCTCCTTCCCCCTTCCCTCCCTTCTTCTCTCTCCTTCTCTCTTTCCCTCTCACCTCCAGAGTTTCCAATTATCAGCTTCTTGTCCTTACTCAGGGTCTTTAACCTACATCAGCACCACCAAATTTTGGGGTTAAAGAAGTTCCCAGAGAGCCAATTGCTTTTTGTCACTTGGTTTGCTTTTGACAGGTGGGTAGTTGAAAGGGAGAAATCAAGCAGAGTTTAAATCTCTGCTCTGCCAACTTTTGGAAGTGACAATGTGAACATTAACAAATCTTTATCCTAGTTTATAAATCAGAAAAAAGCGAGGACAAATACTGTTTATCCCATAGAATTTCGTGAAGACTGAACAAAGGCAACACAAGCATCATCTAGAACAACGAAGTGTTCTGCTTAATGTTTTTATTAAAGTTTCTTTTTGAGAATTCCATATATGAATATAATATATCATTTCCACCCCTCCCTCTTGCCCTCCTTGCCTTCCTCCCAGGGCTGCACCTCCTGAAACTCGCTCAGCATTAGTACCACCTGAGGACCAACGGTTCAAATGTGCACTTCTAAGGAGGGCATTTCAAATTCAAGCCACCACACCAGCCAACCAGTCCAATCTAGTCTGTGAGGTCTGGGTTCACAAAGAGCCGTTTCAAAAAATAAGGCTGAGAGAGATCATGCAAATGATTCAAGTTGATCTTTGGCCTCTATGTGTACACACATATGCATGTATACTTGAACATGAGCACGCCCGACACAAAGTGTGAATCTGTGTAGCAAAAGAAAGCATACAAACTGGACTCTGTGTGTGTGTATGTGTCTTTATTTTCTTGCTTCCAATGTCCTTTATAAATTAATACAATCAGTTAAGCTCTGAAATTCTCTTTCTCGGATGCTGATCTGTTTGCTTATTAAACACCTTTGTCAAACATTTAGAAGTTCAGGCAACAGGCCCAGGATACCAGAGACAGGAAGTGCTTGACATCTGAGACCAGAGTTCCTCTCTTAGCGAGAAAGCTCTTCCGTGCCTTCTGATAAGCCAAGGGAGGCCACCATCCAGGCGTCAGGGCAGGCCATGGAGAGCTCTCCAGGGACACTTGTTCCTCTAAGAGCTTGAGAGCTGCTGGAATTCACAGTTGTGGGTTAGCCGTGCCTTCAGGTTTGGGGACCAAAGTTCACTTTGTCTAAATTCAAAAAAGAAGATGTCTGGTTGTGCATGGATATTTGTGCCCAGAACATAAGTCAGTGGGGAACTGACTGCATGGGGACAAAGACTCTCTGAACCCACCGGATGCATCAGTGTAAAATGCTCATAGCACACAGATAACTGTCCTAGTTGTGTTTGCTGTAGACATTCTCCATCTCAGACCTGCACTCACCATCCCCCAAGAACAGGATATTGAAAAGGACAAAAGTATAGAAAGCACTGGTCATATACACTGGAGGAGGCTCTTTCCTATATTTTTAAATTATCAGTCCTGTGTTTAACTTCATAGATAGCTACTATTCCTCTCTGAGGTCATTGCTTGTTTTCCAGTCCCAGAGCAAACTGAAATCACAGGGCCCCTTGTCCAGTTAAGAAGCCAAGAATGGCGAGAGGAAGGCCTGTAAGATGGCTCCACAGGTAAAAGTGCTTGCCAAGGCTGATAACCTGAATGTGATCCTGGGGACCCATAAGGTGGAAGGAGAGAACTGACACCTGCAAGTCCTCGTCCTCTGACCTCGACATGGACATACATATTCACAAAATAAACAAATTAATGTAATAAAAGAATAATGTCAAAAGGTAGCACATTACTGTACGTGTGAGTCCCTGCAGAGGACAGAGTCCTATGGGACTGTGAAGACCACATGTTATGGAGCCAGCCCAGTCCTTTCTCCCAACCTTCTCTTTAGCTTCCCACTGTGCTGGGTTTTGCCTCTGAGCAGTTCAGCAAGTCGTCCTGAACGGCGGCACGCACATACATCACTTTTCCTCATGTTCCATCTTGTTGGGAACCACAGACAGTTTTATTAACATGAAGAAAAGGCAGAGTAATGAATGTGTCAGTGTTCCCTGGCTCACTTTTTCCACAGAGAGGCAAACTCGGGGTGCTTGCCTCCTTTTCGATAGTCCACTAAAGGCAGGTGTTCTGAAGGAAGGAGAGCAGCAGGGCAACCCAGAAGGCCTGGGGTTTTTTAAATCTGTAAGCCCAAGTGAGATGGATCAACAATACAGCTCCCTTGAAAGTCAGCAGTGAAGGAAAACATGGATGCTCCTCCATTACCTATTGTTTTTATCTGACTTAAGGCTAGCTTTGCCATTATTCTATTTTTGAGACATTTATGCATATGTGTGTGCACTTATCTACTGCTTAGTGTCAAAATCTGCCTAAACTAGCAGTTTTTGAGTGTTTTGTTTAGTGTGTGTGTGGGGGGGGAGAATATACTCACATTTGTGTGTGTGCATGTCCATGCATACGCAGAGGCAAGAGCAGGACATTGGGAGTCCTCTTACATCCTTCTCTGCCTTATTCTTGTGTGACAGTGTGACAGGGTCTCTCACTGGTCCTAGAGCAAGGCTTGCAGCCATCAAGGCCCAAATATCCTCCTTCTGAGATTAGAGGTGTGCAAATCACACCTGGTTTTTTATGTGGGTTCTGAGGATTTGAACTCAGATCCTCACACTTGCCCAGAAAGTGTTCCTATCCAGTGAGTCGTCTCCCTGCCCCCTTTTAATGTTTTAAAGTCTAATCAGGCTTGTAAATTCTATGTGATGATGATTATCTATTTTGACTCACAGTGAATTTATTTGAAGCTTTATCTAGCAGAGAGGCCACAAACCAGCCAACCAGCCAAGAGAAAGAAAGACAATGAGCAAATGCATATTACTCATGGACAATATTTATTGTAGCATATGGCTAATGTATAAGGATGAAATAGTACTACGTATCTCAGGGGCTCTTTGAAATGAAAATTACTTGAATTAACTTTTCAGGCAAACCAAATTATGCATATGCTGCTTCTGTAAGGCTATACAAAATCAATGTTTGTGGAGAGCAGAACAGGGGCTCTCATAAATCACCCCTTTCAGAAAGAACTCTCCTACCTGCGGGGATTTCCCCTTCATTTTGGCTTTTTTAGATGAATGGAGAATTTTCTCCACAAATTATTAATTATTCCAGCTTGCCTATAGAACTCCGTTCCTTGTAGTTATGTAGGAGTCAGTGCTATTCAAACTGCCGCTTTTGATGAAGTAATCGTCCGCTTCTGGGGCCTCTTTTCAGCTGCCCTGGGCGTGCTTCCCATGTAAACGACTGCCAAATAGATTCTTTCGACATTCCAGCCAATTAAAATACATTTAAAGTGCAGCTGGTGGAAAGGCAAGCCGGGCGATCCTGATCGCGAGGAGAACTTCGGGGCAGTGAGATAGAAAAACAAACTTTGGGGCTCCCACAAGGCAGAAGAGAAGTCAGAAAGGGGAGCTACCTTTCACGCTAGCCTCCAACCAGAGATGACACCTGGATCTCCACCTTAAAAGACAGACACCAAGGAGGGAAGACTGTTTGGGAGGGTGTGCGTTTTTCTCTCATTGCCTGTGGAAGCTGAGTGTTGGCCGGGTGCCCAGTGTGGTACTGCATTCAAACACCCACAGAACACAGGCGTGTTTGTTAAGCAAGCCAGTGATCAAAAACTCCTACAGGAAGATCCGAGAACCCCCCAAGAGTCCTCCTGGATAGCACTAGGACTTTGGATCGAGTGAGACAGAACGCACGAGCTGGCTAAAGGTGGCTGAGCATCCAGCTGGCCTGTCTGCTATGCCTTTTAGGTAAGCATAGAATTTTTTTTTTTGCTTTGCTTTCTGTCCCACTGCGTGTGGATGTTGGTGTAGAGAATCAAGGTCACTGTGCTCAGGAGGAGCTGAGCAATGGTCTGGAGTAGTGATTTGCAGGCTTGTGTGATTTTTCTGGAGGACTCTGAGGAGTCACTCTGTGCAATAGTGTAAATAGATACAGACATCACCCAGCACGTGGAGACTGTGTTGGCATTCACCATGGTGCCTTTGCGCATGTGGCTCATTGCTACTTTCTTCCGGTACTTGCTTTTTGAGAATCCAGGTGTATGGAGTTTGACAGAGAACTGCTTCCTCCTTGGAACCTGTAATTGTCCATCTAATGGATGTTTGAGTTTTAATCCCTATTCCTTTTTGGTGTTGCCCCTTATTGTGCTACCAGCCGCACACCTGTACAGTCAAGCAAAGTTTGTTTGGTTGTTGTTTTTCCTCCTAGGCTAATATTCAATTAAATGTAAGTGTTTTGCTTTCCTAAAGAAAAGCCAAAATGTTTTGAAATGTCTTGGTAAATATTGATTTTCTTTGGAGATGTTTCTTAATGGGACTGTCCTTCAACTCACTATTTTCTTGTACTTCAGAAAAACGCATGCAGCCCAGGTATCTTGGTACTGTGGTTTGCTCAATCAGCCCCCAGCTCAGGGGTCCCATGCCCCTGCCCAACTTACATACCAGAGAACACTGAGCAGATGTATAGTTGAGCACTGGGCATCAATTCCTACCCACAAGTTGCCAGATGAAAGATGTTCAAGGTTCTTGACTATTTCCTATCCCCGCTTGTCACGGTTGGCCCATTCTGGCTTCAACTTTGTTCAATGTGAACAAAGAATCTCGCACATTTCACGGTGAGGGATCATGTTGCAGCCTCGTCCTGAGCACAGTTAAATGTGCCTTATTAATCTCTAACGTGCCAGTAGCTCAGAGACCATGCCAAGCAGAGACTTTCCAAATTTTTGAGCTACCTGCTGCCAAGATAAACGGTGGTTGGTCCGGGAGGGGTACTTTAAGGGATCTTGCAACAACAACGTTTTACCCATTAAGAGTGGCGTGAGTCAGTGAAAGAAATATTGAATAGAAGAGAACTCAGGAAAAACCTGACTCAGCTTTCTGCCCATTGAATGGACTCACTGGAGAGAGTCCATCCTCTCGTACACACAGGCCTCTGCTCCTAGCAGGCAGGGGAAGAGTCACTTAGCAATGTGTGCACATGGAGCTGTGTTTATGACATCGGTGTTGTGTGAATGGAGACATGTGTGAACACAGAGAGCGTCCCTGTCTGTGGAAGTGTCAAGAGCCCTGGGACGTGGGGGGCAGGGGGGAAGCTACAAGTGCGACCTATGCCTGTTCCATACAATGATTTCAGACCCCTCCTCCCAAATTGAGAGACAGGCAATGGCTGCAGAAGTCCCATTTGGACCCAAACAAAACTTTGTGATGAATAGTGGGATGGCAGACCTTGGGCAATGGAATGGCAAGGTAACATACAGAATTACTGCCTGGTTGGCAGGTCTGGAGAATGAATGACTGGTCTCTTGAGACTCTGAGTTACTCATCAAGCCAGAGCAGAATGAGGGGTACCAGGCTGGTTCCTGGAAGGTGGGGTAAATATTATATGCCTAGATGATTCTGCTTTTAAGCATAAGCTCCATTAGCAACCACTTCTTTAAAAGGAACAATACTTTTATTAATGCATACAGACATGCAGTATATACTCTGATCATATTCACTCCTCTCAGATTCACCCCTCCCAAACATGTACCTACTTTTTAAAAAGATATTTTATGTTTGTGCATACAGCTTGTTTTGTCTGCATGTAGTATTTGTATCACCTATATTCCTGGTGCCCACAGAGGTCAGAAGAAGGCATCAGATCCCCTGGAACTGGATGGTTGTGAGCCATTATGTGAGTGCTAGAAATCAAATCTGAGTCGTCTTCAAAAGCGACAGGTGCTCTTAGCCACTGGGGCAATGGTCCAGCTTCCAACTCACTTCTACCTCCCCTTTCTTTAAAAAAATAATAACCTGCCAGATTCAGTTTGAACTGCCCATATACTCATGGGAGTGGGGCTGTCTACTAGAGCATACTTGACTTACCAGGGGCCACACTTTGAAAACAAACTAACAACAACTAAACAAGTCTTCCTCCCTCATAAGCCATTATTTGTCACTAGCTCCTGGGTTAGGAGTAGGGGCTTCTGAGTCATCTCTCCATGTTGGCATGTTGGTTGGCTTGATCTTGTGCAGGTTAACACAGGTGTTGTAAATTGAAAAGTGCAGCTGTTCTGTCGTGCCCAGAAGACAGTCCTGGTGTGATCCACCCTGACATTTGGCTCTGACAGTAGTTTTACTCCTTCGATGGTCCCTGAATCTTTGGGTGGAGTGTGATATACAGATGTCCCATATATGGATGGATACTCTGCAGATACATATTCTGTATAAGCATGGACTTCTGCTAGGATTGCTACAAAAGCCCTGACCAGGAGCTGGGAGGATCTTCAACTGCCTTTCTGAAGTAGGGACCACTAAACAAAGATTTTACCAATACACTTGGACAGTGATGAGGAGGATCAAGGGAAAGATAGAGCTGCCACCAAGCAGGTGGTTTTATTTTCTTTAGGTCAAGTCCCTTCTCCTTCCTGTGGCTTCATACAGGAGTTGGCCAGCTACAAATCAGGCTAAAACCTGCCTACTGTGTGTTTGTGTAGATAAAGTTTTATTGGAAGACAGCCATGCCTGTTTGTTGACTTACTGTCTGTGGCTGCTGCTAAACTGTTCCAGCAGAGTTGCGCCATGGTGACTGCACGGAGCTGAGAATATGTACTATCTGCAGGAAACATCAGAGAGGCTAGACACAGAGAATGATGCTTCTTGCACTATCTGTGCACTGGACTAGTCTGGTTTCATATTTTCATTTTGTCATGGGTGGCCATTATATAAAATGTGATTCAAAATTGCTTTGGCATTATGGTGCTGTGAAACTGCTGTGGAAGCTGTGAGTATTTCTCTCTCTCCTTCTCTCTCTCTCTCTCTCTCTCTCTCTCTTTCTCTCTCTCTCTCTCTGTGTGTGTGTGTTTGTGTGTGTATGTGTGTGCACACACTCATGCATGTCCGAGCACACTCTCGAGCAAACATGTAATGGGTTACAGGGATTAAATCTTAGATGTTGTTCCTCAGACACTTTTGACTTTTTAAGTTTGAGACAGAGCCTCTCACTGGCCTGGAATTTTGTCCCTACAGGGAGCTTCTAGGGGTCTGCCTATCTTTGCCTCCTATCTATCACTGGGGTTACAGGTACATGGCGTATCACTGCACCCAGCTTTTTACACAGTGCTGTGGTTTGAAAATGAAATACTCCCCATAGACTCACAAATCTGAACACTTGGTCTCAGCTGGTGAAGCTGTTTACAAAGATTATGGAGCCTTTAAAAGGTGGAGGCTGCTGGAGGAAATCCATCACTGTGTGCGTGTGCGTGTGCGTGTGCGTGTGCGTGTGTGTGATGAATTTGAAGTCCTATATTCTGGCCCTACTTCCTGCTCTCTTTGCTTCTAGATGAAGTTTAATGTCTCTGCCTCCTGTGCACAGATTGTTTTTCCGCTTCCTGTCAGGCCAGCCTTGGGCTGCTGCTGCCATACCTAGCCATGATGGACTGAATCCCCTCTGGAATGTTAGCCTTCCTTCCCTGACTTGTTTTCTATCAGGGTGTTTTATCCCAGAAACAGAAACATTTTAGGGATCAGAACTCATGTTCTCACACGTAGGAGGTGAGCCCTTTACCCAGTGAACCGTCTCCCTGGTCTGGGAGTTTTTGTTCTTAGATTTTGCACTGATCTAGTGGTCAACAGCAAGTTGTATACAGATTAGCATGGGTCCGGTGCCAACTTAGAGCAACTCTAGGCCTGTTCAAGGTTCTGCTGTCACTGTCCCAAACCATGCTCTTCCATGCACCAAGGAATACATCCAGCAATTCTTCTCTACTTTGTGGCCTTAGCCTTTGATGTTTGCTCTGCTTGGAAGTCTCTTTGTGGAATTCTTTTCTTGGATCTTTTTATATCTCTGTTGGAATTGACTTCACTGGGGCTGGAGTGATCCCTCAGTTACTTAAGTGCTTACCTTGTAATCATGAGGACCTGAGTTTAGATTCCTAAACCAACACTGGAAGTAGTGTTGCATATTTACAATTCCAGTACCAGGGATGTGGAGACAGGAGGATCTCTGGGGCTCACTGACTTGTCAAGAAGCCTAACTGGTGAGTTTCAGGACAGTGAGAGATCCTGTTTCAAAAATATAAGGTGGATGGCATCTTATTAATAACAGCCAAGGCTATCCTCTGGTTTCCACATGCATGAGCACATGCAGCTAAATGCACACATGCACACACGCACGTGTGTGCACACACACACACACACACACACAAACATATACATGCATACATATACACGAACATACATATAAATACCCACAACTACACAGATACACACATATAGACACACATTCATAGCATCAATTTGGTCTTTTGAGCACTTCTCAAAAAATTTCCCTCATTTCACAGTTTTTCTTTTTAAGATTTTAAACATTTATTTTATATGTGTGTATTTATGGGGGATCAATTGTATCACCACAGATATGTGGAGGTCAAAGGACAATATATTGGAGTCAATTCTTTCCTTCAACCATGTAAGTTGCAGGGATTGAACTTGGGTTGTCAGGCTTGGTTGTCAGCAAGTACCCACCGAACAACCTTGTTGGCACTCCCAACAGTTTCCCCACTGTGCTTTTTACTATCAATGCGCCCCTTGTTACTACTTCCTTTGCTACTTCCTTATCTTTTTAGTCTACATTTCTGTGTCAGTCTGACTCAGTAATGGACACCACAATACCTTTGGGCTTAAGCAGAAGGAAAGATTTTTCTCACTGGTTTTAGGTGGCATATAAAGGCTCACAGAAAGAGCCGGGCAGGCACTGGGCTGAATTCCAAGGGAAGGCCTGGGAACAGGGTGATGGAATCTACCAGAGGCACTGTGTCAGTACCATAGCTGCCACCACAGCTAGCTTCAGGGTCGCTCTGCCTCTGCTGTCCTCTCCTCCATCACTGTAAATGCTTCTGTTCCCTGGTCCTTGCTGTGAGGCAGAGCAGCCAGAGCACAGCACTGTGAGCCTGGCACTGTTTAAAGGGACTCTAAAGGGTTGATTTGATTGAAGGCCAGTCCTGCAAAGTGAAGGCCCCAGGGGAGGATGGAGCTTCTGGTAGGTGAAGCCTAGGAAGTTCTGAAGTTGCTGGTGATATAGTACCATAGCTTCTCCCCCACCCTGTCTCTGTCTCCTTCACCTCTCTTCTCCTCCTCTTTCTTCCTTTCTCCCACTTTCCCTCTCTCCCCCTCTCTTCTTCTCTGTTTTCTTTTTTCCCTCTCTTGCTCTCACTCTCTCCCTTTCCTCTCCCCTTCACTCCTCGCTTTTTTGCTGTTTTTTTTCTGTCCTCTCCCTCTGCTTCTCCTCTTATTCTTTTTCCTTCTCTCTTTCTCTCCCACCATCTTTTGCCTTCTCTCCTGTCTCCCTCCCTTTCTCTCCTTCCTTTTTCTCTTTCCTTCTTCCGTCTCCCTTTTCTCTCTCACTATCCTCCTTTCTTTCTTTTTTCTCCAAAGTTGGCAGGCAGATAAACTTCTCCTAGTAACTTAACTTTCCTCCACAGTTTTGTTACAGTAGTCAGACAGGGGCTGTGTGGAATCTGCCTCCCGACACTCCAAGGTTGCTGTGGTCTCCTGGATGTGTATCCCTATAGAACTTAGTCCACAAGAAGTCTGGCAATACCTGACTCACTGTCTTCAGTTTGTGGGACTGGGTGGAGCAGCAGCACCCTGGAGTCACAAAAGCAGGAACATCATCCAGAAAGTTGATGGTTTTCTGTTTTCAAGAAAACAAAAAAACGAGGAACAAAGAGAAAAAATCCTAACAATAATTAAGTTAAACTCAATCCTAACATCTTAGTTTCTTTTAGTCTGTGAATTAAAATGATATCTGGAACCTGTCTGTGCCTTTCCTGGGAGACAGTCTCTCTTAGGGGAGGGACTCTTGTCACCATCCTATACATCCACAGTGGATTTATTTTTGTTTTATTTTATTTTATTTACTCTATTTATTTCTTTATTCCACACACACATAGAATATTCTAAGTCTTTCCATTATCCTTTCTTCTCCTCCATTTCTCTCCCACTAAATCCCCTCCCAAGAGTCCTCTCCCACTTTCCTGTCTTTTTTTTGTATGTAAACCACTGCAATTAATTAGAGTTGTTTGTGTGACCATGGGTACCAGTTATTTGCTTGAGCAAGGAAAATTTTCCAGTGGCTACACCACTGAGATACGACTGCCTCCTCCTGCCCCCAGCAACTGTTAACTGCCACCATGGGAAGAGGGGGCCTCATGAGCCCCTCCCCCATGCATGCTGAAATACTGAAGGACTTGTCTTGTTCAGGTCTTATGCACAAAGCCAAGGCATGCAAAGAGGACTCTATTACTATGATGAATACATTAATGAACAGCATGCTTCACAGAGGTCTATAAGTTACAAAAGGTTTCACACGAAAGGATTTGTATACACCATTCTGCCTAGTAGGAGATGGTCTTATAGACAATAGGCTCATCTGGGAAACGTACCTTGGCCTTCAAAGTTGACATCTGTCCACATTGGTGCTATTAATAAGCCTGCACATGAATAGGCTACTTGGAGTGTTAGGTGATGTCATCATTTTTCTGGGGGCTTATCATAAGCCCTGCACTATACCACACACTATACACATATGCTATACTATTTAATCTATACAAAATCATAGGCAGAGTAAGCATTAGTATTTAGTAAAAGGAAGTAGACACTGCCTAGCCAAATAGCTTGCCTAAGTGTGTGGTGGAGTTAGATCTAATCCCTTGACCTTCCAAACCCAGGAGTCTAAGCTTTGAACCTCTAGTTGTAATTTATTGTTCTGGATGTTGGCTAGTCACCTGAAACTTCCCGTTTAGTTTCCAGCCTAGTGACGTTAATCTACTGCTTTAATCTACTTCATACCTTAGCAAGGTGCAGCCTGATCATGTGGGCTGAAGTGGCAGAACAGGGCATTGGTGACTCCCGATGACCCTGCTGATACTGGCAAGGAATGCATGAGTCTGTAGGTCAGGTTCTAGAAGGGGTGGAAGAGAATCTGATTTTAAATGATTAGATGTCTGGCAGGCATCCTAGATTCTAGAACACTCCTCTCACCTCCATCCTTGTGATAGATGTTAGATAAAACTCTTCAAGTCTTTGGGTTCTATTTGGTTGAAATTCTACATTGCATGACTTCCATTAAACTAAATGATGTTGATATCATTAAGGTAGGTTTTTTAATGTGACTAACTTTTTCCTACACTGTCTTTGCTGGGTGGATAGTGAAAGCATCATATGTTACATATGCATTGCCATGCTGTTTGTTTTACAAGGGTAGTTAAAATTTGGAAGGGTAGATAGTTTTCCTGCGTTAGTGCAATCTAGTGATTTAGCAAAAGAAAATATTTAGTTGGTTTAGGATAGTGAGCTTTGTAGGTCACCTTCTTAGACTGTTTTCTCTGGCTTTTACCATTACCCTGTATGCAGGCAAGAGAAGGGAGGAGCTTTACACGTCTTTACTTCATACTTACATATGGACTGAAATCTTCTAAACTGACAAATTGACCAAGGTCTTCAATATTGATCGAGACCTCAGAGAAGGTTGAGAGGTGAGTGTCTGAACCCTCACTGTCCAGGTGGCCCCAGTGAGTTTTGACTCTTGGTTTATTGACTCTGAGTCCAGTTGTCTTACTTTTCCATGTCATTCTGGGATCCAATCTTGACCCATATCTAATGAGGCCAGTGAGAACAGCCTAAAGGAGGATTCAGAAGCAGGGAGATGGCTCAGCTGGTAAAGGACTTGTTGTGTAGGCACAAAGATCTGAGCTTGATATCCAGAATCTACACAAAGCTGGCTGTAGTGTGCCCTTGCAATCCAAATGCTAGGGAGATAGAGAGAGGAGGATTCCTAGAACTCTCTGTCCAGTCAGCCTAGCCTGTTCCATGTCCAAGGCCAATGGAAAAGGCTGTCTCAACAGACAAGGTCAATACCAGAGGTTCTCTTTCAGCCTGTACCTGTATGCTGTCACACATGTATGTGTACCCACTCACAAGGGTGTACTAATACATACATGTACATATTCAAACATACCAAAGGAAAGATTCCAGTTAAGACACTGCGGTTATAACTAGGAGGTACAGCTTGGGGGAGGAAGAGAGGAAAGAAAGGAAGGTCTGAAACACAAATATAGCTGCAAAGATCATGGGGGTGATGTAAATAAAGGCAGCTACCAAAGAGAGAAAAAAGTCCGCTGTGTGATAATGACAACTACCACTGGTCCTTGGTGGCAGGATGGCAGGGGCTGATCTGGATGAGGTGAGCCGGGGAGAGGGTCAGCAGGAGGCTGCCTAGACACAGCATCATTTGATCCAGCATCAGCATCATAACTGTTAAAAATAAATTGAGTCTGTGTTTTTAAGCTTTTAAAAATTATTCAGAAGAAGCTAGAAGTTGTAGTTTTAGGTAAAATCTGTGCATTTGAAATGCTGTCACTAGTGAAAAAAGTGATAAAATATTTTGTAAACAGACAAACATATATGGAAATGGCAACTGAGCCTTCCAAACTGCTGGTTTGTGGTTTCTGATGTGTGTTTGCTCTAAGGGCTTAGTGTGGGCTTAACAGAGCAAATTCAGTTTCTGTTCCCATGATATCTCAGTTAGAGGGCAATGGTGTGTGTGTGTGTGTGTGTGTGTGTGTGTGTGTGTGTGTGTGTGTGTGTGTGTGTCCTGTGTGACTTGTGTGTGCGCTCATGTATGTACGTGCTCATGTATATATGCACTTAGGTGCATGTGTATTCAAATGCGTGAACATGTTGATGACAGAGGTTCACCTTTATTGTCATTCTTCAGGCACTGTCTATCTTGTGTTTTGAGACAGTGTCTCTTACTAGGGTAGAACTCATTAAGAAGTCTATGCTGGCTGGCCAGCAAGCCCCAGGAAACTTCTTGCCTCTGCCTATCCAGTACTGGGATTACAAATGAAAGCTACTGTGCCCAGCTTTATCACACAGATTCTGAGGCCCCAAACTCAGTTCCTGATGCTTGCACAGCAGACACCTTGCCCACTGAGCCATCACCCAATCTGTAGAGGAGATCCTTGACACCTGTGTTTGTGCATTCAGAAAACATCCTCTTTGTTTTCATCGTACCCCCAAACCTGCCATACCCCATCACAACCCTTTCACAACTTAATTTAAGAGATTGTGCCTAACAGGATATCCCCAAGCACACCCAGAACAGCCTGTGTAAACAATACTTGTAGTGAGCACGAGGAATGGCCCCCAGGGCTCCAGAGAGACATGCTTTAATTAAGTTACATTTCTGACTTTAATTATTGTCTAGACTAGGATGTTTGCAAGCCTGTAGATGCATGGGTAGTGGCTTGGTGAGATAGTCGCTCAGTTTTTCTTCATCTAGGAGGAGTCCACACGGAGGTGCCAAGAACTCAAAGACCTGTGCACCAAGTGCAGATCTCCATGATGAACAACAGTGTGCACAAAGCATTTGATTACTGTTTTGAAACTGACAAATATATGTTCTCCCCTCATTGCATAGGGAAGGTCACAGCAAAGGAGAAAACTGAGTAATACATGCACACACATGTGCACATACAAAGAAGTACAGATGCACATACACTCTTATATGTGCATACAAACATGCATACACATGCACACACTCACACACATACATATGTATCCACTCACACATGCACACACATGAATATGCAAAGATGTATAAGTACACACACACACACCATTTAGTCTGCTGGAAGTTTTGATATATGCTTCAGGGACCTTGACTTCATAGGCAATTCTTTCATAAACTATATTTGATTTATAGCACTTGAGTGTATATTTTTATGTACAGAGTGTTAGTGATATTCCTAGAAACATTAGAACATACCACAAGGCTTATGAAAGAGAAGTAAAAACATAAATATAAAGGATTTCTTTACTGGGATACCCAGAGTCTTTTTGCTGTGTTTTCATGGAGAAAAGATAACAACAACAAAAGAAAAATAATAAAGCAAACAAAAATGTTATAAGAAGAATTTTAATGTCACCAATTATATTTGTACAGGAAATTCATCCATCCATTCATTCATTCATTCATTCATTCATTCATTCATTCGTGTTAGTCAAAATACAGGTTAGATCCAATAAGATGGCTCAGCATGTAAAGGCACTTGCCACCAAACCTGAGTTTGATTCCCTGGGCCCACATGGTAGAAGGAGAGTAATGGCTCCTGAAAGTTGTCTTCCAACCTCCATACATGCACCATCACACAGACACACAGACACACAGACACACAGACATACAGACACACAGACACACAGACACACAGACACACAGACACACACACACACACACACACACACACACACACACACACACACACACACACACACATTGGTAGGAGGGACAAGAGGGCAAGGGCATCTGTCACATCTTGCCATCATCACTGAGGCTAGGAGCTGCCTGTCATATGCAGGTTATGGTAAGACAAACATACACCCAAAGGACACTTAATTTTTGAGGACTTTTCATTTAAATATACTTTTTCTGAGGACTGGTCTATGCTGAAAGACTAAGCAAAGCTCTTGTTGTGAAGGTGGCAGTATTATAGCAAAAACTATGGAGTCTCCAGGTAGCAGCCTAGCTTTGAAATCAGTATTTACCACAAAGCAGCTCCCACCATCAGCCAGGGTCTGGAGAATGAGCATTCTCTGGGAGAAGCTAGTCCAGTTTCTGAAGCAGTGTGGATAGCCTCTGTCTTTGGATAAAGGCATTGAGGCAAGGGCATGGTAGCCACTGCAGAGTTCTGCTGTAGGTACCAGGTGTGACCCTCACTGTCCCTAGGTCTCTGGGTGAATAAATTCAGATCCACAAACAAGTGTATGGCCAAGCCTGAGCTGTGTGCCATGTTCCCTGTTGTACCCATTGAGGAATCCCTGAAAAGAACAGGGTGGGTGGATGATGGTGGTACTCACTTCCAGCCAGCACACTCACCCTTTACTCTGCTATTCCAAATGCTTCCTTTGTATTCATGAGTCAGAGCCAAATTGGCCTCATCTGATCTTTTGTGTTCTTAATATTCAACATGACCTGTCTCCTGAGATTATAATCTCCAATGTTCAAAAACCATGGTTTACATGGAGCTACTTTTCAGCTCCTGATGGGCCTTAAATACAGGTTTACAGCATATGTTTTTAAATTACACATGATTGCCTGAGGTGCCCTGGGAAAGGTTATCAGTTCTCCACTTCCCTTACGTGTGGTTTCCCTTCTGTGGGTTGGGGATGCCCCAGGAGCAAGGGGGGATGTTGTTTCCTTTGGTGTTATGACTCAGATGAAGGGTGGAATTGGTGGAGTGGGATGGACTCAGTTATGTGAGGCACAGCCTAGCCTAGTCATGTCATTAGCCTTGCCCCACCATCTGTCAACACTTCCCTTGTCTGGAGCTTCCCAACTGTTTAAATTAGTTTTTCTTGGGGCTTGTCTTATCCATCGGATCCCATGGAGTTTTGGGTTCTTTCCCTTGTTTATCACCAGAGGCCAGAACTGGTTGTCTTTTCTGAGTTGCTAACCTTCAGGGCGATGGATGGAATCTCCCAAATAGTTGAGCGCTGACTCAGAGCGTGAGTGCCTTCAGCCAGCCTTAGCTCCCTCCACACTTTGCCTGGCTCGCAAAGCACCCAGGTTGCTGCTCACAGCAAGACTCTTTCTGCATTGCTCTTTGTTAATGCTGAGTTCTGACTGTTAGCATTTGAGAGCAGAAGAAAGAGTCCTGGATATCATACAAATAGATAAACGGAAGCAAAACTGTCAAGAGGAATGAAGGGAGCTAATGGAAGGGAGAAGGTACAGAAGTGGCTGGGGATAAGCAAAATGTGCAATGTATATGAAAATGTCCTTTAGTACAGTGCCACAAACAATGGATTTATATGTAGTTAAAACACACACAGTGAGAGACAGAGGGAGCATTAATGTGTTGAGCCCTGCCTTCAGTTCTTACCTAAGGATCCACTCACTGGCTGTAATATTTCTTGAATTTTTTGACTACGTATATTCCTATCATTTGTATTTGGAAAATCCATGCTATTTTCCTAAGGGGCTGGAGCAGAAAAGGCTATAGCTAGTTAGTGAAAGGGAAGGAGCACACTTATTGTACTGTACACTGTTGCAATGATGGGGTGCTATGAGGCTACTGTCATCATCTCTGATTGGCTGAAAAATGCATTGTGTTTTGTCTCAATAATTTCCTCCTCCTCCTCCTCCTCCTCCTCCTTCTACTTTTTTTTCAAGACTGGGTTTCTCCGTGTAGCCCTAGATGTCCTAGAACTTATTCTGTAGACCAGACTGTCCTCAAATCATAGATCTGTCTACCTCTGCCTCCTGAGTGCTGAGTTTAAAGGTGTGTGCACCACCACTGCCAGGCTAGTGATTTCTTCTTATTACTACTTTTTGGTTTTGTGCATGGGTGTCTGAGCGTGATATGTGCACCATGTGATTACAGCTTCCCATAGGCTCCAGAGGAGGTAGCAAATCCCCTGTAAATGGAGTACAGGTAGCTGAGAGATACCTGATGTGGGTGCTGGGAATTGAAAAGGTTCCCTGCAGGAGCAGCAAGCTTTCCTAACCACCGAGCCATCACTACCACTTCAGCCATGGATTATCAACATGGTGTGTTAGAGTGATAGTTTATCTTGATGATCAGCTTGACATGATCTAGAATTACCCAATACATTAATCTCTAGGCATGTCTATGAGGGAGCTTCCAGGTTGGTTAATTGAGTTGAAGAGACTCACCCTCAATGGGGGCAGTGTCATCCTATGGGCTGGGGATCTGGACTGAGTAAAAAGGAGAAAGTGAGCTGAGCAGCAGCATCCATCTCTTTCTGCTTCCTGATAGCCAACACAATGTGCCCTTCATACCTTCCCCAATGTAACAGACTATTCCCTCAAATTGTGAGCCAGAAAAAAAGCCTTAAGTTGCATTTGTCAGGTATTTTGTCATAGTAAAGACAAAGGTAACTAATGCAGTTAATGGGTGGCCAATGTGTGTAGCCAGCCACCCCCTCCTCCTACCCAGCACACACACACACACACACAAACACACACACACACACACACACACACACACACACACACACACACACACACACACACACACTGGGACAGCAGCAGACTTGTTCCTACTTACTGTAGGGCATGAAGATAGTGGAGATGGCAAGGGACACAATGTCTTGTGTTGTGTTATGTCTAGGCAAACAGAGTTGCTTTGTGATGGTGTGATGCTGGGGGTATCGATACAAGATGTGGGGGTAGAGGAAAACATCTTTCTTAGGACCCTAATCCAGGGAACAATAAAAGATATCTCTAATTGTGAAATTTTCAATGAAATCCTTTTGTTTTAGAGTCCAGGCTGGTGGCTGGAATCCTACATTGCTTCATTGTTAGTTAATAATAGGCCTTTGCTCCATTAAGACAAGGGTCTGTTCATGCTATCTCTGCCAGAAGGAGGAAACTCTGAGACAGGAGTGTGTGGAAGGAGAGGGCTGTGGAACGTTATCATTGTTTTTTCATGATATTTTAGGACTTGCACCTCTGTCTTGGAAGTTTTGTCTAGACCCAGCACACTAGAAAAGTGTCTTTTTTCCATCTTGTAGACTTGCCATGTGAGCTTAGTATTTTGTTTGAAACAGGGTCTCCAATTCACTGAGTAGTGGCGGATGATCTTGACCGTCTGATCTTTCTGCTTCCACCTCCCAAGTGCGAGGATTACAGTCCACCATGATGTCTGGTTTATGCAGTAATGACGATGGAACCCCAGGCTACATGCATCCGGGGCAAGCATTCCATCAATTGAGCTACACTCCCATTCCTGCTACACGTGTAGTGATAACAGGATTTCTTTAATATACCTCCAGTGTGCCAGGCAGCAAACATAGCAGCCACTGCATTTCTGTTTCTTGCTTGCTGGGGGCTTTGTGTACTTCTACACACACACACACACACACACACACACACACACACACACACACACACACACACACTGTGTGGAAGGGAGAGCTGGCAGCTGAAGCCCAGCAATGTTGAATGACTTGTGCAAAGCCAGGGACTTCAGTAGTATGAGCCAGGACTTAAACAGAGACTGGCTTCACTGTTGGTCTATCGCAAAGTTCTACAGACAACCTTTTCTGTGTGTGTTTTCCTGTCCTTTTAATATAAGCTGCATTTGAACAGGAAGAAGGTCATATGTCAAAGCCTTTTGAAAATTCATGATCATTTAATACTGAAACTCAAATCTAGCTGCTTGGAGAATCTGGAAATGGAGGGGATCCCCCTGGTGCCATGGTTTTTATACAGTTTAAGCATGTCTCTGGAGAGTTCATGCATTGGCAATTTTGTATCCATTCTGCCAATGCTAGTAGTGAAACTTTTGAAGTTTGGAGTCAAGCTTGTTCCTGATATCTGTTCTTGAGCATCAGGTATTTTAGATGGATTCTCTAGAAGAATAAAACCCACGTTGTGTATATAAGTTATAAAAGGGGATCTATTAGATCGGCTTACACAAAAAGTCTGGGCAGTCCAACAGAGGTGTCTGTATGCTGTAGAGGCTGAGAACTTGGTGGCTGCTCAGTCCATGTGGCTAGACAGCGCAGCATTATCAACATGGTGATGAAGGCTTGAGGACTCCTGGGGACCACTGGTCTTCAGTCTGTTGAATGGCCCAAGACTCTGGAGTTTGCTGTTAGCCAAGGTTGACAGCGTCATCATCAGTGGATAGACACATTCACCAGCAAGAAGTGGAGGCAGGCAGGCAGCTCTGCTCTCTCTTTGGGCCTGTTTATCTCTGAGTTGCCTACTAGATGTGCTGCCTACACTGGGAGAGGGACTTTCCTTAGTGAACCCTTTCTGGAAATGCCTATAAGACCTATCCAGAGGTTTGTCTTTTAGTTGATTCCAGATTCAATTCACTTGACAGTCAAGATTAACCATCATGTCACGTGATCTCTTTCTCTCTTTCAACTTGATGCCATTATGATACCATCTGCCATGCAGTATTGGAGATGCTTGGAAAAAGCTGGTGACCTATAATTTTAATGTTTGGCTTACAAGTAGCTTTTATAAAAAATAAACTAACAACCTCTTTTTAATAAACTACTTATCCTTGAGTATAACATCACAGCAAGTGGCCTAATGTACTTGGGGATGTTATAATCTCAGTGGTTTAGAATATATGGGTGGAGACTTTCCAAGCTCTTTTCACTCCAGGTACCTATCAGTGCCTGTAAAAATGCCCACTAGAGCCATGCTGCTCATAAATGGCATTTCTGCTGTCCACAGCTACTATTACTGTGGCTGAACGTCTGCTCCTGATTTTAGTAGCTGTAATTTCCCTGTTAGGGCTGCTGACTACTGATCACATTATTTATTACTTCAGAAGATATTTAAGACCCCTGGCCACACCTCCAAGGGGCAGATTTCTGTTGGGTTTCAGAAGAGAACACAAGTTAACCCTCCAAATTCTGAACATCTGGTTGGTGGGACACCCTGCTAACATCAGCTCCTGAACACAGGGGCGGGGGTGGTGCTGTGCATCACAGTGGCTGTCTAAGGCGCCAAAGAGGGAGAGTGAGGGGAAGGGAAGACTTCAGTCTCTCCTAACTCTGCTCTGCTCTCTACTGACATCCCATAGATTTTCCCATTTCCCATGAATTGCTTTATTCCATTTTAAGGCAACTGTAGAAAACAGAAATTCAACCATGAATTAATTCAGGCCCAGTATCTGATATTGACTTTATAGAATTTCATCTCAAGATAAAACTGCCATGTGCTTAACCTGACAGGCCAAATGGACACATTGAGCTGATATCTCTAGTTCCATAGATTAGTGAGGGTGACTAGTGCTTCGATAAGCATGGATGAGCAAGGATCTATATGTTGCCTTGGAACTATCCAAGAGTGCTACTTCTGGGTCATGTGGTTGGTCTTCTTTTAGTTATTTATGAGGCCATGATTTAAAATAGTTATCTAAAATCACATATGCATAATAACAAGAAAGCAGATGGGAACTGTCTAATGAAACAAGGAGGTTAATGAGAGGGGAGAGATGAGAAAGAGGAAGATAGGTTATGATGGGGAATACATGCAAGGAGTAGTTATTTAGCATTTCACATGTGGTGTGTGTGTGTGTGTGTGTGTGTGTGTGTGTGTGTGTGTGTGTGTGTATGTATGTTATATGCATGTGTATATATTCAGGTATGTGTGTGCCTGTTGAGAACAGAAGTCAATCTGGGTTGTTTCCCTATATAACTCCACCTGAAATTTTGATACAGGGTTTCTCACCGAACCTAGTGCTCACTGAACCAGCAATACTAGCTGTCCAGGGAGCTCCAGGGATCCTGCTGTCTCCACCTCCCTAGTGCAAGCATTATAGGCACATGTCACCATACAGCCCTTACATGGATTCTGGGGACCTCAAAGCAAATCCTCATGCTGACTTCCCAGTCCTAGAAGATTATGTGTTTGTATGAAATGGCCTTATGTAACTAAGTATTATACACACACTCTCTCTCTCTCTCTCTCTCTCTCTCTCTCTCTCTCTCTCTCTCAGGAAATACACAATATACAAGTCAACTCCAGTGACAGATCTGAGTAACTGAATGATGGCATATGGTTATCATTAGAGTGGTTAGCTTCAGTGACCTGACTCATCTCAGGCTTCTGCAATGTGACGCATGGGTCCTCTCTGACATGCAGATGAAGGTCAAGACAGCAAAGACAGACAATAAAGAAATGATCCCACCTACATTTAGCTTGTGAACCAATGGGTGTAATTGGAGTTACCCATAAGACCATGAACAACTTACAAAGGACTACACCTTTGCAGAAGCTGCCTCTGCCAGCCACCATTTACAGCTTAGATACCCTCAGGGAAGGGGTGGGGCCTCATGTGTCCCTCCATCAGCAACTATTAACTGCCCATAAATACTTAGGAAGGGCAGGAAGTTGGAAGTCCCTCCCCTTCTCAATGATTAACCATTTATGGGGTTAAATTTGTGTAGGTCTCTAGGGTATCAAAAGCAGCTTCATTAGGAATCTCTGCAAAGTTAAATGAGATAGAAACCATGGCTGGTAGTTGGTAGTTCTGTCATGCATTTCACTCATCCAGCTGCTCCTCATGGCTGTGGAGAATCACCAACCCATGGAGTCATCATTCAAAAGCCTTTCAGTACTAACCATATACTAGGTCTTTTGCTGGGAGCTGGAATGTTTTGTGAATATGCCATGACACTGTCCCCTTAAATCTTACAGTGTCGGGACACTTTTGGAAAATGTGAGGCATGCACTATAACATGGGCCCCGCTTCTGGGGAAAGGTTGTTGTCAAGGGGTAGTCAGTGGCAGGATGGAGCCTTGGAAGGTACAATCAGAGCACCAGCCATTGCTCCTGAATTAACACTGTGAAGAGGCACAGTTTTGTTAAATTCTTTCTTTTTACATCATTTTGATAATCCTGAGTCCAAAGATTTGAGCATTTTTATTAAGTTTGAAGGTGAAGTGGCAAAAGAGCTGTCTGAGCCATAGAGCAGAAGGCTTGCTGGCCAGTCACCTTTGCATTCCCCCACAGCTCCCAGGTGAGTTTTCCAAACACACTCTAGTTCTTGGTGATTTGCTTAGTTGACTGTTGATCCAGAGGGCTGTTGTAGAACACTGTCCTTGGCCTGTCATGACCTCTACTTCCATAGACTCAGAGACTTGTGATGACTCCAGGAGACCTGGACAAGATTGGCTCCATTAAGGTACCAACATTGAGAAGGAGAGGGGCTCACAAGGTCCTGTTCCCCTCCTTCCCCAGTATTTATAGGCAGTTAATGGTTCCTAACAGTCATTTGCTTCAGTAGTGTAGCCACTCACATATTGTTCTTGTAGGGAATCCCTTACCTGTGCTCATGTGAGTAATACCAATTAACACATTGCATCACAAGCTAGACTCCAGTGGAATTCATTTCTTTGGTCTGTGCTAAATGCAATCTCTGGGGAAAATAACCATTTGTTAGTCTCCCCAGGAAAGGCCACACAATAGTCCCAGACTAAGAATAGTCCAATGTAAATGCTTTTGCTTTCCTGTGGTGTGAAAGTGATAGGCATTTAGTAAACCTGGTTGTCTGTGAGTGGGTCTCTTCCAGGGCTATCACCAGGCAGTGTGATGTTTTCTGATTTGCTGGCCTTCCAGCAGTGAGCCCCAGGCCCATCTCAGCCATATAGTTACAGAGAACAAAAACTACATGCAGCATGCTGCTTCGTGAGATGAAACCACAGTTATGACTTTAAGTAGCTTATTGGGATGCTGCCCCATCAAAGTTGAGAAGCATTTTGTTTTCCTTGAGGCTGCAGGGCTGTGCCAACCAATCTTTTGAATTTTCTATCAGCTGTCAACCCTATGTCTTCTATTTTCTGGTTTTCTCTGTAGCTAAAGGCAATACAAGTACCAATTTCTGCAGAGGTGTTTACATAGCTACACTATTCCTCGAATCTGGGCAACTGCTAACTGATTTATGTGGCCTGGCCCTAGATGTTGCTGAGTTTTCAAGAAGCAAGTCTTTATAGAATATGGTACAGCTTTGAAATAGAGATCATTTTCAAATGCTTCCATCCATTGCTTAACCATACAGTCTTTTGACTACATAAAGGCGACTTTTAATAGGGTCATTTATTTATTGTGTGTGTGTGTGTTCATGTGTGTCTATTTGCACAGGGTGTGTGTGAAGATGTGTGTGCATGCATGTGGAGGTCATAGGACAGTTCTATCTCTCAGGGCTTCTCATGGCCTGGAACTTTACCAAGCTGACTAGATCGGCTGGCTGGAGAGTGACCCGCCTGTCTGTCACTCTCATCTTGCTGTCACTGAAATTATAGGAGCATACCGCCACACCATATTTTAGCCAGAATCCTGATGATCCAAACACAGGTTGGGTCTTCAGGCTTGTGTGTGATTTCGACACCTCCCGTAGATCTTTGAGAAGGTTGGTCTTGATTAAACTCATGCAAATCCTCCTGCCTCAGCCTGCTGAGTGCTATGATGATAGGTGTGAGCCATCATTCTTGGTCGATAGAGTCATCTCCAAAGGACATTTTAAATGGGGTTTGTAAAAAGAGATAGATTTATGTTTGGTTTTTTAAAAATTCTCTGGTCTGGGTTATAAGAACAATGGTAGATTAACAAGTGTCTAGTGGGTGTTTAGAGAAGGAAGCTGCACTTTATTGCATGGGAGGAAAAGGAGTAGAAACATTCCTTTGAAGAATCTAACCATTTCTTTGAAATGAGGCATGTGTCTGAGAACAATCATAGAAGCACTTGGCAACATGTTCTCTAATAAGCATCGGATTGAAGGCACACGTTCAATTGCTGGCTCAGTGAGGAGTATAGAAAAGACGATTGAGTGGAGTTCTGAGTGTTGAAGGGACTAAGAAAATGCTTTCCCTGGACAGTCTCTAATGTTCAAACTCATCCAAAAGCCTGTGGCCAGGGCTGGATATACAAAGGGCCAGACCCCAGAGGATTTAGACTAATGCATAAGGTTGGGAAGTGGGACAGAGGAGTGCAAAGAAAGGACTGAGGAAATGGATCCCAGTGATGAAAGATGAGAGCCAGATTCTGCAAGCACCTCCTGTTCTATTCATCCCTTGCTGCCTGTTACTACTTAGGGGAGGGGATTGATGTTCATACAGGCAAGGACAAACTTCACCCAGTATTGGACTTGCTCCTAGAGCTACCTGAATAGAAAAATTCTAATCCTAGTGTGAGTTCTTTGTGGGGTGGTGTGGTATGGCATGGTGGTGGTGGTGGTGGTGGTGGTGGTGGTGGTGGAGGTGGTGGTGGTGTGTGTGTGTGTGTGAGAGAGAGAGAGAGTGTGTGTGTGTGTGAGAGTGTGTGTGTGTGTGTGTGTGTGTGTGTGTGTGTGTGGCTATGTATGTGTGTGAACACCCACACATGCACGAGTGTGCCTATATGTGTACAATGTATGTTCATGTGGAGCCAGAGATCAGCTTAGACCTTCATTCCTCGGGATACTATCAATCTTGTTTCTGGTTTCTGTCCCATAAGCCCCAGGGATCCTTCTACCTCCCATCCCCAGTTCTGGGATTATATATAGGGCGCACACTACCACACTCAGATTTAAAAAAGAAATTTTACATGGGTTCTGGGGGTCAAACATGGGTCCCCCTACTTGCCACACAACCACTTTTCTGACTGAGCCATCTCCCCAGGCTTTAGTGTGTTCTAACAAAGGACCCAAGAGAAACCTCATGCAGTTATTTCATCTTTGCAGTCTCCTAAACTCAAAGATACTATGATGACTGGCTGAGGTTCTTGCCCACCCCTGTCTCTTGGAAAGCTCAGAGTTGAGCCAAGCATGGCTTCCAAGCCTGGGAGACAACCTGTCTGAGCTTCTTATTCCCCTAGTAGCTTTTATAGAGTTCTCTGGCCAGAGGGAAACTGCAGACCCTCTTGAAAACCATATAAAACAAATGTGTAATGGGATTGGCAATGTTCTGAACGGAGCTACCAAGAATGCATACTACAGGGAGGGACGGAGAGTCCGTTTCTGACTGCAGTCTATTTTGAATGGAAAAGTGTTTATTAGAAGAATTTTCCTCGTCAGTGAGTTGCACTTTCTATTCATTTGCCTCTGTCCTCGTTCCTTTGCTAACCCTTCCAACAGTGCATGTATGAGGTGACTGCTTGGAGACACTGGGGAATTCTGTCTATGAGAGCAGTGTGTTCCTTTCTTTCTTTCTTTCTTTTTTTTAAGAGGGCACACATATCTGACTGAAGACTACACGCTGTTCTGTTATCTCGACCCGTCGCTTGTTATATTTAATGTGTGATAACTATCTGTCTCTATTCAATTTTAAGGGCCTCATTGCCCCAGTTCTGTCATTCTTAATTAGGAATTATGTGGGTAAATTATGGTCCTCCTATTTTAGGATATGGTTAGGAGAAACAAAGTATGTGCTTATCGGGGCCTTGCACAATCTTTATAAAATGGTGAGTCACCGCCCACTCCTGGGTTGGCTTCCAGACTCATCAGATGAATGCAACGTCTCCTCCAGGCCATGCACTCCCACTTGGGGTTCTTGTTCTCCTGAATTCTGAGGACATTTCCAGCAGTTGTTCCTGCCTTTGGGCCATGAACTCCTCCGCGTGGGAGGGAGATGCTGAGTGACCTGGAAGGGTGTGTGACTACTGCACAGGAAGCCTAGACCTGAAAGGACAGTGTGTCACCTTCCATGTGTAGGGTTTTCAAAAAAATATATACATATATATGTAGCTGTTTATTTTCTTTTAAAGTATCTGTGTATGTGTTTGTGTATGTGTGTGTTTGTGTGTATGTGTATGTGTATGTGTATGTAGCTCTGTATGTGTATGTGTGGGAAAGGGTGTGCGAATGCAGGTTCCTTCAGAGGCCAGAAGAGGTTAATAGTTCCTCTGCAACGGGAGGTATAGGTAACTGTGAGCCACCAAACATGGATGTTGGGAACTTTGGTTTTCTTCTGTCCCACACCAGGTGGCTCTTTAACAAGAACCACAAGGATATATGGAACCAAAGTAATGTCTTCTACAAGGGCAATACAAATTCATAACCCCTGAGCCATCTTTCCAGTCCCTTATTTACTTTTTAATTAAAAGGGGGTTCATTATGGAATTTCCATGTGCACATTAAATGCACTTTTGTATTTACCCACCAAGTGTGACCCTTATCATCTCCCCCTTGCTCCTCCTCAGAGACCCTTTTACCCTCATGCCCTTCAGCTTCTGTAAATATGAGAGTGCTAATATCTGTGATGTTCCAAATTGGAGAGCCAGTCAGAAGTGGGATTCCCAAATCATACTTTACATGCTACTTTTATTTCTTGAGTTATTTAATATCTATCTATCTATCTATCTATCTATCTATCTATCTATCATCTAATTATCTATCCATCCATCAATCACCTATCATCTATCTACCCATCTATTACCTATCTATAAATCTACTTATCCTCAGTCATCTACCATCTATCCATCTATTATCTATTTATCATATAACTATCCTTTATATATCTATCACTATGTGTGTGTACATGTGCTCAAGCATGCCCTAGAATAAGTGTGAAAGTCAGAGGACAACATGCAGGAGGCAGCTTGTCCTTCTACTATGTAGGTTTCAGAGAATGAACCAGGTCACTTGGCTCAGTAGCAAGTACCTTTACCTGAATCATTTCTCTAGTCTTCAGTATTTTATTTCTTTGATTCTGTTATAAGTGAGATTATTTTCCTAATTCTATTTGTTGTTACACTGTAGATATTCACCTGACTTTTACATGTTGGTTCTTTATCTTGCACCTTGCCTAATTTTTATTAGTTAAGAGTTTTGTGTAGTCATTATATTTTATTTATACTTAAGATGTAATTTGAAAAGAACATGGATTTTTTATTTTATTTCCATTTTGGATGGCTTTTATCATTTATCTTCAGGTGCATTTGATCTGGATTGGACATTCCAAAGTATACTGAGTAGAAGTAAAGAAGAGATGAGGCGCAGCCCAGTTTCTGATCTTAGTTTTCATCACTGAGTACAATTTTACATGTGGGCTTTTCATAGATTATATTCATTGAGCTGAAGTCATTTCTATCTATTCCTAATTTGTTGGCCATTTTCTTTTACTTTGAAGGGGTGTTGAGGTTTTTTGTTTGTTTGTTTGAGACAGAGTTTCTCTGTGTAGCCCTGGCTGTCCTGTCTCTTTATAGGTTGGAGATCCACCTGCCTCTGCCTCCCTAGTGCTGAGATTAAAGTTGTGAGCCACCACCACCATGCAAGTTTTTTCTTTTTAACTGTACACATACACAGAACAACACATAAAGCCATTTTTTATTCGGATCGAGTTTCTCTGTCTCTCTTCCACATTCCTTCCATCCCTTCCATCCTTCCTTCTCTTCTTGTTTTGATTTCTCATTTAATGCTTCAATAACCAAAATATTCATGAACTTACTCCAAAGCTGGGGAAATGGCTCAGTGGGTAAGAGTATTTGTTGCACAAGCAGAGGAACTGTGTTCAGATTCCATCCCACATAAAGAAGGCTAGGTATGGCTATGCATACCTGGAACCCCAGTGATGGGTTAGAGTGAGGCTGAGACAGGAGTACCACGGGGACTTGCCTTCTGGATGCCAGTATAGCTCCAAGTTCAGTAAGAGACCCTACCTTAAGGAAATAATGCAGAGAATTGTAGAGACTGACACTGAAATCCTCCTTTGACTTTTGTGTGTACACATGCTCACACACATATTTGATTACATGGGCATATACACACCTACACTGCTTCCACATTCACATACACACCCGTATACTGCCTCAGTTATATCCACTCTCATAGAAACACACACACACACACACACACACACACACACACACACACACACACCCTATTCATTGTGCTCTTAACTATAGTTCTATAAATTTCTAATATTTTCTATTATATAGTTGGTATCCTGTAGCACTAATATTAATGATTAATATGTTGTCAGTATTGCTAGTAATACAAACACCAAGAGCAATCCACAATTTTTGAGCACGACTGAGTTGGCAGGTCCTGAGTTAAGTAATTTACATGCTTTTTTTCTTAAAAAAAAAGCTTAATGTTTATAGAAACCCTGTTAGATAAATATGCATATTCATTAATTTTAATAAGTATTCTCAGCTAATACTACTGAAGAATAATGTTAAATTATATTCTTCATGAAAATGTCTATAAATAAACACTACAATTTCTGTTTTTTTTCATAAGTTGTTTCTTGTCAGTATATTGCTTCCTTAAAATTTACTTTGAAATTCTCAACAATTTTACTTGCATTTTGTTTTAGTTAGGGATGAAACACAAGTTGGGAAGAAAGGGTTTATTCGGCTTATACTTCCACATAGCTTTTCATCACCAAAGGAAGTCAGGACAGGAACTCAAGCAGGGCAGGATCCTGGAGGCAAGAGCTGATGCAGAGGCCATGGAGGAGTGCTGCTTACTGGCTTGCTCAGCCTGCTTTCTTATAGAGGACCACCAGCCCAGGGATGGCACCACCACCATGGGCTGGGTCCTCCCCCACTGATCACTAATTGAGAAAATGCCTTACAGCTGGATCGCATGGAGGCATTTCTTCAAGTGAGGTTCCTTCCTCTCTGATGACTCTAGCTTGTATCAAATTGACACACAAAACCAGCCAGTGCAACTGACTCCTTGTCAACTCAACACACAAACACAACACTATTAAGCTACAACCCTCCCTTTCTTATCCATCCCCAAGATCTCAAATAGCTTTAAAAGTCCCACAATCTTTACAAATTCAAACACATTAAAATTTCAGTCCCTTTAAAATAGCCAATCTCCTTTAAAATTCAAGGTTTCTCAACTGTGGGATCCAGTAAAATACATTCTTACTTAAAGAGGGAAAAATCGGTGCACAGTCTCAATCAAATCAAAGCAAAACAAAGATCTGGTGTCTGGGATCTATTCCCAATCTTCTGGACTACTCTAAAGGGTTTGGATCACTTCTCCAGCTTGCCCTATATAGCACAAATAGCTTGCCTTCTAGGATCTGGTTGTTTCCACTCCACTGCTACTGCTGATCTTGATGGTCATCCCATGGTATTGGCATCTCCAAAATGCTGGGGCCCCTTGCTGCAACTTCACCAATGGCTCTCCTGGCCTCTTACAGCGCCAAGCCTCAGTTGCTCTCCATGACTCCTCATGCCTTCAATGCCAGTACCACCTGAATAACTCTTACATATTACAAAGTTAGGCTGCCAGCATGAGGTACAGCCTTGGCCACCTCTGGAACACAGCTTCTCTGTGCTTTCAGAAAACACTTCCCAGAAGTTTTAAACTTAGTGATGCTGATCTCTTAATCACCACCAATTTCTTAGCTCCAGTCAACCAGCATCAAGGATCCCAATTGAGCAAAATTTTCCTTTAATAGTTCTGGTATCTTGTTAATCACAGCTGATTCTTCAGCCCCACCTAACTAGAACCACAGAACCTTAAATCATAGTAACTAATGGTCCTGATGGAGTCTTTAACCTTCCCTCTAAAACTTTCCAGGCCTCCATCTTCTGTACTGCTCTTAATATTCTTATCTTCCAAGCTCCTAAAGAACATCCCACTGAGCTCTTAACACTCAATGGCTCTTCTAGTCCAAAGTTTCAAAATCCTCCCACAATCTTCCCCCAAACATGGTCAGGGTTTCTTTCTTTCTTTTTTCTTTTTTACAAAACACTATGATCAGAAAGCAAGTCAGGAAGAAAGGGTTTATTCAACTTACACTTCCACATTGTTCTTCATCACCAAAGAAAGGCAGAACAGGAACCCAAACAGGGCAGCAGACTAGAGGCAGGCGCTGATGCAGAGGCCATAGATTGGTGCCACTTACAGGCTTGCTCAGTGTGCTTTCTTATAGAACTTGGGACCACCAGCCCAGGGATGGTACCACCCACCATGGGCTGGGTTCTTCCCCACTGATCAATAATTGAGAAAATGCCTTACAGCTGGATCTCATGGTGGCATTTCTTCAAGTGAGGTTCCTTCCTCTCTGATGACTCTAGCTTGTGTCAAGTTGACACACAAAACTAGCCAGTACACATTTACTTTGCATATCTGAGTATCTCTTAATATTTAATCTTCGTGTCATTTAGCATGGGTTTGGCCTATAATACTGAGTGGAGCTTTTCTTTTTTTCTTTTTTTTCTTTTTTTGGTTTTTGGAGACAAGGTTTCTCTGTGTAGCTTTGTAGACCAGGCTGGCCTCGAACTCAAAGATATTTATTTCCTCTGTATCCTGAGTGCTGGGATTAAATGTGTGTGCCATCAATGCTCTGAGCAGAACTTTTATAATCACTTTTTAAAACATGTCTCTCTTTGTGATCCAGTGTGAAGCAGTTCTTATAAGAGTTTAACCCATTCATATTTATTGTGATAATAATATCTTTGACATATTTCTAATATTTAGTGATTTATGTTTTTATTTTTATTTTAATTTCAACTTCTTTTCAGACATCAAATGGATGATGAGTTCTTTAACTATGCATACATATACATTTGTTTGAAATGTATACAACTTGGTTTTATTACAATCTTGACTAGTACCTGGCTTCCCAAACTGAATATACTAATATTTCCCATAGGTACTTGGAGATTTCCTGATATCTGTTACTACCTAGGATTTCATTTTCATGTGCCAATTGAGGGTAAATTTTGTTCATGATTATATATTTATCATTTGGTTTAGACCTCATTTTAAATAATTTATTCCTTTGAACATAAATCATATTTGCTGCACTATGTAGTCTTATTCAGTTATTAATCTTGTTCTATTCATAACTTATGTAAAGTGATGTAACATGAATTGATTATGTGCTCTATACACTAATGAATTACAAAAGTTGGGAGGAGAAAGGGGAACAAAATGAATTTCCGGTCTTATTATTAAGTAGCTTAAAGTAAATAGGATATATATATATATATATATATATATATATATATATATACCCATAAAAGTGAGATAATTCAAAAATATGGTGCCCAGAACAGTACAAAAATGAAGCTCATGTACAAATGTACCATGAGTTTGGAGGTCATTGTCTGGAGTTGGATTGTTAAAATGAAAGTTTTCTGAGGAAGGACTTCCTTTCTATGGACTAACATAAGGACCAATGAATGCAGTGAATATGCGTGGGGCAGGTTCAAGGGGTGGTAGGAAGAGTAGCCCATTTAACAAGAGTTCCATAGAATTAGAAATATTTATTAGAGTACGGCCTTTAAATATATGCTAAGCATATAGTACTCACATTGGTCTATGTTCTTCAAGAGCTGAATCATTAGTGTGTTATGTTTATATGTACGCATATACAGATAAGAACATTATGCATATATGTAGAGGGAGGGAGCTATTATAAGGAATTATAAGTAACTGTGATTTTGACTATGGAGTTTGAGCAACCTAGAGATCTAACTCCAGTCTGAACGTGAATGCTAAGACAGTCACTACCAAGACAAAATCCTCTCCTGTTCTCTCTTGTTGCTCTAATCAGATATTTCATAGATGGGGTAAGGCCTACAAGTGGGCCATTGTACTCACTTTACACATGTTAGTGTTAAATGTATCCAGGAAAATTCCCACAGTCAAACCTAGAGTATTGTGTAACTAAATATCTGGGCACCCCATAGCACCTAGTCAAGGTGACATATTTAATCAGCCCTAACTGTACCCAGAGAACATACAAAGGGCAAAAATGTATTAGAGAAGGCACCTATGTGGAACCAAGACTTGGATAGAGTCCCAAGAGACAAGTATGAATCCACAGATGAATGTTTCAAATTGGGCAGGGGAAGTGGCAAGAAGTGTTTTCTAGGCAGAGGAGGCCACAGTTATGGAAGTAAGTCAGTATGACATGTTAAACAATTATAACTGTTCCACTGTGGCTGATACAGGGAACATGGAAAGGATATTGAATAATAGAGTAGAGGGAGAAATGATGGTAGAGGTCAAGAGTGCTTTGAGTACCACATGGATGCTCTGCATCTTATCTGTAGGACTAGGGGCATGAGTACTCTGGGTACCACATAGATGCTCTATACAGTATCTAAACTAGAGATGCAAGTGCTTTGGGTAACATATCAAGGCTCTGCATCTCATCTATAACTTATCTTAGAACTATTTTCAAGAGGAGAATGAATAGAAAATTGATGGGAAATAATATGGTTAGAGTCAGAGAAAGCTATTGAGAGGCTCTAGGCTTAATTCTGGTGAAAGATGCCCAGCAGATAAACAGAGAAAGCAGCAATGATGGTATATTTGGGAACAATCAAGGAATTAGATGTTACTGACTGGATGTGAGTCAATGAGAAAGGAAGTTAAGGGTTGGGGAAACACGTATGAATTTTGCTATCCTGGCTTCTAGAAATGGCTAAAAGTTCAGTAGTACAGCAAACATGACAGGAAGAGAAAGATGTAGTTCAGAACAGTTAGGGAAGGGAATGATAGCTTCCTATATTCAAAATATACATGACTGTAAAGTTTTCACCTTCTTTGTGACATTTCCAACTGAGAGTGTAGAATAACGGAGCCTTAAACCTTGGTGTCTCTTACTTCAGAAAACATGTCTAAAGGTATAGGCTTGCTGTAGGAGCAAATGTATTCAGCCCACAAAAAGCAAGACAATTAACAACAATAAAGTTTATTTCAATAGTAAAACCTTCCAGAGGGGTGCTCTGGGTGCTTTGCCACAGAACAAATCCCTTTCCTCTCAGCTAGCATGTGGACCAATGTCACTTTTTCCTTTCCATCTAGAAGAAAAAAGAAAGACGAAACTTGTTCTGGTTTGCAGTATCCCAGTGATGACATTGTTTGTCAAAGTCATCTAAAAAAAGACGCTGTGAGCAGACTCGTATTCACACTGCCAGAAATGCATGCCTGGCCCTAACACAAGCCTGTCATACTTAGGCACTTAGATACTGGCTTCCCTGTGAGCTTTCCTAACATTTATTTACTGCTATAAATGATTGCACTGAATGCTGATGCAAGCCAGGAATCCAGTTCCTCAGCATTCAGAGTTCTCACTACAGTCCCTCAGCCTGATAAAGGGTGCTCTGGCAGTCAAGTGGTTCCTGTCACTGCTTAGGACAGTGTATGCCCGGGAGGGTGGGTCTTGACTGTTTACAGTTCTGCCTGCTTGTGAAACCCACTGGCCTCCCTCCACAGAGACCAAGCCCTGGTTATAAATATTTCAACTCCCCATCCCCAATATTTTTTCAGGGTGGATCAATCCCTGTTTTCCTTCCCCTCCCATCTGGCTGACTGATTCACACTCTCCCATGAATTGTTACAGCCAAAACCCAGCAAAGACTGCCAAGCACCATAGGCAGACAACGGGCCAGACAAGCCTGGGATGGATGTGCTAATAATGCATGTGGCGCGGGTGGATGGATGTCTGAGCATCCTACAGAGACAACTTACTGTGGTATTCTGTTGGGACCCATGAGGCTGGTGAGCCTGCCCCTGAACTCAAGGTGGCTCTGCTCAGCAGAGCTCTGTCTTCTCTGGTCCTTACTGCTGAGGTGTGTGTGTGTGTGGGGGGGGTTCCCTCAAGTGGAGCTGGTTAAACTGGCTACACCACAGCCTTGCACAGTAATCTCTCCCAACAGTGGCCAGAAGGTAGTTCTTCTCTGGCAGGAAGCTGAGCCCAAGTGTTTGCTTTCCTTCCTGGGCTCATAGTTAGTGTCAGACATAGCCAGGCCAAAGCAGGGCTTGGTCGAGGACAGGGTAGTTATTTCATGATCTTACCTTGCTTCTGAAATCCTGCTTGCAGAGCAGTCCTAGCTCCTCGGCTGGCCTGTCATGGTTGGCTATGATTACAGATGAACATTTGAAAGCCTTCCCCGGAAAACAGAACCAGGTAAAACCAAAGAAGAAGCTGGTGGAGAAAATGATGGAGAGAGGTAAAATCATGTTTTTTTTTTTCTTTTTTGGGCTTTTATTCTAAGCTTTTACAAGCAAACTGTCCTCATCTTATTGCCTTATTTCAGAGCTTAGTATAAATAGCCCTCAATTTATCTGTAGGCAGTAGTGTGATGGCTCAGTATGGAAAGGGGCTTACCGCCAAGCCTGACAACCAGTTTGATCCCTGGGACCCACATGGTAGAAAGAGAAAACTGGTCCCGTCAAGTTGTCTCTGACCTCCAGGTATTCACTGTGGCTTGTGTACATGCACATACACAACAAATATTGAAAATGAAGGTAATAAAACTACTTGTATTTGGATTTAAGGCTGTATAAAATCAAACAAGATTGGATTTTTATAAAAAGAAGAAGATCAAAGATCAGTATGGCATAATTGCTACAGTTGCATAAATAATGAGTTTTCATTGCTAATTTTGAAGAGTTTCCTTTACTCTCCATTGGTACTGGGGAGCCCTGTTTATACCTTGAATATTCTGGCAGACTAATGGTCATACAACTGGATTCTAGAATTCAATGAGGAGTCTTTCTTCTCATGAAAACACCTGAAACCCCCAGCTATTGAGGCATGTTAAAGTTTCCTCAACCCCTATTTTCCTTTCTCTAAAGTTGTCACAGCATGAAAGAGAGATAGGCAGCTAGGTTATTATATGTCTGTTTGCAGGTATCATGCTATTAAACTGTTGTGTGTGTGTGTGTGTGTGTGTGTGTGTGTGTGTGCACTCATGTCATGGCATTCATGTAGAGGTCAAGGGACAATTTATGGGAGTCAGATCTTTCCTTCCGCTCTGTGGCTTCCAGTGATAAAACTCAGATGGTCATGATTGGCAACGGGTGCCTTTACCCACTGAGCCATCTTAGCAACCCAGTTTCACGTGTTTGGCCTGACTTCTCCCTTTCTGTTTTTCTCCCCACTGCCTGTTTACAGTTGTCCACTAAATTCAAATTTTATGTTTAAAAAAGGATGAGTAAATATTAGTCAATGCCACTTTCTTCCTTCTTTATTATTCGCAAAGGGTTTCCACATGCAGAAATGAGGATTCCCTAAAAGAAACTTTCACTGGAAAACCATCCAAGAAAGAGTCACTAGTGTGTGACATTAAGTGCCGCAATGGATGTGACATGCAGACAGGACAATTAACTCTGAGACAGTTGATGAAAAAGTGGTACTGTGACGAGCAACTGGTCTCTGCTGCAGAAGTTTACTAGCACGAAGGATATTTCTGGTAATTCTTTCAATACAAGGAACACATTGTGGCAGACACATCTGGGTGACACACGCCCTGGAACTCAGTAATAATGCCTGGGAGAGAACCTACATGCATGTGTGTGTTGAGTTAAACAGCTCTCTGTTATGAGGGAGTGGAAAGGGGCCCCAAATATTGTGCTGAAATGCAAGCTAATTGATGGACAGCATAATCACCACCTTAGTCAGAGCCCGGGGACTCTTCAAGCAGCGAGCTGTAAATTTAAATGGGAACCTGAAGGCTAGCACACCGCCCCCAGCCCTGTGTTCCATTACTTCATGTGTGAAATATTCAGTGAGTGTGAGGGAGGCTGCAGAGGCTCTGGGCTGCGATGGAGTGAGGCCGAGGTGGCTGCTAAGACATCTAACATGTTCAGATGAGAACTCTTGTTGTGATGATTAAGCTTCCTTCTTTGCTGGGGAAGAGGTAGCTCACAGTGGTGTCTTATCTTAGACCAGTCCTGGACAGTGTAGTCGTTTAGTGATTATGTGATTTAGGGGAAAGATGAATATAGTCAAGAGCCCAATTCATCACGATGTATTTATCTTTCAGATACATGGTCTTTGGCATCTGCCAAAGCAAATGAGTTTTCTAATTGGACTGGTTTAGGTTCCAGCCCCACCCACATCTGCCTCTTGCTGGCACTCTCCATCTCTCAGGGCTGGGGGAGTAGAGCAACCGAATTTATGAAAGGCAGACTACTTGGGAGTTATTAGCTGCTTCACGGGATCTAGCTTTATCTCTTCTTATCTGGTGTGATTTCTGAGGCTCAGGTCTGCCTGAGCCTGGAACTGGGCAGCTACCCAAAAGTGAACATTTGCTAATGCCATTTCTGACTCATTTGAGTCATTTTACTTTTGGGGTCTGCTGTAGATGAGGGAACATCTTTGTCCCAGACAGGAGACAGGAAAGGCCTAGAATCTACTGTTAGCCCAGACTGGCTGCAAATGCATGTGGGATTCTCCATCTCTGCTTCTTTCATGCTGGAATCGAAGGCTCATGTGATTACACCCAGCTTAAAGTTCCAGGTTTTAATAGTTTTGTCAGACTGATTAAAAGGCTCAGTGGCTAAAGGTGCTTGCCACCAAGCCTTATGACCTGAGTTTGATTCACAAGACCCATTTAGTAGATGCAAAGAATGGACTGCTGCAAGTTGTCTTGTGACCTCCAAATGTATGACATGGGATGTCTATACACACACACACACACACACACACACACACACACACACACACACACACACACCACTAAATAAGTAAATAAACAAATGCAGTAAGAGTAGTTTAAATATAAAATACAGAAATTTTGTAATCTTCAAGTCTATAATTAGCATAATTAAGCATTCTTTCTTAGGCATTAGGTTGTTCAAACTTTATTAATATAAATGATTTAAAAATGAACACCATTTTTAATAATCAGTTGTCTATGTTTCTGATTATTCTCAACAATTCATCTCTTATTAATCTAAGCTTCTCAAAACGTTACGCATAAAGTAACTGGCATATAACTTTTGGGGGCTCAAGAGGTTAACAGAGAACCAGCTGCCCCTGGTTTGTGCTGGTTCTGCAAGGCTGAGCCTCTTGGGATGACTCAATTCACATGATTGGTGTAAATGGGATAACTGGGACTGTACCCATCTGGTCCCTCATTCTCTAGATCTTAGCCTAGTCTTATCCATAATGGAAGAATGTCCCTCAACATCAGAGGAGAACGAGCCTCATTATATGAGTCATTTCTGAGTCTACTCATGCAACATTTTCTCAAGACCAGTTTACCAAGAGAAGCATGACAGTTAAGGCTAGGCTCAAAACAAGGAGAAGTAGACCCCACCCTGATGGAGCATAGTGTGTAGAGATGCAAAGTTACTTTGAAAAGGCCTAGACATACACAGCCAAGAATGATGGCTGCTGCTCCATTTTTTGCTTTAATAATTCATGGTGGTTAAATATTTTCATGCTTCTTAACTTTTCTGTTCTCTGATTTATGAATTATCTTTTTATAACCATTTTCTTGAGATCCTTTTGATTTATACTGTCCTTGAAATTTTGGATGTGT
Organism: Cricetulus griseus; assembly: GCF_003668045.3. Lineage (NCBI taxonomy): Eukaryota > Metazoa > Chordata > Mammalia > Rodentia > Cricetidae > Cricetulus > Cricetulus griseus. The sequence goes on from NC_048598.1 coordinate 61,988,326, forward strand.
AATGGCTGTCCCAGAATATGAACTTGGTTTTTAAATATTTTTCTTGCAAAAACGATTTTATTTTTAATTTTAGTTATATGTATGTGTGTCTCTGTGTGAGTATATGCACATGTGAATGCAGGTACCCACATCCAAAAGAAGGTTTGGATCCCCAGGATCTGGAATTGCAGGTAGTTGTGAGTTGCCCAATGTGGGTGCTAGGAACTGAACTGGATGAAGTCCTTTGTTTGTTTGTTTGTTTTTAAGTTATATAACATCTAATTTTATTTTATTTTTTATTTTTTGCAGATTTTTTTATTTGAATTAGATTGTTCTACATAACAATCCCAGTTCCCTTCTCCCTCCCATCCTTCCCTACCATGCCCCCCCCCAACTAAAACCCTACCTATCACATATCCTTTCTGCTGGATGGAGTCCTTTGTAAGAATAGAGTGTGCTCTGAGCTATCCCTGCACCTGCAAAACTTGGTTTCATCTTCATTATCCACCTCAATCTTGCTGTCAAAGAATTCTCACTGATTTGTTTTTCTGACAGTAGTCTATTTCCATATATATATGGAATAGATGTATATATATATATACATCAGATGCCAGTATTATATGAGTTTTAAAACACGGTAATTATATGTTCTATTTTCACTTACCCATCTTTAATAATTCATGGTGGTTAAATATTTTCATGCTTCTTAACTTTTCTGTTCTCTGATTTATGAATTATCTTTTTATAACCATTTTCTTGAGATCCTTTTGATTTTTTTCGTGTTATTCTGAAATAACAGAGCCCATTAATCTGTCACAATTTGTACAAATATTTTTGTCTTTTGTTTTTCAAGATATATGAATTTCAACGTTTTAATGTCAGTGTATCTTCCATTGTCATCGTGGAATGTATTATTAGCAAGAGGAAAATACTATTTATCTAGGTAGTTTTCATTTTGTATGAAATCCTTTTTAAAAATTTAACTATTAAATTTATTTCCAGATTTTTTTCTGGCCTGTGATATAAGTAGATAACCCCCAGTAATTCCTTTCCCTGAATTCATAGAAAGTATGCATCTTCTTTAAATACTCTGAAAAATTAGGGGAAATATATTGAATCTGTACATATCTTTTTACCTACATTAAAAATTTATCTAATTTCTAATATTTCAAAATAGATTTTTAAGTGTAGTCTTTGAAAATTTCATACATATATACATTATATCCTGATTATATTCAACTTAAATCCTCCTTCCCACTCCCCCTTCCCAACACAATTGCCCCTCCCACTTTCATGCACCCCACCTTGTTTTTTAATAACCCACTGAGTATAATCAGTGCTGCTTGCATTGCATGGATGTAGAGACATCTCTGGAACATGGACAACATACTAGTGGCTACACCCCAAAGGAAAATGTCTCCTTTCCCCATACCCTCACCACACCACAGCCAGTAAATGATAATAGCACCTCAGTTAGGGGTGGGGCCTAATGAGTCCTTTTCCCCAGTCATGCTGGGATGTGGACTGGCTTGATCTTGTACAGGTCTTGTGCAGGTCACTACAGCTGCTGTGAGTTCGTGAGTATAGTTGCCATGCAATGTTCAGAGAATAGCACTCCTTCCCATTCTCTAGCTATTAAATTCCTTTGTCTCATTCTTCCCCACTGAGCCTTAAGCCTTGAAATAGTTGATATAGATGCCCTATTTAGGTTCCTCATCAACATCTACAGAGAGCCTTCCTACTGAAGGGCAAATAGAGGTGATTGAGTTCTCCCTTTGTAGTAATCCCACTCCTTAGGCAGCACCTCATGAGCTAAGCAGCTCTAGGAAGCTCACCTTTTACAAAGGAATAGGGAAAGCTCTGGAGGCCTCAACCCTAGACAAGGAACTATAGAAAACTGAGGAATGCTGAGAGCTGGAGAAAACAGTCTTGTGGGGGAACAACACATCAATTGGCTATCCAATAACAAATGATCAGCCCTGAAAACATACACACAAATAACATTATATGGTTATATGGAATGAACAGGTTGTATTTATATATTTAGGAACATATGCAAATGTAACCTGTTCAGTCCATATAACGTTATAATGTGAATATAACAAAAATTAAAGAAGAAGCCACAAAGGTGGAAGAGAAAAGAGGAGTACATGGGAGAATATGGAGGGAGGGGACAGAAGGGAACACTGGAAGGGAACAACAATCTTTAGCAGGAGATGACTGCCATCATACATGTTCATTGCGTAGATTTATTAATAAATTGAAAAACTTGGGGAAATACTCTAATTTATCCTTTTAACCTTACTTAATTTAACTCCATTAATAAGGTCCCATGCCCACTGGATACCTGTGAAACAATCTATAAATGCTCCCTTGCTACTATTTATTGCTTCTGATACAGTAAGTTAGTAGTTTATTAGCATTCTTCAGTGGTGACCAAATACTTCATTTTTAGAATTATTACAAAATTATATATTTAAAATCCAAGGTATTTATTTAGATTTTAAACAGTTATTATTCTTAATTTCTACTCAGATTTTTCTCATTTCTAGCTCTCCTTTTGGCATGACTTTTGAATTTTTTGTTGTTGTTGGCTAAGACTTATTTTTTTTAATGCTGTGTATCCTGTGTATGTGAATGTGAGTGCAGGCACTTGTAGAGACCAGCAGGGGATGACAGACCTGCTGTAGCTCGAGTTGTAGGCAATAGTGAGAAACCTGATGTGGATGCTGGGACTCAGCAGTACATATTCTTAAGCCCTGAGCTATCTCTTCAGTTTCAACTGTGAGTAATTCTTCAATGGCTTCCTTGGCCTTGGGTGTGACAGGCTGTCCTGAGGTGTATACTGCAGGCTTCACACTGTGATTATTGACTTATTCAAGGAATTCTGGTTCATTTTATACAAGTCAGAGTGTGGAAAGCCCAGCTGGAGTTCTAGAGGGACTCATTACTAGTAGCTGGGTCACTGCTTTTTGCTCTTACTCAGATTCTTCACATATGATATCATTTCATCTTTAAGATGTGTGTGTAATGAGAAAGATATGTGCATCAATGTGATGTGTATCTGTGGAATATTCCTCTTGTCTCAAAGATAAAATATGTCTTGTTCACATTTGGGGATATGGATGTATTTTTAATTTTTACATTTGGGGTGTGTGTGTGTGTGTGTGTGTGTGTGTGTGTGTGTGTGTGTGTGTGTGTGTGTGTGTCATTCATGGAGATAAGAGAACAGCTTGCAGGAGTCAGTTCTGTCTTTACACTTTGTGGATTCCAGAATTGAGTTCCAGACCTTGGGCTTGGTGTCAAATGTCTTTACCTATTTAGCCATCTCATCAACCCTCAGGACTACAGAATCTTAACAGGAATATTGGCCTTGCACCTCTATTTCCTTTACCAATGCTAAGATAAATTCAGCCTGAGTAATACCAAAATAATTTCTTTTCTTTCATAATGATCCTTTCAAAACAAGACTCTCCTAATGTTCAGTGAAAAGACTTTTGATGGTTGTTAGGTGTGTGCATGTATGCTCCTTTAGAGACCATCCCACTGCTACTTGGTGAATATTGCTGAGTCTTCTATACACTGTATCACCAACACAGACATGGGCTTCTTTGTTTTGTTTGCTTTCAGTGGTTTAGGGATGGCCAAGTTTCCATCTTTCTGCAAAGATCTCCCCCCTCAATCTGAAACTCTCCTCTTGCAGCTATATTTAATAGTTGGAGCGTTAAATCCAAATGATATGACATATAGAATATGGAATTCAAACACATCATATGTGTGGGAATGTGCCAGAGCCTATGAAAGGGCTACAAGTGCAGGAAGTGGTTCTAGCCAAGTAGTGCTGAAGGGATACCAAATGAAGGGTGCACTAACTGAATGCTCTTACACAATGTGTAAGGAACATCCTGTAGCAATTGTGTTACAGTCACTGCCAATGTGTTTACTGTTGTTCTGAGTTTTCTAATCCCTTCAACCATGCTGTCAAACTTCCAGTGTTAGAAAATGTCCCTGAATAAAATGCACACAGGGAAGGGCCAAGAAGGAGCATGGAAGCTCTGCAGAGCCCCAACAATATGCAGGAGCTCTATGGTGCAGCCCCAGTGGAGTGAGTTTGTAGGAGGAACCCTCAGGCTCATGGGTGAGAACTCCTAAGATGTGAACTCTTGGGAATAGACTGGGCTCTGTGGCAGTGGGTCATGAGAGATCTGTCTCAGAAGATCCTGTGGTTGTTCTCTCCAAGGACTCCCTCAGGAACTCAGAGTAGCAAGGGGAAGTAAAAGAGCACTTTCTCCCCATTTCTACTAACAGCCCCCCACACCATGAATGCAACTCAGTCTTGACTTCCAGCTCAAGTATAAACACATGCTGCCCAAGGTTGGGTGAGGGCCTCATTCCCACTTTTGGAAGGGACTTCCAGACCACCCTGGAACAAGAAAGAAACCATAAAAGAGGCCTTGCCTGGCATTAGTGCACATGTGGGCTAAAGGGAGTGGTGGTAGGTAATTCTCATAGGATCACAAGAAGAGTATAAATTGCTTTAGAACAGACTAAAGAGCATGGCTACAGCCATACACAGTCAAACAACTGTAGTGAACTGCATTAGAACAGAACAGAAAGAAGAAAATAGAATAGAATAGAATAGAATAGAATAGAATAGAATAGAATAGAATAGAATAGAATAGAATAGAATAGAATAGACAGGATAGACCTAGTAGAATAGAGAGAACAGGACATCATAGAACAAATAGAATAGAGTAAACAGAATAGAAGAGTAGGAAAGAATAGAACAGAACAGAACAGAACCGGAGAATAGATTTCCAACCAAGTTTCACACCTTCTAAAAAGGTTCTATCTTTAACTATGAAATTGCAATTACCTGTGCTATTTGGAATAACTGAGAGGATTACTGTTTGGCAAGAGGTAGATCTGGATAAATGCTGTTTTTCTTCTATTATCAAGGAAACCTTAATTTTAGCTCTGCTTGTGATATCAATGCAGTATAACAGTCTTCATGAAGAAATCTTTCTTAAATAATACTGGTGGTCATCTGTGCAGATACCTCCTGCTACAACATAGTTCTTTGTGTGTTGAGCATCAGAGGGGTGGAGTGTGATACTCTCATTGAGTTTTCATCTAGGAAGAAGATTCTAACCAAGACTGTAGAGAGGCTCCTAGAGAGCCAAGTGCCTGGGCCAAATGCCTTGACTGTGCCATGAAAGCAAGGAGCAAGTATCATCAGAGTGGGAACTGGGGCATATCTGAGATACAGGCTACCTAGGTTTAGCTTGTCCGCTCATTCTCTGGTAATGCTTTGCTTAGCTATCCAACATGCCTTATTCTTGTTTATTATTTGTTTTTCATGTGTGTGTGTGTGTGTGTGTGTGTGTGTGTGTGTGTGTGTGTGTGTGTATGTGTGTGTGTGTGTGTGTAGGTGTGCCCTGTGAGTGTGCAGGCCAGAGGTCAACTTCAGATGACTTCCTCTGTCAGTCCCCACATTTGTGAGACAGGGTCTCTCATTTTTACTTGTACATTCAAGTAGTCTGGCTGACCAGTGAATACCAGGAGGAATCTATCCATCTCCACACCCTCTGTGCTGGGATTATAATTGCATGCCACCATTCTTGGCTTTTCATATGAATTCTGGGTATCAATCTCAGGTCCTCAGGCTGGGGAGGCATGCACTTTACAGACCGAGTCATCTTCCCAGCCCTGCCTCTTATCTTCCTTAGGCAGGCAAGTTTGCATCTTGAAAACCTATCTATAGGCTGGCTGGCTAGTGAACTTCCCCACAGTTAAGATTCTAAATATGTGCAACAAAACCTGGCCTTTTTAAGTGGGTTCTGGAGCTTGAACTTGAGTCCTCAGGCTTGTGTGACAAGTAGTACAGGAGCTGTTTCTCAGTCCTGTCTACGCCCCCCATCCCCTGTGCCCCCGAAATTTACATTAAACACAGATGCTGTAAGCAACTTTAGTTTTCTTTCTCCCTTGGGAATTAATGAGTTGTGTTCTGAAGATAAATCCATATATTTTACCATCTTCCCTTTCTCTCTTACACAGTGAGATCTTATTTCCCCACCTAAGCAGGGAACATGTTTTCTAAAGGCCCTTTGGCATTTTTATGCTTTCAGTTTTCCATCCTATCTTCCCTGTGAATTTCAAGGTTAACTTTGAGCCATGGAAGTCCAATGGTACAAGAAGACAACTGAATCCTCAGAATGACAGAGTCAGAGACTATCCCCAGACTACTGTTTCACGTGTTGGCAACTTAACAGTAGAGGAACTAAAATACCTCTTACAATGTTTGAGCGTTGAGGGTGAATTCTACAGAGTTTAGCTAGATATGGAAGCATAAAAGACATTAAAGTATTTTAAACAAACAAACCCACCTGCTTTGTCTAGTCTGTGAAAGAAAAGATTAGTAAACTGTAGAAAAGGATTATTCAGCAGAGGTCTAACAGGAGAGGGAAAAGTTTGGTTTCTCTTTTGGAAAGAGCAGGGATTGTTAACATCCAGCAGGTCCTCCAGGAAGAGGTTTTATTTGTCACATCTCCCTCCACTTCCTTTTCATGTTTGGTAAAATAACCTTTAAAGCATTTTGAAGTTGTTGTTTTATTCTATGTGTATGGGTGTTTTGCCTGCATACTTGTCTGTGTACCATGTATGTACCTGGTGCTCAAGAAGGTCAGAAGAGGGCATCTGATATCCTGGAACTGGAGTTCCAGATGATTGTGAGGGGCCATGCAGGTGCTGGGAATTAAACCCAGGTCCTTTGAAGGAGCAGCCAGTGCTCTTAACCGCTGAGCCATTTCTCCAGCCCCATATTTGTTAGGAAATCTTAGTGTCTCAGATTTGGTGTCAATTTACACATAAAGGGGCAAGAGATCTTGCCATATCACTAAGAATCAAAATAAATAAATAAATAAATAAATAAATCAGGGAGCCGGAAAAACAGCTCAGCAGTTAACAGTGCTCACTGTTTTTCAGGTTCAGTTCCCAGCACCCATATGAGCTCTACACCCCCGTAACTCCAGCTCTAGAGGATACAACACCCTCTCCTGGCCTCGGTGGATACCAGTACACGCATGCATAAAAACACAAGTAAATCTTCTTTAAAAACAGTAGGCCAGCACAGACATCAAACACAAGCTCTATGAACATAAGCAAATACCCATCATATACATAAATACAAACATACGCACAGGCAAATACAAACACAAACAAATATATACAAACAGAAATATACACCACTCATCTCCATATAAACATATATCCAAACACACAAGCACAAACATTTACAACCCCATATACACATAAACAGAACACATAAGCACACAAACACACAAATACAGGCACTCACCTAAGTACAAACATACAAATAGAAATATGCAGCAAAATACACTAACAGAAACATACATAAGCACAAACACACAGGAAACTTTTCACAGGGGCCCTTCTTTTTGTCTTTGACTGACAGCCAAGGAAAAAGGTAAGAACACAGAACCCTAGGAATAGGAGGCTCCCACGAACCTGCCTTATTCTAGGTAAGATAAAAGGGAAAAGCATATGTAAGGGTGAATTCTTCCTTAGTGATCACCTGCCTGCCTTGGAAGATATCCTGGGTCAACACAGAGCACTGTGGCTGCTGACTCCTTGATGGAGGAGGGAAAGGCAGAAATGTTCTTTGCAGCTAGAGGACTTGCAGGGGCGTCTTAGATGCAGCACCCCACTTCTGGCAAGTGATCTAATGGAGGTCATCACATGTCTCAAAGAGAAGAGTGACCCTCGCCTCTTGGTCTGGAGCTAAATGGCCTTTTTAGACATTCAGACTGGGCTAGCATTTCACATTTAAATCCAAGGTCATTTCTCTGGACAGGGGGTCACAATCTCCTTTCTAAGAACAGAAAAGAAAGCTTACAAAAGACTGAAAACAAAGCCTGCAGAATTCCCTTCCCATTGAAGCACCTTGGTAGCCACATGGGCCCCTCTGGCCAGTCAAGTTGCATTTTCGCAGAAATCTTTGTCAATGGGGAAAAAAAAATCACTAAAGGCAAAAAGTAGTCTCCCATGAAATACTTTTCTTATTTGATAAATAATACAAACTCATAGGCAATGTAGATAAATAAAAAAAGATAAAAAAACTACCCACAGACTCACTATTCAAAAACAAATGCTGAAGAAATTGTACATTTTAAAATTTGTTTTTATGTGTGTGTATTTAATTTTAACCAGAAGTATAATGCTGGAGAGACTACTGTGGGGGCAGGGGTGGGGGAGGCTTCCATTTTTCATAATAGGAAAAGACTAGTTTGTCTTCCTTTGGATACTGGGGCCCAGAACTTCCAACACTTCGCATGTTTCCCACCTTTGTCATAGAGAGGAGAAGAGAGCCCACTTCTTGTTTGTGTGTGTGTGTGTGTGTGTGTGTGTGTGTGTGTGTGTGTGTGTGTGTGTGTGTTTGCTTGTGTATATATGTGTCTGGGTGTGTGTGCATATGCCTGCATGTGTGTATTTGTGCCTGAGTAAGTGTATGTGTCTGTGTTAGGTAATGTATATATGTATGTGTTCAGGAGTGCATAGGCCAGAATGGGACATTGGCTGTGTCCTGCTTTATCACTTTGTACCTCAGTCCCTTGAGACAGGTTTTCTTAACTGGAACACATTGGTTGCCACCACACCACAGCAGCCTCAGGTTTCTGTTCTTTATAGTATTAGGGTTATGGATGCTCAACCAATATGGCCTGTTTCTTGATTTTTATTTTTGTTTTTGTTTTTTAAACAAACAATCAAAAAGCAAACCTGGACAGCTGGATCTGAACTGGGATCTTCATGGACATCAAACACTCTTACCCACCCACTGAGGCATGTTCCCTGCATCAACCCCTTCTTAGGACTCTGATTGTTCTAATGATCAAAGAGAGCTCAGGACAGATGCTGTGGGAACTGAGAACAAAGGTTGGAGGCTTAGTGAGAAGTGAGGGATCATCTCCCTGGCGCTTATGAATTCCTAAGAAACTGCCCCCAGTGTGTGGCTTCACCAGTTCCTCTGAGTCCCAGCCTAGTTTCCTGGCTCTCATCAACTCCTGCGATTCCTGACCACTTGCAGGATTGGCTATTACAGAAAATCTGCCTTTGTAGCCCTGTGATTGTGGCTTCTACCTAAAACTACTTGTTGAGTTTCCTCTGTTATCCTGAGAGAGGAAAGGCAATTTGAGCAGAACTGTATACCTAGTGTGGGTTCTGTATCGAAATTGACACTTGCATTGACAACCAAAGAGACTCAAGAAAGAAGGAAGAGATCCTGCCTCTCCTGGCTCAGCAGCTCCTCTTGGGAAGGAAGGCAGCCTTTAAAAGTTAAAAAGTCCCACATTTCTCCAGAACAAAGCTGACCCAGAATTTTAAATAGAAATTCCTCCGGAGTTGCCCTGTGTGGGTGGTACCTTCTTTGCCCCGATTGCCTCATTTATTATTGCTGTTTGTCTGACTCATTCTTCAGCCACCCTCCCCAAATGTGTGGCCTTTTTCACATCAGAAAGAGATCTCTGAGCCTTTTGATGGATGTTTATCATGTCTCTTCAACTCCATTATTGAGGTGTGTGTGTGTGTGTGTGTGTGTGTGTGTGTGTGTACAAGGTCATGTGTGTTTTTGTGGGATGCATGTGCACTGGATTTTATGTGGGTTCTGGGAATACAAACCCATGCCCTCAGGCTTGAGCAGCAAGAAATTTACTGACTCCACTGCCTCTCCATTCTCTCTTTATTCTTTGGCAAAGTTTGGGGGCTAAATCTCAGGAATGGTAGGCCAGCTTGAAAGAAGACAGGCCATTCACTGGAGGTACTATTGGACATGAAATTGGAAGACCCTTGCCTTCAGGGCTCAACTGAGGGAGATCAAACATTACGTTAATGCTGCCTCTCTTGTATGGCCCCTAGATAATAATGAGGAGTAGAGGAGAGGGGGAAAGAGCAGAGGAGAACATGATTTCTTAGCTGGTAGTAATTAAAACCCAGGACCTCCAGATGAGCCAGTTGTAACTACTCATTCCTAGAAGGAAGAAGGGCAAAAAGCAATTCCACCCAGAGATCATATGGAGCCATTAACCTCATGCAACAACCTAAAAGCAAAGCCCTAAGAACTTCAAGATGGATACAACTCTGTTGGTTCACTCAACAAGCAGCATTTTCAGTAGTAGCACAACTGGATAGGTTGCGAGTCCCTAATCCAAACATCTGAAATCCCCAACTCCCCAGCATTGGAAAAATTCTGAGCACTGAAAGATCCTACAAATGTAAAATCCCACACCTGACCTCGGTGACAAGTGTCAGTCAAAATGTATGTGGCCTTCTGGGTATGAGTATGCAGTGTATATGGAATAGAAATGAATTTAATGCTTAGACTTGGTTTCCTCCCTGATTTATTTCCTTGTATATATAAGCAAGTGTTCTTTAAAAATACAAAATCTGGCCGGGCGTTGGTGGCACACACCTTTAATCCCAGCACTCAGGAGGCAGAGGCAGGTGGATTTCTGTGAGTTCCAGGCCAGCCTGATCTCCAGAGCAAGTGCCAGGATAGGCTCCAAAGCTACACAGAGAAACCCTGTCTCAAAAACAAACAAACAAACAAACAAAACAACAACAACAACAAAAAAAAAACTGAGATGAGACTGGAAACATACAGTTACTTTATGTATCTTTGTAATGAATGGCTTAGAACTAAGGAGTAACCATGGTACCTCTGTTGAGAGAGTGGAGCTTCTCCCATAGAGCCACACAGATTTGGACACAGTCATCCACCCTCACCCAAAGAAACTGTCTTTCCATTCTTCTACTGGTGACAGCCATCTATTCATTATGACTGTATGTCTGTCTATAGCTATTTGCTCTTGACTCTCTGATATTCACACCAAGGAGTATTGCGCTGTTATCACACAAATTTTTGATCAAAGAAACAATTTGTTACTGTCATTTTATTTTTAATTAAAAGATTTCCTACCATAAATCTGGGTATGAGTGTGTGTGTGTGTGTGTGTGTGTGTGTGTGTGTGTGTGTCCGTGTATGCATGTGTATGCTTGTATACACGTGTGTGTAAGCACATGTATGTGTCTACACGTGTGCGCTTGCCTAAGGACACAAGAGTTTGGTCTGAAGCAACATCCATCTTTGTCATGAGGCAGGGTCTCTTACATGCTAGACTGTATGGCCCATGCAACTCAGGCATCTCCCTGCTTCCTCTCATGGTGGGATTATAAGCACATACCTCCACACCCAGCTTATTTTATGTGGCTTCTGGGAAAATGAAACTCAGGTCCCACGGACTGAGCCATCTTTCCTGCCCTCATTATTTTGCTTCTATGGATCAAATGCCTTGCCTTAAGTGCTGAATGCTTATATCCTTAAGCATCATCAAACACACAGGTCATCGCCCTGTCCATGGTTATAGGAGTTTGAACATCTCTGCAGCTGGAATTTCCTTATTAATAAAATGCCTTATACTAAGAATTGCCAATCAGCAAGCCATGGGTTAAGTGAAAGACCTGGATAAGACAGAGAAGTGATTGAAGAGAGATGCCTGATATTAACCTCTGTATTGTACATGCGTACACAAACTGCACACACACACAAACACACACACACACACACACACACACACACACACACACACACGCAGAGTCATATACAGTTCTTACAAACACACAGGATGATAAATTTTGAAGTGTGACCTGTTAAACAGAAAGCTAGTCAGAAGTTCCAATAGAAGAATCATATAGATAAAATTTTATTTCAATTATTTCATGAGAATGAAAGCAACTTCTAAAACGAGTGCTTTCTAAAAGATTAAATGTCTTTGTCTTGGAAGCAAATAAACTGTTAGACTCACACCAAAGGGTTCATTTGTTGGAACCACAGATTAAAAACAAACAAACAAACAAACAAAAGTTTCCTAAATCATTGATGTAGGAATAGGACTTTTCTAGTGAACGTGATTAACGTCATATTTGTTGGGTTTCCGATGTTGGGATTTCCTGTTAAGACTTGAAACCTGCAACTATGACACAGTCATTGGGATGACTTTGGGACTCAGATTAACAACTGAGTGGGGATTTCCTTATGGCTAGTATATTAGTTATTTTGCTGTTGCTGTGATCAAACACCCTGCCTAATGTAACTTATACAAGAGTTTAATTAGGCTTATGGCTTGGGGGGGGCGATAACAGTCCATCATGGCAGGAAAGCATGTTAGCAAGTGGAAGATACATGGTAGCAGGAGCAGGAATTGGGGTAAAACAGTCTGTTCTCAAAACTCACCACCAGTGGTGCACTTACTCCAGTAAGGCACCACTTCTCAAAGGTTCTGCAAGCTCCACAAACAGTGCCAACAACTGAGAACAATTGTTCAAACACCCAAGCCTATGGGGGACATTTCTCATTCAAGTCAGCACAGCTAGATAGGCAAGAGAGGAATGTCTGTGGGGCCAGTGGGATTTGAGTCTTACTTACCTGAAATACTTGGTGTTTCTCAGCAAGTGCTTAGACATTTCTTCCACATCTCTCTTAGTCAGTTGAAGGTCAGCTTTCCCATCATTCCAGCATTTGTATTCTTTATTGAATTTAAACTTTGGTAGCATAAAGCACTCCAGGGCACTATCAAATGACTTTCGAAATTTGTAGCATCTACTCATGGGAAAGTTCCTTCCAAGAGCCTCCTCTCCTCAGTCTCTCGAGCACCCTCCTGGGCTCCCAGTCTAAGTGTGATATTCCCCCAGCTTGCATGATTTTAACAAGTGTGTAGATCTAACTTAATTCCAGGAAGATGGGGTGGAGGAGGAGGGAGAAAGAGAGACAGAGAGATACATACATACATACATACATACATACATACATACATACATACATGTGTAATCCATATTGATTCATTTCATCTAAGTGCCAGTGGAGACTCCCATAGAAGGGAGAAGGAAGAGGGCAAGCTCACCTCTGTGACTCAGAGCCCAAAGTAAATCTTTTAATGACCCTGACTACCAGATTAGGAGACAGGCTATCTAGAAATAGACTTGGCATTCGTTCATCAGTGAGAAATACATGCCAAATTATAGGCTGTGGAGACAGTGGAAGGTTTCAATGTAGCATATGTACTAAATGAATTGTAAAAACTAATAAAAATATTAGAGACTTCAGTTGTATTTGAGGCTCTGATATGGAGATGTAGAGAAGGAAGCAAAAACAGGATTCCTTGTGGACATCCATCATGTATGTGTTGAGTGTATTTGAGTGTGTGTGTGTGTGTGTGTGTGTGTGTGTGTGTGTGTGTGTGCAAGAGTCAGATGTTTTCCACCTTATTATTTATCTATTTATTTATTTATTTTGGAGATAGGGCCACTCACTGAATCTGGAGCTCACCATTTAAGCCAGGCTGAATATTCAGTAGTACCAAGACTCCATTTGTCTCTACTTTCAGATTACAGATGTATCCACTACAACACCCAGTCTTTATTCGTGAGTTCTGGGAATCTCAATGCCAGTCCTCATGGGTACATAGCAAGCACTTTATCCACTAAGCCATTTCCCAGCCCTCATAAGTATATGGAATACTTAATGAAACTTACTTGGGAATGGGATTATTTTTTTCCCCAGGAAGCATATCACATGGAAAGAAACTGCACTTTCTTCAGAAATTTGTACTCTAGAGAAATCCAGAGGCTGCATTAGGGTCCAGTGAGTCAGGTTTAGTCAGAATTAGCATGGCCAGGGTGAGGTCAAGGTTAATTCATTCAGTGATCATGGTTTGCATCTGCCCCTGCATAATATGCCCATGTCATTATGCAGGATGCAAAGAGAGCCTTTGCTCTGGTAGTAATGAATATATTTAGGTGTTATTTTAACATATTATTGTTCTTCGATGAATGGAGCCCTAGAGGAAGATCTCTGCCACCCCTTTCTGCTTGGTTTAGCCAGGTCACTGTAAATGTGTGATGAAGCAGGAAGGAAAAAATTATGAATATGCCCAAAGTGTAGGAACATGCTTGTAACACTTGGTTCTTTGGGGGATTATTTTAGGGAATAAGAGTCATACATAAGAACAAATGAAATAAACAAAAACAAAGCACTGAGCTAGGCAAAGCTTCAAATGCAATTTTTTCATATAACAATCTTTCACAAATCAATGGGCAATGTGATTTCTTGGGCCAATTTCTAAGCAGGGCCCTATGACTTATTCAGAGGCTCTGGGTTTAGCTATGAAATCCATCAGCATTCTCCAGCTCTCCTCTCCCACCCCTCTGTGCCACTCCTGCCCCATGTCTTCAACCCCTCAAGAGTGTTCTGAGACCCTGCCTATAAGTTAAGACCATGGTACTAACTGTCAGAGTCTCTTCAGGATTTGAACTGGAGCTCAGTGTCCTACCCAGACCACACAGACATCCCCACCTCCCATGGCCTCAGGCAAGGATCAAAGATTTTTCACACTTAATTGCGTCATGCAGGGGATAAAGTCAAATTCACAGGGACCACGAAGCCAATTTCAAGGGAGCAAGGAGGCTGTTCTGTGAGGCGGAGGGCAAAGACTGAGTGAATCGGACTAGGCGACTGAGGGGCCAGGCTGTTTGGTGGGAACACAGAGTCTGTCTGCCTAAGGAGCTTAAACCCTGGGTAGGGATTAATCCTGCCAATAGAAGCTGTATTAATTAAAACTGCTAATGTCCCCTACCTGCCTTGTTTCAGTCTTGAGAAAATAATGCTTCCAGGAAGGTGCTGGAAAGGGAAGGGCATGGTGGTGACTATAGTTTCTATCTTGTCCCTTCTTGCTAGAAAAGAGAGGGGGACTGGTCATTACTGAGCAGGGGCTACTTTGACCTCTATCTAATTCTCCTATGTCCCTGTTGCCTTGCCTTGGGGCAGACAGAGGGAGATAGAGTCTTGGGTTCTGACTCAGGGTGCCCTACAGGGAGCCTGTCTGAACTTCACATTTGTGGACTAGTTTGTGATACATCCCCTGCAATGGGCTCTGTTATCAGCCCCCTTCCAGAGCTAGAAAACTGAGACCCAGAGGCATTAAGTAGCCAAGGTCAGATCAGTGTCTGGATTCATTCACTCAGCAGCTGCTCTGGGTCACCTGCAGTGATACAGTTCTCAGTGAAACATAGGGTAAGAAAGGGAAAAAATACATACATTTCCAGAGGAATATTAATGTTAATTATGTGACATTCGACATTTGTTGAGAGCTTCTTTGTAATGCTTGCTCCTTACTGCTATGGGGTAATTTAAATTAAATAGTCTCTCTCCCTCTACACTATCACTTCCCCCAGTGTGTGTGTGTGTGTGTGTGTGTGTGTGTGTGTGTGTTATGCATATATATGTGTGTCTGTGTGTGAGTCTATGAGTGTATGTATGTGTTTGTGTCTCTCTCTGTGTTTAGTGGTATGTGGTATAATGTGTGGTGTTTGTATGTGTGTGTATGTATGTATGTGGTGTGTATGTGTGTGTGTCTGTCTATGTGTGCATGTTTATGTGTGTCTCTCTCTTTATGTGTAGTGGTATGTGGTATGTGTGTGTATGTATATAGTGTATATGTGTGTCTGTGTATGTGTGTGCATATGTGTGTGTCTCTCTCTGTGTGTATAGTGGTGTGTGGTATACGTGTGGTGTGTGTGTGTATGTATGTGGTGTGTATGTGTGTGTGTCTGTCTATGTATGTATGTATGTGTGTATATTTGTGTCTCTCTCTCTCTCTCTCTCTCTCTCTCTCTCTCTCTCTGTGTGTGTGTGTGTGTGTGTGTGTGTGTGTGTGTGTGTGTGTGTGTGTGCATTCACTTGGAGGCCAGAAAACAACCTGGGCTGTTGTCCTTGAGGTACTGTCCAACCTGATGTTTGAGAGTGTTTCTCACTGTCTTAGAACTTGTACATTAGGCTAGGCTCGATAGCCTCTTGAAGCTCCTGACCTCCTGACTCCTCCCTGGTCTGAGATTACAAGGGTTTATCACCACACCTGTTTTTGTTTGTTTGTTTGTTTTGTTTTTCAAGGCATGGTTTCTCTGTGTAGCTTTGGAGCCTGTCCTGGAACTAGCTCTTGTAGACCCGCCTGGCCTCAAACTCACAGAGATCCACCTGGCTCTGCCTCCCAAGTGCTGGGATTAAAGGCATTCGCTATTACTGCCTGGCACCTGGTTTGTTTTTGTTTTGTCTTTTACTTGGTTTCTGGAGACTGAACTTCAATCCTTGAGTTTGCCAAGCAAGTACTTTACCCACTAAGCTACTTTGCAAGTTTCTCTCCCCGACTTGAATGCATATCATCAGCCTCATCTGCCTCTCTCCCTCCATCCATCCTTCCCTGGGCACTGCGTGAAGCCTCTAGTAACCCTTCCAGAACTTGATATGCCACCCAGTCTTTCCTGTCCCTCTGCCCACAATCACATAGATCAGTGTTCAGCAAAATAAGCATGCCTAATGCTTCAGGACCTGAGTGGGAGGTGGAGGACACTTCGCAAGAGGTTAAGTCCCCAGCATCATGAGCTGAAACACTGCAGACTGTATGGTTCTGCAGTGCCCCGCCTGCCTCTTTGATCAGTTGCTGCTAGCTGACCAAGTAGAGGTTCTTTCCTTTCAGTTCCTAGAGATCTGTTTAGGTGTAGAGAAGGACTTGGAGGGAGAGTTAGGCCAATGCATTTGTCCTTTATTTTCAGACAAATAAGTACCAGAGGAACAGTTCCAGAGGGAGTTTTATGCACAGTGTCTCCAGGAGCAGTGTGAAGAAACTTCTGAGAAGACAGGGAGCAGAACTTGCAAACCTTTTTAGTAAATGGCTAGAAATTGCATGTCCTAGTCCTTGCAAGCTGCAAGCCTTATTTTACAACTACTCAATTCCAAAGCTACAGACCTCCTCAGACATGCCTTGGAGGTCCCACTGGAACAAATGTCTCCTGCCTACACCAAAGGGGCATAACTGCTTTCAATTCAAACATCATTTTCAAGCACAGATCTTAGGTCAGATTTAGTTTGCTGGTGTAATATTAGCTCCTGGGTGGCTGGTGAAGAAGCAGTGGCCAGGATTGGGGTACAGCAGAGCTCTAGTCTTCCTCAGGAAACCAGTGGGAGGACAGAAGTAGAAACTGGAACACATGCTGGGAGAAGTCTGTGATGTGTTTGTAGTGAAGAGCCAAGCTTTATTCCACCTGACAAAGCAGGCATGGTGCTAAGTGACTGTAATCCCAGATCTAGGGAGGCAGAGGCAGGTGGATGACTCAGAGTCAACTTGGTCTCCTTGATGAGCTCTGGGCCAGTGAGGTCCCCAAACAAAACAAAACAAAAAAGTAGACATTGTTTGAGGAATGACAGCTGACTTTATCTTCTGGCTTCCACATGTGTGTGCACATGCACACACAACATGTACACACAAAGATGCCCAGAGTGGGTAGGTCAGGGCATGACCAGATGCATGGTCAAAAGCCAAGCAGAATGTTTCTGTAGGAAGTGACTGAATGCAGCTAGCAACTTGGTGTAGTCACATGTGGTGATGCAGGGTGGTGTTGAGGAACAGATTAGAAGGTAAGTAACTCTGTGGGTGAGTCAGACATGCCTTGGAGGTCCCACTGGAACAAATGTCTCCTGCCTACACTGATTACCTGTGCACCCTGGGAGTGGCCCCTGCTGCTCACAACAAGGTCTGCCTGCCTGACTACAGACATTGGGGGTCTACCAGGAGGGATGCTCTTGAAAAGACTTTCCTCTCTACTTCCAAAAGAATGGGACCTTCTCTCAAATTAAGGGTGGAAGCGGCACCTCTCAAGAAGGGGCACCGGAACACCTTCCATGCTGGGGTACATAAGGGAACCTCATACTTTTACCAATTTGCAGACATCTTTTGGGCTCCTGGGCTCTTAATGCAGTCAGCTCTGCTCCAGTGGGCACACTGTTCAAAGGTGTCCTGCGGCTCATTGTTTCGAGCTGTTGGCTTTGGAACAAAAAGTGTTTTGTGTGTGCTTGCTGCAGTGTGTGCCAGGACTAAAGTGGTTCTCTTTCTCCCTAGAGACTAATCTCTCTTCTCTCTCTCTCTCTCTCTCTCTCTCTCTCTCTCTCTCTCTCTCTCTCTCTCTCTCTCTCTCTCTCTCTCTGTTGTTTCCCTTTCCTTCTCCCCCTCTCCTCCCCCCTCCCCCAATATCTCCCTATCCTCCCCTCCTCCCCCCTCACTCAATCTCTCCCCTTCCTCCTTTCCCTTTCTCTCTCCCTCATCTTCTCTCTCTGCCATGTTCTAGGTCTTAGGAAATGCAAACAGAAATCTCTCAGCCAATAAATGCTCAGGAACAATGTTTTGTCTGAGGTGCTGACTGTAAAAGAACAACTAATTCCATCACCCCAGTTTTGATTACAATTATGTTATCCAATTATAGAAAAGGCCACACTTCTTCAAATGAATTTCCTAAGAGATCCTGACCTCATGCAAGCTTGCATAACCAGAGTTCAATCTTTGTGACTGAGTAGTAGCAAGACTGGGCAGTTTAAACAGAAGGAGCCACTACTCACACTTTTAGAGATGTCTTCAGGTCTTCCCTCACCCTCCCATGGGGTGTGTGATGGATTGATTCTTGGAGTTATACTTGGTGTTGGTGAGTAGCTTGCGTCCTCTCTGAGAGCTATTGGGAAAGCCCTGTCCTTACTATCTAATTTTGTGTTCTCTCAGGCAGTGAACAGCATTCCCAAGGAGACAATGATCTTAGCATCTCGAGTGGGGTTCCAGGCTATTGAGGAGGAGGAGGCCTTGATGCTTCCTAGCACCCAACCTTCCCAGTCGCTACCCATGCCTCTCTTTCTGATAAGTCCTCCTTGACTTGCTCTTTTGCCATGGCATTCCCCCCATGCCCAATGCCCATAGTCTCTGTAACCTCTTTCCTGCCCCCTTTCCTCCCAAGGCTTGGGTCATGCTTGGCTTCATCATTTCATCTGGATCTTCCTCCACCTACAGCACTGCTACCTCACCTCCATCCTCACCACTTCCCTCAGACAGATCCACGGAAAACAGAGACAGGCACAGAAAAGCCTGAGACAAATCCAGCCCACCACCTGTTTGTGTTCTGCCCACAAGCTAAGAATGGTTTGTACATTTATAAGTGGTTAGAAGGGTAGGCATAGAAGGATATTTTGTGACATGTGATTAGTTACATAAGGCTCATATTTCAACGTCTATAGATAAAAGTTGGCTGGAAAATAGCCAAGCTCAATTGTTTACATACTGTCTGTGGCAGCTTCCATACTACTCCTAGGGTGTGTGCGTACTAGACACTAATGAGTTCCTATCTAGCTCTTTGTAGGAAGGACCCAACAACATCTACAAAGCAGGTCAATTTCTCTAATTGAAACCCTATGGGGGTACTTCAGAAGCTCCAGGACTTGAATGAAGTTCAGCACCCTTCGCATGACTGTGAAAGTCCTCTGAGATCTGTCACATGCCAAGATCCACCAACATATCACCCTTGGCTCCCTCCTTTGATGAACTGGTACAGAAGAAGGAGAAGAACAAGGAGGGGGAAAAGATGAGGAAGACAAGAGGAAGAAGAAGAAGAAGAAGAAGAAGAAGAAGAAGAAGAAGAAGAAGAAGAAGGAGAAGAAGGAGAAGAAGAAGAAAAAGAAGATGATGAAGAAGAAGATGAAGAAGAAGAAAAGAGACAAGGTCAGGAGCAAAGACAAGAGAGAAGAAAAGGAAGAGAATAGAGGAAAGGAGACAGAAAAGAGAGAATAGTAGAGAGAAAAGGGAGACAAGAGAGAAAGAAATAGAGAAGGGAGGGAATGAAAATGGGAGAAGGAAGAGAGAAGAAGAAAAGATAAAAGGGGAGGAAGGGAGGACAAGAAATAGAATGAATAGAAAAAGAAAGAGAAGGAGAATAAAGAAAAGAGAGAGAAGGAAGGGGAGAGGAGAAAAGGAAGACAGGGAATAGAAAGAGAAAAGTTGAGGAAGAGGTATAGGAGAAGGAGTAGCAGGAGGAGAATGAGAAGAAGAAAAAGGAGTGAAGAAGCCAATATAGAAAAGAGCTGGGCCTCTCTAGTGAACTGAACCATGCAGGACCCACTTAAAAGTTCATTAAAATGAAGCAAAATCATACAAGACAAAAACACTTTCAACCATAGGACCTGTCCTTTTCTTGTCCTGTGATTTGACCTAATATCCCTTTTCTGCAGTGAATTTCCCTTCCCATTTCAGTTGACTGGCCTTGCCCTAGGCATTACCTGCTGGTCACCAAGTATGATGAGATGTATCAGGTGCCCTCCTGTGAGCACATAACTGTGTCTATATAGCTTTAGTGTCATGTCTTATTCAACATTGAGTTCTGTGTGTGTGCATTTAAAGGGAAAGTGAGGTCTGGAGGAGATGTCTCAGTTGGGTGAGGGCACTTGCTATGCAAGTAAGAAGACATAAGTTTGAATCCCCAAGCTCCAGACTCAGTGAGAGAACCTTTCTTACAAAATAAGGTGAGGCATGATGGAGGAAGACACCAAATAGCCTCCTTTGGCCTCCACGTGAGAATGTATAGGTGTGTACCTCTGCAAATACATGAATGCATAAAATACAACAAACACACAAATGTGCACACACTCGAGAAAGAGAGACTGAGTGCCTATA
This sequence comes from Cricetulus griseus, assembly GCF_003668045.3. Lineage (NCBI taxonomy): Eukaryota > Metazoa > Chordata > Mammalia > Rodentia > Cricetidae > Cricetulus > Cricetulus griseus. The sequence goes on from NC_048598.1 coordinate 62,008,908, forward strand.
ACAATGATAAAAGGAGCAAAGGCAGCCATTCCACAGCACCAGGAAATGCTCACACAGGCATGAGGGAGGCTCCCTTTCCTTATCCTCTTTGTATCTTGGAATAATTGTGTGTTATTTCTCAACTTGTCCATTGAAGTTTCTCCAGAACCAGCTGGTCTTGTTCTCCTTTCTCTAGAAGGAAAGGCAGGTGAGAAGGATTATCTCCAATTTGTAGATGAGTTGTAGATGAGAGAACAGAGTTGGCAGGAAATGGCCCATTGAAGTCAGGAGTCAGACACTCGGCAATCATTCCATTTCCATGGAGCCACGTGACACCTTCAGGTCCATTTCATCACAGAATTGTCCACCTATCAGGTGTCAGGCATTGAGCTTGACTTTAAAGGTCCCAAAGTGAACAAGTCCCAGCCTGGCTCCAAGAGTTGGGGTTTAACTGGTGTGAATAGTATACTAGACTCTGAGTCCTCATTGTGGTGTGGCAGCAAGCTCTCTTACCCATTACCTTATGGCCTGTTTGAAATTTTCCCTCAGATCTCTTACATGATCTCAGCATGGGCAAGAAGAAGAAAGAGGAGGGAGACCTAACCAGCCACAGAGCAAGAGTGGGCATGAGATTTTCTCATTAAGCAAATGTTTCTTCCCAGATTGACCTTCCCAAATGACCTTCCCAGAAGGCCAACAGATGCCTACTCACTGAGAGGCTCATGGCACCATGGCTGGCCTCCTTAACATCTTCCACTTTTTCAAGGAGGGATGGAGCCAGGAAGTGATTGTATTAAAATTTTGAGGGAAGCTTTGGAGAAGAAGACATTGCTATCTGTTATTCCTTGTACACAATTTTAGTGAGGAGAGGCTAGGAGAAGTGAAGGAACCTCCATATGAGTACATATGTGGAAAGTAGTGAGATGAACATGGTCCTCTGCCACCTCATGGTGCAAGGTTCTCAGGCACAATCACCCGGGAAACCCAGCCTTAGGGAAAGGATCATAATAAAAATAAAGTTTTTGCTATTGTTTTGCCATTGAAATATTCTCATATGTGGTTTTGTATGTGCACTGTTGGGAATGGAAGGCAGTATCACTTCAAGAGTATTTGCTGTTCATTTATTTTTTTAAATTTTGTCACAAAATTTCCAGCTTGGGGAGGGAGACTTTTATCCCACACAAATGATTAAGGTGCTCTCCTCCAGTGACTTTTGCAAAGACAGCTAAGAGTATAATTTCTTACACATGTTTAGATATAAATGTGGGAAAAGTAATTGATTAAAACATAGTTCTTCATTTACTTGTGTTCTGTTGTGCAATAACCAGTGGTTCTAGGTCAACACTATTGACTTCTGAGTCTCCCTTGGAAAGGGAATGATACCCCATCTTGTCTGCTCCTGGCTCACAGGTAACTCAGGAGGTGGGGTTGGCACATGGACTGGTCAGCCTTCAGCTTAGGACTACATATTTTGCTTTCTTCACCGTAGGCTGAGGTTGAGAAAAAGTTTAACCCGAAGTTATACTTCACTTAGTCCCTGACTTAGACTGGCCATACTCATGACACTAGACTTTAAATTGTCATTTGTATTTCAGGCAAAATATATAATTTTGTCAAAACCCACGGAAGAGTGTTGTACTGGCTTAGAACTAACACTTCCCTTCTAGTTAAAGTCATAGGAGGCAAAGCATATATGAGTTTACAAAATTCAAGGATAACTTGTGTATAATTATATAGATCCTGGGTGGGGGATGTCTTCAATTGTTGAGCAGTTTCCATTCAAGCATGAGAACCAGAGTTCAGATACCCAGGACCCACATGAGAGATCTGGGCACTATGGCGTAAGTTTTGGTGAGGCAGAGGTGGTGCAAAGGCCTGAAGCCTAGGCCTATAGATGTCTTCTACCCAGAGTGTCCTTGCTGAGCCTAATTCATGTAGTAAAGTGCCTGGACCACTGGTCTCTTGACTGGGAAAAAAAAAAACCCTCAGTTGTGATGTTTTCAGACACAAATGAGACTCTTCTTTCCCTTCCATGAATCTTCTTTTTTATCCTTTTTCCTCTCAGGTTGAAAGTTGGTACCCATAAGGCAGTCAATAAATAATGAATTGAGTGATGGAATGGCAGCTTCTTGATGGGATGTCCAAAAGGTGCTGGATGCTCCCTCCGTCCATATAAAGAGTCCTTGGGCATCTGATGGGCATGATAAGATTACAAAATTCTCAAACGTGACCTCACTGTCTGAATATCTTTTCTTCTTTATTTATATGCACTTCCTTGGTGACTTCATCAGCCTCCTGACTTTAAATACTACTTGTGTATGGACAATTCCCCTGCCTCTATCTCTATCCTGGGTTTCTCTTGAATCCCTAGGCTGTGTCTATTTTCCATAGAGTAACTCTACTTAGATGCTTAGGAGGCATAATGTTTGCAACATATCCTGCAGAGTCCTGTGATTTCCCATGGAACTGGTTTCTCCCAAATTACCATAATGCTCCCTAACAAAGGCAAATTCCCCCATTCCTTTCCTGAAGTTCTAGCTTCTTGCCATTTACCCCCACTACCAAGTAGATTACCAGAGCATTTATTCCACTGGCTTAGGCTCATTAAACTGTTAAATGTGATAAACTGTAGTTTAAAAAAAACAACACTAAAACCAGAACCAAAACTCCATGTAAAAGCAATAAAATGTCCCCATAGAGAATAAAGGTTAAAATACTAATGTGTCATTTGTTCCAGACACTATCCTGAGAATTAATTTAATTAATTAATTAATTAATTAATTAATTAATTAACTGCTTTTAGATGTTGGTGTTTGCTTAGAATCATGGAGGAAACGTCTTATTTATTCCTTAGCACAGGCACGGAGGAGAGAAAGGTATGAATTGGATATTGGCTATTGGTGGTGACTGCAGTAACATCAGGGAAAATGCCTGAGGGGAAGACACCAAGAACATTTCATCTGCTCCTCTCAGTATAGGGAAGTGGCCAAGCCAAACTCTACTTTGGTTGTCCATGTTTCAGCCTGGAGCAAGCCAGGTTTCAGGGTTGAGTGAGGAGCCCCTGTACCATCCCAAAGGCTTTTCAGCTACTCATCTTAGGTGGTAGCCGTGTGTACAAAGCATAGCCATCCATGCCTCTGCCGTCACACAAATGCTTTTCCAAGAAAGATGGATTGCCTAGTATAGTAGGTAATTACCAATACGGAGTCAGGTAGAAATATAAGGGTATTTAATAGGGAAAAGCCTTACTTACAGAGCGGACCAGCCAGCTGGTGGTAGTCTGTACAGCAAGAAGCAAAGAGAGACCGAAACCGAAAACGCAGTCCCCCTACTCACTCTGACCACGCCCTCACAAGCCCTCAGGTACTCTTGTAGCCAGCCCCTAAGAAGGTGTGGCTACAGCTTCCCCTACAGCCTAGACTTCTCCATTCCACCCCCTTGCCAAAGTAGGTATTTTGTCCTTGTGTCTCTTCAGAAATAGGCCTGAGGCTCTCAGTGACCACAGGATGATTATTCACTGATGCAGAGCATTTTTTTATATATCAGACATTGTTCTGAATGGTTTACAACACTGGGACAGGACTGTGGTACCATTAGGTGTCTTTTATAGCTCTGGGATGTGATTCAGCGGCTTACCACAGTCACCTGGCTATTACAGTAAATGGTGGAGCCAGGATTGCAACCCAGGCAGTCTGGCTCCTGAGCCCTTGGTCTTACTCACTGCTTCCTCATGAAAAGCTGTGATGACTACTCTTGTAGGGAAAACGGTGCCAGGCTGTTGCTTCACACTGAGAAAAGAAGAGCACTTTGGGGATGTTGAGAATTCCCTTGGTGTCTTCTCTTTCAACATTGTCCTTGCTATATTTTACACACACACACACACACACACACACACACACACACACACACACACACACACACACACACACTGTGTGAACTAGCTGGCATTCTCATCTTGGTTTTCAGTTAGTAGAGAGAAGCCACTGGCATCCATGTCCCTGAGGAGGAGTAATAGGGTCCTGAGAGTGACACATGACTGGATCTTCAGAATAAGCAGGAATGATGTAGAGATGATGGGGTGAGGACAGTGATAAAATGGTATCAAGCCTTGGGTCAGAGGGCGACTGAGTGACTGAAAGGAGAGAAATACAAAGGTCAAGCAGAGATGAGTTCAGGATCTGGCCAGAAACTGGAAGAAGATAGGGGGAATTGTAGTGAAGATTCAGACTGGGCAATGCTGATTGGCTGCTCCCATGGCACCTGTGTTGGCTGATTGTTAGACCAGCCTGGCGAACCATGTTTAGGTACCTGGGAAAGCTTGGCTTCAGTTGGTCATTAATGCCTTAAGTATTTAATGAGGCTCTGGTAAAGTCTAAGATAGTGTAACTGGATGATCTTTTACTACTGAAAGCCCCAGCTCTTAATGAACCTTATGCTAAACATGTTAAGAAGCAAACAGGAAGTTGGCCTACTGTAATATCTGCACATGTTCAACCCCAGCTGCTCACATGGGACATAGCCCTTATTCTCGATGCTTTTCAGATGATGAGCACTGTGCTATTATCATTTGTGCCCAAACATAGGCACTTGAAGGGGAACAGTGGGAGGAGTTGGGAGAGTTTGTCTCACTATAGATAATTCAGAGTAGGGAAAGAACACAGACTTGGTAGATTGAATTCTGGCTTCCGTGTTCTGTGTCTGTGTGTACAGGGCAGCTAATTAACCCTTTAGCCTCATTTTCCTTGTTTGTAAAACAGAGTGGATGATGAGAGCCTGTCTCAAAGAAATAAAATGGACAGAACTAAGGCCATAAAATAAGGAAGAAGACATGAGACACTGACCTTAGGCCATCACACAGACATATATTCTCTCTCTCTCTCTCTCTCTCTCTCTCTCACACACACACACACACACACACACACACACACAAACACACACACATTATTATCCTTATGTTAATAATTAGTCTTAGATACCCATTATTCTCATGTGACCTTCCTAAAACATTGGCAGTTTCTATCTCCTCCAGTTCATGTGTCTGGCTAGGCACACATATGTGTTATGAAGACTCTTGTATGCTAACTCAGAATTTTTAAATAAAACAAGACCTTACTATCTGTAATGTTTTACAGTCTGCTGTTTCCACTTGACTTGTGACCACTGTTTCATAATCTGTTTTGGGGAAGCATGGATGGCTGTATTACAGAATGCCTTAGAGAGCTAGTTTGCTTAGCTGTTCCACTCTATGTGAAATGCAAATTCTTTTCTTTTTATGTAAAATATTGTAGGGGACTTTCTTTTATGTTATTTTTTTAATCCTCTCTCAACTACTTACTTTTGGTCAATTCCAAATCATATGACAAATTTCTTACCAGAAACTTCTACCAATTACAAATCTTGTTAGTATTGAAGAAGACACATATGTACACCACAGCCTCAAAAACACTGGGCAGCATCACCAATTCTATTCTGCAAGATGATTTTACCTGAGGATTTTTATGACTTGTCTGGTGACATCTTGAATCAAGCCCAATACAGCCATACTCAACCTTTGTACCAAGAATGAATGAGGCCTGGAAAAATGTATCTTGAGGTGTCAAGCATGTTATATCAGATTGACTAGACAAAGCCCCACATACTACTGCAAGCCACTGCTGATTATTGTTGTGGTTGTGACTGAAGTATTCAAACTGTAAAAGAGGGACTAACTAATAATATTAGCTGGCAAAAGTGCATCTTAGGAGAGAAGGATAGCAGTATAGACTCAACTGAAGGGAAGTAAGAGTGGGATCTAGTGAAGTGGATTGTGGAATTTTCCAGGGCAGCCCTCTCTCTCCTTCAGCTAGATCAAGCCCTAGATAGTGAAAGATTAGTTGTTTTGAAATCCAAGGGTGCAACAGCTCTCCTGATGTGGTGGGGTGGTTGGGCCATTGTTAGGCTCACCCACAGAGTTTCTGTTTCAGTTCATCTGAGGCTAACCCTCAAATTAGCATTTGTAATAGTTTCCCAGTGGTGATGAATACCAGCCTTCTATAGCCTCCTCTTGTAGGAAGTTTTACTAGCAAAACAATTAACTTAGGGACTGGGGAAATAGCTTGGTTGGTGAGGCACTTGCCACACAAGAATGAAGATCTGAGTTAAGTTCCCAGGATGCACATAAACAGCTCAGTGGCATGGATTTGTGATCCTGTTACCTGGGAGATGGGGGGCAGAGACAGGAAGATCTTTGGAGTTTCCTAACCAGCTAGTCTGACCTACTTGGTGAGGATCCAGGCCAATGAGAGACCATGTCTCAAACAAAAAGTACAAGGCACCTGAAAAATGACACACAAAGTTGTCTGATATATGCACATGCATGCACTCACACATTCCCACACACCCATCATGTGCACACACAAATGAAATCCCTACCTGCTGTGGGTTTGTGTTTTTATTCATGGGAGGTCATTGAGATTTGCTTATCAGCAACAGTAAGCTTCACTTAAAAAAAACTCTTGTAATTATTTCTCTGGGGCATGGCGTCATGTCTTTGAAAAATGCAAATGCATTTACCATACCTCTCTGAATCTTCACCTGGTTCACACATGTTGTGAGATTTACATCCCAAAGGTGTTCTGGACATGGAAGGAATATTCTCCAGCCTCAGCTTTTCAAAGCAAAGCTTACCAAACAAATCCAACAATTATTTGCAATGAGTACTGTGATCTCAACCCCATTTCAGACGGATGGGAGGTTCTCGTATTTTCACATGCTCATCTGTGGCAACTCTGGCCTTGAGTGGCCCACATAAGGAGGCATTCCACTCTGACAGAGGCGACCTCAACCCCACAGATGTAGAGTTGGCACCTGCGAGATAGACAGCCTGCTTGAATGAGGCTGGTTCCAGGGAAATGGCTACAATACAAACACAGGGAGCAGGCCAGGAAGCAGAATGATTTAATAACCTAGAAGCCTGGCCCTGCCACTGCAGCTGTTGGGGGACCTGTCACAGTTTGCCAAGGACCCAGGGCCAGATGTGTTTCCAAGTTCACATCTGGGTCTCAGGACAGCCAATGAGAGTCTGCCTGGGGAACAGCAGGGTCTTCACTAACTAGCAACTAGGGGCAAAAAGGGTCACTCTATATAAGAATAATCCTTGCACCAGGAAATTGACTGGGAAAGGAAGAGGTGCTGGCATCCAGTTAGATAACCATCTCTTAGCCAGACCTGAGGAGCATGGAACATTTTGATGTCATTCACTGGGGTCCCAAACACAACCAAGACATTTCCTTCCCGAGTTTACTTTCCAACAGCTTTCCTTTAAAAAGTCATATTGGAGAACTAGAAACAAATGCCATCATCCAGCCCAGATTTATTTTGGGAGCAATGAAGGGTTGATCACCGATGAGCTCATGCCTCCAGAAGCAGAGTCTGAGTAACAGTGAGTGTTAAGGGCTAAGGCAGACACTATTGTGCTCTCCTTAAGTCATATTGGAAGGGGGTGAGAAGAAGCAGATGATAGAAGAAAAGAAGCAGGGGTGTTCATTGAGTTTTTGCAGTGGATGGTGCAGGGTATGCATATATGTGCTCATGGACATCAGTGGTCCATGTTGAGATATCCTCTTCCATCTCTTTCTACCTTATTGTTTGGGACAGCATCTCTCAAGGGATCAGAAATTCAACAATTAGGGTAGCTAGCTGGCCAGTCAGCCCCAGAAATCCTCTCATCTCTGCCTCCCCAATACTGGGGTACAGGCATGTGCCACCATTCCTGGTTTTTTACATGAGTTCTGGGAATCAAACTCAGATCTTCATGAACGTGTTGTAAGCATTTTACCAGCTGAGCCATCTTTCCAGACCTAGCTGAGTCTTTTTGTACCTGATGACAAATAGATAAGTTAATTTCTAAGACCGCAGAGGAGAGGCTCAGAGAAAATAAAGACTTGGTCCTGATGCTCATTCTGCTTGGGTCATGTGTTTGCATGTAAGTCTGTGGTCTTAGAAAGCAGAGAAAAATGTCCTGTCTGATGGTGATTGTACAGGATAGTTGCGCCACAGGCAAACCCAGAGTCTGTTCACAAATCCTCCCCAACGCAGGAGGGCTGTCCAGGGGCAATCAAAGCTTGTGGGGGAAATGCTTAGTCTATCTAGGGAATCAAGCCATGCTGATTTGTTCTAAGGGAGTCACAGGCTTTCCTGAGCCCTCGCCAGACACCCTCCTATGGGTGTCCATGATTTATGCTGTGCCATAACTCCATTATACTGGCTAGGTAGAAGCAGCTGTCCCCTGAAGTTATTAAAGCTGCTCATTTCTTCTCAGCACCCCATGGTGCAGAGTTTCTATAGCGAAAGAGAAAATAGCTGTTTTCCTTTCCATGCCTCTAGCCTGGGGTTCAATTTCCACAGCCTGAATAATACACAGAGCTGAGAGAAACAGAGGTACCAGCATTTAAATCCTCCTTGACCAAAGGCTTGGAGTATGAATAATTTGCAATGTAGGATTTCTAAAATATTTAATTTATCTACATCATTTTCTATTTCCCTCCTGCAGAGAGGCAAGAGGTAGACTGGGGTTTCAAAATCCATCCCCAAGAAGCAGCCATGACCTGAGTTGCTCCCACTTAGCAGAAACCCATGGGTGAGCAGATGGTTCTCCAGGGGTAGTAGGGAAGACATTGGCCTCCTGAATTTCAGAGAATAAGGATATGGCTTGCCCTGTGCTGTTTAGATTGATGTGCCCACGGTGAGCTCATTGGTTTGTTTAGTTTCTCTATAGTCCCACAGCTGGATAAAAAGAATACAGCTTCAGGCCTATTTATGTTTTGAGACGCAGATATCAGAAATACCTAAGTGTTTGTTTTGCAACAGGGTCTCGTGTATTACAGGATGGTGTCTATGTGGCCTCATGCACAACCTTAGACTTCTTAATCTCCTGCCTCTGCCTCCTGAGTGCTAGGATTATAGGAGAGTACCACTAGGCCTAGTTTATGCAGTCCCAGGGATGGGCACCAGGGATTTGTACATGGTTTGCTTTCTGTTGCTGTGACAAACATCATGACCACACATAACTTAGGGAAGGGAAGGGTCTATTTTTTCTGACAACTGACAACCCTCCATTATCAGGGAAACCAAGGCAAGAAGCTCAAGGCAGGTGTGTCCCTTTAAGATAATCCACTGGATCTCTACACTGCATATTCTATGACTCTCTAGACTTTAATTTTACACCTTGAGTCAGTGCCCTAGTTATCTAAAAAGCAGACAAGAGTAGGGCCCCTGGAGACCCCATACTTTTCTTCTTAATAAAGTTCTCTCAATTTGAGATTGCAATGCAAGCTGGGTTCTCTAGTGGCTCTCACACTAAGAGAGAATGCTATTTTACTTGGATAAGGATATTGTAGGACCTTGACTAATATTGAACACTCATGGAAGGGAGAGGAAGACCCCTGCACTGGATGTAGGAAAAAGACAGCCAAGCTGTGAGTGTAATCGAGCCTCATGAGCCCCACCCACCACTGTGGGATGCTTATGGCCCTCCTGAGTCAACTTGGAACTTCTTTTCTTTTTAAAATCTCCCTCCCTTCCTCCTTCCCCCTTCCACAGTGTGTGTGTGTGTGTGTGTGTGTGTGTGTGTGTGTGTGTGTGTGTGTGTGTGTGCATTTTTGTACCATGACATGTATGTGGAGCTCTAAGGTCAACCTTGGGTATTGCTTCTGTCTTCTGTCTTGTATGAGACACTTGTTTATGTGTCATTTTCTTGAGAGTTACTTGATGTGGGAGGGCCCACGCTATCTCTGGAAGATGGTCCTGGGAGGCCAAAGAAAGGTAGCAGAGCATGAGCCTGGGAGCTGGCCAGTAAGCAGCATTGAGTTGCCCCATTGCTTCCAATCAAGTGACTTAGTTCCTGCCTCAGGTTCCTTCCTTGAGTTCCTGCCCTAACTTTAGTGACGGACGGTTGCCTGGAAGTTTAAGATGAAACAAACCCTTTCCTCTAGGAGTTGCTCTTGGTCAGTGTTTTATCATTTCAACAGAAAGCAAACTAGGAGAAGTATGCCTGCCAGCTTCCAGGGAGTCTCTCCTGTACCCACCTCCCATCTTACCACAGGCCTTGTTTTACTACAGCGTGCTTTTTATGATTTCCAGGGATCTGAACTCTGGCCTTCATGCTTACGTGGAAAGTGCTTTGACTTTCCTCAGCCTGTGCTCTGGAGTTTTCTGAGCCTTTGTGTCCTGGCACACATCTCTAAATGAGATGTCTCTTCTGGAAAGAGTGGGGCCTGGAGCAAGTCACCCAGAAACTGAGAGTCAGGTGGTCTTTGGCTTCCTGAGGATGTGAGCAATGAGTGTGTCCTCCAAGGACAGAAGGCTGGAGCCATCTCAGAAAAATTCAGTACAGCATTGCTTTGCTCAGGCTTTGAGATTTTGCCTATACTTTATCCCTGAATAAGGGGTGAGAAAGGAAAGTGCCCCAGGGATGATTGGCAATGTGTGATGGAGGGAGGAAAGGAAGGAGGGAGAACCAATGAGATGATTGAAAGCAAATAACAGAGAAGATTGTGTTGCAGTGCATGGTGGTAGTGGTGGGGTTCTCAGCAGGAAATCAAGGAATCTAGGAAGCAGAAATATTTACCTGGGACAGATGGTTGGAGGTAAATTTGAAGTCCTGGGGAACCACTTTCCATTTAATGCTCTTTTATTCTTCTATTTTATTTCTTTCTGCTTTTTCTGTAAGGTTTGGGAAAGTTGGTAGAAATTGTAGAGGGCCAAGATCAACAACCTGCTTAGCTTCCTCAGATAAGAGATTTCCCAGGATGTGTGGCTTGCAGTGTGAGCCCTGGGTCATCCCAAGAGGGGTGCCAGGATGCCCTTCATAAGTCAGCTCTTTGGGTCAGGACTGAAACCATTATGTAACAGATGTATAGAACCTGGAAACAGAGAGATGTTTTTCTGTCTAGTCAAAAGTGACAGGGATGGACTGAAGAGGTGGCTAGGCTTTTAGAAATGCTTACTCTTTTGCAGAGGACCCAAGTTTGATTCCAAGCACCCACATGGAATAGCTTACAAGTTGCTGCAACTACAGTTTCAAGGGATTCTACTCACTTTCCTGGTCTCCATGGGCACTATACTCATGTACACACACACATACACACACAGATATACACATACACACATACACAGACACAGACTGTTAGAAGTGGAAACTTAAAAAAGTGTGCTGGGACAGAGATGTCACTGAAAGTTCCTGAAGGCTTTCCACATACTTGGTAGCTCAGAAACATAGATAAAAAGAAAACTGGATGTAAGGGCAATAAGTTTAAAGGGAAAATGATTTGGAAAAATTGCTATGAAAATGAAAAGAATGGTAAAACAGGGACTAAATCAAAGCAGCAAACCAGAAGTAAATGTCAGAATGCACCCAGACTCAGTGACAAGGTCAGACCAGGTCCTGAGTTTAGATCCCTTCCTATTACAGAGAACTCTTGAAGGACCCAGTCTATCCAGATGTCACCTCACCTCATCCCTTCCCTTTTTATCCTTCCCCTTACCTCCTCTTCCTTCTCTTCCTCCTCTTCTTTCCTTCCTCTCCCTTCCCCCTCTCCCCTCCCATCCCCTCCCCTTCTCTCTTTTCTCCATCCCCCCATTCCCTTTCCTCCCCTGCCTATCCCCTAGGCACTGGATATCATTTGGCACTGGTGTGGGAGCTGGTGCTGGAGGTGCTGGAGGTGCAAAGGTTTCTTGCTTTTTAGAACTCTGCTTTAGCTACTCTAAGTCCAGGGCCCAAAGGGTTACATGGAAACTTATCTCTAAGAAGCAAATTCCTGTTCTCTACTTTCAATATGGCACATGTAGGTAAGGCAGGAAGAATCATTGGTTCTGTGACCTTTGCACTTTCTGACTCCCTGTCAGTCATAGTTCAAGTTCAGCTGACAAGTTTTACAGGTGAGCTGGGTTTCATTGTTGTCTAAGATTTGGTGTTCAGGATAATTGCTGAGCCATGTTCACGTATCTGTGTCTTATATTTAGGTTTCCTTAAATTTCCTAATGCTAACATATAATCTAAGTCATTACCTCTTATCTTAGAACTGTACCCCTGCGCTTTGATTTCATTTGACCAAAATTTGAAGTTAATTCTTTTTCATTTAAGTGTGTGTGTGTGTGTGTGTGTGTGTGTGTGTGTGTGTGT